>NW_024070186.1:24948630-25353630 GCF_014754425.2 Oryx dammah | reverse complement strand
TTTCATTAAATAAGAGGTACACTTGAGCAAGGACTCCTCAAAACCAGATGTCTTTCTGCTCCCTTCTTGGATTTAAGGAACCATGATTTGTCCCAGGAGGAGACACTCTTTGCAGGAGCTTGCTGGTTTGGAAAGCAACCTGTGTGTTTGCTCCTGATCAGAGTTGCAAAGCCTTTTTGGCCTTTTAAAAAATCATTGGCATGACAGATACATGGTTGTCTGAGCCAGAGAAAGTAAGGGTGATGTTTCTCCCTAAATCCAATACTAAGCCTAGAATACACATGCTTAGAAATAATTCCAAAAGACACAAAAGTTGCGCATCAGAACCCAGAAACAAATGAAATGAAATATTTTTATTAAAAACTGAACCCAAGTGAAATAAGTCAGACAAAAATAAATACCAAATAATCTCACTTATATATGGAATCAAAAAATAAAAAAATAAAAAAAATAGGAACAAATAGTTACAGAGAAGAAACTTTGTTGCCAGAGTTGGAGCCAGTGGGGAGAAATGACTAAAGGTGGTCAAAGGTATAAACTTCCAGTTATAAGTAAGACATGGAGATATAATATACAGCATGGTGACTAAGGTTAGTAATAATACTGTACTGTATATTCATGGACATCGACAGATGGTCAACACCAAAATCAGATTGATTATATTCTTTGCAGTCAAAGATTAAGAAGCCCTATACAGTCAGCAAAAACAAGATGGGGAGCTGACTGTGGCTCAGATCATGAACTCCTTATTGCCAAATTCAGACTTACATTGAAGAAATTAGGGAAAACCACTAGACTGTTCAGGTATGACCTAAATCAAATCCCTAACGATTATACAGTGAAAGTGAGAAACAGTTTTCAGGGACTAGATCTGATATGGTGCCTGATGAACTATGGACCAAAGTTCATGACATTGTACAGGAGACAGGGAGCAAGACCATCCCCAAGAAAAAGAAATGCAAAAAGCAAAATGGCTGTCTGAGGAGGTCTTACAAATAGCTGTGAAGAGAAGCCAAAAGCAAAGGAGAAAAGGAAAGACATGCCCATTTGAATGCAGAGTTCCAAAGAAGAGCAAAGAGAGATAAGAAAGCCTTCCTCAGTAATCAGTGCAAAGAGATAGAGGAAAACAATAGAATGGGAAAGACTAGAGATCTCTTCAAGAAAATTAGAGATACCAAGGGAACATTTCATGGACAGTTGGGCTCAATAAAGGAAAGAAATGGTATGGACCTAACAGAAGCAGAAGATATTAAGAAGAGGTGGCAAGAATACACAGAAGAACTGTACAAAAAAGATCTTCACGACCCAGATAATCACAATGATGTGATCATTCTCCTAGAGCCAGACATCCTGGAATGTGAAGTCAAGGGGCCTTAGGAAGCATGACTACTAACAAAGCTTGTGGAGGTGATGGAATTCCAGTTGAGCTATTTCAAATCCTAAAAGATGATGCTGTGAAAGTGCTGCACTCAATATGCGAGCAAATTTGGAAAACTCAGCACTGGCCACAGGACTGGAAAAGGTCAGTTTTCATTCCAATCCCAAAGAATGGCAATGCCAAAGAATGCTCAAACTACCGCACAATTGTACTCATCTCACACGCTAGTAAAGTAATGCTCAAAACTCTCCAAGCCAGGCTTCAGCAATACGTGAACTTCCAGATGTTCAAGTTGGTTTTAGAAAAGGCAGAGGAACCAGAGATCAAATTGTCAACATCTGCTAGATCATGGAAAAAGCAAGAGAGTTCCAGAAAAACATCTCTTTCTGCTTTATTGACTATGCCAAAGACTTTGACTGTGTGGATCACAATAAACTGTGTAAAATTCTGAAGAAGATGGGAATACCAGACCACCTGACCTGCCTCTTGAGAAACCTGTGTGCAGGTCAGGAAGCAACAGTTAGAACTGCACATGGAACAACAGACTAGTTCCAAATAGGAAAAGGAGTGAGTCAAGGCTGTATATTGTCACCCTGCTTATTTAATTTATATGCAGAGTACATCATGAGAAACGCTGGGCTGGAAGAAGCACAAGCTGGAATCAAGATTGCTGGGAGAAATATCAATAACCTCAGGTATGCAGATGACACCACCCTTATGGCAGAAAGTGAAGAAGAACTAAAGAGCCTCTTGATGAAAGTGAAAGAGGAGAGTGAAAAAGTTGGCTTAAAGCTCAACATTCAGAAAACGAAGATCATGGCATCTTGTCCCATCACTTCATGGGAAATAGATGGGGAAACAGTGGAAACAGTAGCTGACTTTATTTTTCTGGGCTCCAAAATCACTGCAGAGGGTGACTGCAGCCATGAAATTAAAAGATGCTTACTCCTTGGAAGAAAAGTTACCACCAACCTGCTGCTGTTGCTGCTAAGTCGCTTCAGTCGTGTCCGACTGTGTGTGACCCCATAGACAGCAGCCCACCAGGCTCCTCTGTCCCTGGGATTCTCCAGGCAAGAATACTGGAGTGGGTTGCCATTTCCTTCAGCCTGACCAACCTAAACAGCATATTAAAAAGCAGAGACATTACTGTGTCAACCAACGCCCATCTAGTCAAGGCAATGATTTTTCCAGTAGTCATGTATGGATGTGAAAGTTGGACTATAAAGAAAGCTAAGCACTGAAGAATTGATGCTTTTGAACTGTGGTGTTGGGAAGACTCTTCAGAGTCCCTTGACTGCAAGGAGATCCAACCAGTCTGAATGTTCATTGGAAGGACTGATGTTAATATTTAATGTTAGTGTTGAAGCTGAAACTCCAATACTTTGGCCACCTGATGCAAAGAGCTGACTTATTTGAAAATGATGCTGTGAAAGACTGAAGGTGGGAAGAGAAGGGGACAACAGAGGATGAGATGGTTGGATGGCATCACTGACTCAGTGGACATGCATTTGAGTAAATTCCGTGAGTTGGTGATGGACAGGGATGCCTGGCGTGCTGCAGTCCATGGGGTCACAAAGAGTCAGACACTACTGAACTGAACTGAACTGATATTCAAAAGTAGCTAAGAGAGTAGATTAAAAATTCTCATCACAAGGAAAAAAGTTGCAACTATGTAGTTGTAAAAATTAACTAGACTTATTGTGGTGACCATGTCGTAAGAAATGCAAATCTGGAATCAAGTTGCATACCTAAAACTAATATAATATTACTTGCCAATTATAATCTCAATCAAAAAATAAAGCTGAACCCACACCAGAAACAGAGACGAGATAGCCCCATGTTATATAAGCCTTAACTTTGCAGACTAAAGGAAAAAAAATGGTTTAATTCCATATGCAGTATTTGTTCATTGTAGAAAGTATCTAAAATATTGTAAATATAAAGGTAAAAATTGAAATCACCCATAATTTCACCTTTCGGAGATAACTGCAGTTAACATTCTCATGTATTTCTTTCTAATCTTTTTTTTCCACAAAGTGAATACAAAGTGTCATAGCAATTTAGAATTGGCAATAGTAAAGTTTTATGCTATGTCTTAACAAATGTTTTCTATTTTTGCATTTACAGAATAAATTAGACTATGACATATTATAATTTGCTAAGCTAATATCATGCAATTTTGACAGTTTTATCATATTTCTTTTTTTTAATATTTATTTATTTGGCTGCCTTGGGTCTTAGTTGTGGCATGTGAATTCTTAGTTGCAGCATGTGGGATCTAGTTCCCAGACCAGGCATCAAACCTTGGCCTCTTGCATTGGGAGCATGGAGTCTTAGCCACTGGACCACCAGGGCAATATTTACCATATTTCTTGAAGATGAAAAAATTTTTTGCTGGAAAGTTAGGAGGACATTACAGGTACTCACTCTCATCTATTATACTTACTATTAAATAATGTATCTTAATTCTTTAGTTCATTTTATGTTATTAGCATTTCCCCATGTCATTAAATATGCTTAAACTATGATATGTGAAACATTTAAAAGCAAGGATAATCTATTCAATATTTCACTGAAAGAGTTTCCTACTCCTCAACATTTAATACATTTTCAGATTTTTTAAAGCAATATATAATACTATGATGATAACAAACATATATATATCAAATATTCATATATAAATCTCTGATCACATCTGCAATTATTTCCTTAGGACAACTCCTAGGACTGAGACTTGTAGATTTTTATAGAATTTTCTCTTCTCTTGCAAAGAGACCCAGTGTTGTTCTGAGAGGGTCTGGCCTCTAAAGTCCCTGGCCTTGGTCTGTCAGGTGTTGGCCTTAGGTTTAAACCTGAGATTCCGTGAATCTCTGGAGCATCTTTTTCAACCTAAAAGGTTGAAAAAGGTTGTTGACAATTTCACATCCATCCCTTTATAGACAACAGCCTTCTGAGTTTTCCTCTTTATTTGTTCCCTTCCTGTGCCCAGCTCAGACCATTCAGAAATGAAATGGGGTAATATGCACAGATCTGCCTATCTGTATCTCCCTTTGCCCTGTGTACTCCTCTCAGCTCCACTTTAATGTCTTTTCTGCAGAGACTCCAGTGCCCAAGGATAGGACACCCAGTATCTAAGCACTTAAAGCTTCTTAAGTTCTGCCTCCCAGAGTCCTTCCAGTCAGGACTTCCATAACTACTTGCATTTTAAAATAGAATCTCAAAAGAACAATGTTCAACTCAAAAGAAGTAATCACTAATAGTGGAAATCACAAAAACAAACAATAAATCAAACCAGAGAGAGAGAGAGAGATTTGCATTAGGTCAATAGGAAGGGAAAGTATTGAAATCAAGGGCTTGGCTGAACTTGCCTACCAGGAGAGAAGGAAGAAGATGAGTGAGTCCAATATGGTGCCCTTGGAAGTCAGCGGCCTGAGCTTTCAGGGGAGGGGCTGAGAGAGAGTGAACCAGAAGTCCGGATGGTGAGATGGGAAGACAGTGAGAGCTTTTGTCTGCCAGATGAGCAATCTGGCCTCACACTTAAAGGCAACAAGACAGTACCACTCTGTGGTTTCAGGCAAGAAGAAATTGTGCAGAAACCACTCTGTGGTTTCAGGCAAGAAGAAATTGTGCAGAAGCCAGCATCTGAAGATTCTTCCAGCAACTTGGGGCTTGAAAAATTGCAGGGAAGAAAAACCAAGAACAGAAAAATCAGCCACTAAATTGTGGCAACAATAATAGCTGATATTTACTAGGTATTGATTGTATGTCAGGCACTGTGTTGTATCTCATGTATTGACTCATTTAAAAATCAGCCAAGTTTTATGTTGTAAGTATTATTATTACCCCATTTTATAGATAAGGAAACTGAGAAAGAGAGAGAGTAAATTGCCTGCCTAAAGCTACCAGCTAGTAAGTAGCAGGGCAAGGCCCCAAACCCAGATGCTTAGCCCCTACACAATGAACTGCCTTCAGGATGGCAGCCTGGACTGTGGAGGCAGTTATGGCCTTGGGAAGAAAGTGTATGTCTGTATCATGGTGCGAACAGTTTATGTTCTGGGATATGGGGAGGCAGAGGGAAAAAATGAAGACTGCATCTCAGAAATGTTTCAGAGGTGGTAAAGGCAGGAACAGGAGGTGAGAACTGTATGGTGTCTACAGGACTACAGCCATCACACGTCTGGTGGCTCAGCTGCCTTCTGCAACTCATCAGACTGCAGATTAGCCTGGGCTGGGCTCTGCTGGACCCAGTGCAGCTGACATAGGAAGGGGTGGAGCTCCCTCTTACTGAAGAGGCACCTATTTTATGCCAGGCACTGGGCTAGCAGCTTGACATGTATCATCTCATTCACTTTTCATAACAAAACTACTTTTACTTCTGTTTTACAGACAACAAAACCAAGGCTGCAGAGAGTTACCTGATTTGTGTGAAGCGTACAACTCTGAGAGCACCAAGATTTGAACTCAGGAAAGTCTGTGAGCTCCAAAGCCATCAGCTAGATAGGCTTTAGCCACTTCTGGCTAAAGATGACATCAGGTTCTAAGTCTTTTGGGTCCTTCCTCCTCGTGCTCCCCAGAGGTGCCCCCTTTCCCATCAAGGAAGAAAGGCTGAGCCTTTCTTTGCTCAGACATGTCATTAACACCCTCCCCACACTCCTCCTTTCTCCTACCCTCACCTAAAAGAAAATAATCTACTGGTCCCTGGACTTGTAGGTTGATGGGTGTGTTTAGTCGCTCAGTCATCTCCAACTCTTTGCGACCCCATAGACTATAGCCCACCAGACTCCCCTGTCCATGGAGATTCTCCAGGCAAAAATACTAGAGTGGGTTACCATGCCCTCCTCCCGGAGATCTTCCCAACCCAGGGATCAAACCCAGGTCTCCTGCACTCAGATGGTCTTTACCATCTGAGCCACCAGGTAAGCCAAAGCTGATGGATAGTTTTCTTCAATTCATGACCTTGTTTGGATATTTCCTCCCCTTTTATGAGCTCCCAGCCAGCAAGGTCACATGAGAGAACACAAGATGTGGAACCAGAAAGCCTGGGTTAAGAGTCACAGCCCCTCAGTTCATAGATGAATGATTATGAGCCAGCCTTAATTTCCACATTGAGTTGTTGGGAGAACCAAGTGAAATGATGCATGTGAAACACTTTGTGATCTAGAAAGCCCAATGTATCTATTCCACAGCACCAACCCACTCTCTCTGGTCGGTCAGGATTGAGTCCAGAATAATGGTCCCCTGAGTGGCCTCCTCCACTTTAGGGGAGATGAAACTGTGCACAGGGAGGTCTGGGCATCGATCAGATGTCTGCTGCAAGCCAAACCACCTGCCTGCCGAGTCAGGGCTGGAGTTGAGGCCAGGCAAGACAGCTCCCATTTGTATGAGGTTTCACCACTTACAAAGTACATCCACATCTATTATGTATTGCTTCACAACCACCCTACAAGGCAGCAATCCTCTTCCTACTGTTCAAAATAGAAATCTGAGTCTTCAGAGAGGTGAGTGGTTGCCCAAAGTCACACAGTTACTGAGTAGAGAGCTGGGCTCGCACCCTTGTCTTGGGCTTCCCAGTCCACTGCTGCTTCTGGTTGTTGAGGGGCAACCTGGGGTCCACAGTGCTGCTTCATTGCTAGGCTCATAGATATTCTGTATAAATAGATAGTTTTCTATAAACTGTGTATATATGTATGCTTGCATGAGTGCTCAATTGCTAAGGCATGTCCGACTCTTTGCATCCCCATGGACTGTAGCCCACTAGCCTCCTCCGTCCATGGAATTTCCCAGGCAAGAATAGTGGATTGCATTGCCATTTCCTCTTTCAGGAGACCTTCCTGACCCAGAGACTGAACCTGTGTCTCTTATGCCTCCTGCACTGGCAGGCAGGTTCTTTACTACTGATCCACCTGGGAAACCCTGTGTAAATGTATGTATGCTGTGCTTAGTCACTCAGTGGTGTCCGACTCTCCAGGCAAAAATATTGGGGTGGGTTGCCATGCCCTCCTCTAGGGGATCTTCCCAACCCAGGGACTGAACTCAGGTCTCCCACATTGCAGGTGGATTCTTTATCATCTGAACCACCAGGGAAGCCATATAAATGTATAATTATGTATGGCTCAGATAGTGAAGAATCTTCCTGCAATGCAGAAGACCTGGGTTCGATTCCTGGGTTGGGAAGATCCCCTGGAGGAGGGCATCACGACCCACTCCAGTATTCTTGCCTGGAGAATCCCCATGGACAGAGGAGCCTGGCAGGCTACAGTCCACAGGGTCACAAAGAGTCAGACACCACTGAGCAACTAAGTGCAGTGAAGCATGTACTAATTAAGGATACATTAATTTTGATTATATTGTCTTTTCATCTCCAGTTGAGAACACCTCAAACATTCTGGAAGACCCTTGTGAATGCCATCAGCCCTACATAGTGTCAATATAGCCTAACAGTTAAAATCACCTGCTCTCCAACAAGCCCCCTCTCCCCACTCCAGCTGGAGGTGTTCTGCTATGTTCAATTCACCTCACTTAAGCCCAAGAACCAAGAGGTTTCCCTGCAGGTGAAGATGCAGCCAGGGAACTCTCACAGGGAACGCTCACAACCTCTGCCTGTTCAGGTCTTGGTCTAACCACCCATCTCCAGAAGCCATCCCTGACTCTGCTAAGCTTGCCAAAGTATCTCTTTTCTATTTACCCACAGTGTCCAGTGATAGGCTTAGTCACTCTGGGGTGAGTGTCCGTTGCTTGGATGACCCCCCTCCAGACAGCTGAGACCGGGGACGATATCTTACTCATCCCCTTTTTCCCCAGCACAGGACCCATTGATAAATGCTTCCGATGTGAGTCAGTGAGTGAAGGAAACAACACGTGGATAAATGGAAGGGTATTTACCTCCCCTCCAGCTCTTAAATTCTCCTGTACTCCTTCTCTTACATCAGAAAGGGCAGTGAGTGGGAGGCAATTAAGACCAGAAAAAATAATACTTTTTAAAAATAGCATCAATGGAAAGTTTTATTTTTCTTTAAAAGCCCAGCTCTTACAAACCCACAGAGGGATGGCCCACAGCACAGAGCCTGGCCAGAGAAGCAAGCATGCTAAAATTCTCTCTTTCATTCTGGATCCTCTGAACTTGTTTAAGGACAATGAATTACCTTCTCTCCGTTCCTTCCCAGGTCACTATCATTCAAGTTGCAGTGACCAGTGTTTTCTACACAGCAGTTTTCATTTATTCATTTCCTTTGGTAACTGGATTTTTAAAAAATATACCTTAGGGCTTTCTCCTTGACCTACAAAACAGCACAGCACACTCTGCATTCCCTGGGGAGAGGTCCTCCCGAACCTTTATTCGGAGAACAGTGGGCCAGAGCTTGTCGTCCTTAGTGGAAAGTTTGATTCATCTCACCAGGGGACGGTTGGGGGCAATGCTAGCCTAGGCTTCCACTTCTTCCTTTAATGAAGTGGCACCTATTTGGACGATAAGGAGCCACTGAAAATTGGGAACATCTTACAAATGCAAAATGCTCTTTATATAGAAATGTATATCTCACTTTAGAATGTGTCCTGTAATAGTATTCTAATATAATAAGGATTCCTACAAGGAGTTTATAATAACTTGGGGAAATGTTTATGAAGTAACGTTAACTTTAAAAGCAAAATGTGAAATTATATATACAGTATGTCCTCAATTCTGTTGCCAAAAAGTGCACAAAGTAAAAAGAAAGACAGCTTTCTCGTTTCATCCTCATAACAACCCTGCAGTGTTATGAGGAATTATTAAATAATTTGCCCGAAGTCATACAGCTATATGTGCAGCCCAAGGTCACAATGCATGAATAGAAGTTCAATTCTGCATGTATATTTCATCCAGAAGGCAATTTGGGAAAGGGGAGGGGTTCTTGGGGCTCTGCTTGGAGGTATGTGGCAGAATTGCCCTTCCTTAGCTCCGTGGACCTTCATGTGACCAAATGAGTTATTCTGGCCAATGACAAGTAACCGAGGTGATGTAGCCCTTTCAGGTAGAAACTAGAAGAGCCAAGGAGCATTCCCACATTTTGCTGTGCTTTCCCACCTAAAATTGGCAGTCCTCCAGAGAAAGGCTGTCCTGTCAGCTGGATCCTAGAAGAAGGACAACATGAAGCAGAAATCATATGTTGCACGAGTGAGAAGTGGTCCTGAGTTGTTTTAATCCAAGAGGTTTGGAGGATGATTGACACCACAACATACAAGAAAACCTGGCTTGTTCTGCCAGATTCAAGGGCACTGACCACTGAGGCCAGATGACATGAACACTCTCACATAACATCTGTTCAAACGGGATGTGGTGTGATGCTATAGAGGAATTTGGGTCTCAGAACCAGACCTGAGTTTCAACACAAGCCATTAACCTGGTCAAACTTACTTTCATATTTTAAAACAAGGATTATGCTACATTCTATAAAGAATAAGATAGTGCATATAAAAGTGCCTGCTACTTACAAAAACACAATTGTATTTTGCAAAGATGCTCCAATCCCAATATATTTGCTAAGCAAGGTATAATTGTACCTTTCTGATTCTTAATTTGTTCTTTCTACCAACGAACAAAAAATTGTGATAATTTTAGTTTTCCTTTACCAAACTGTAATAAATACACAATGTACAACATTAATAGGTTCTTTATTTCTAAGAGGAAAAACCAGTGGTTATCATGATTTAAAAGCTCACCATTAATAAAAATTACTATTAATGTAAAATTAAGAGAAGGAAGATAACATTATTAAAAATATATTCAAAAAAGATAAAAATTGAGATTCAATCATGCATAATATCAATCTAAAGAAATAATGGAATAACATAAGGAATTAATGGAATCTAACTTCCTTCAAATGCCTCCTCCACCAAATACACAGTTCCTGTCCTCCAGGAACATACTTCCAATCTGAGAAAATTAAATACATAGAAAACATTTAGCTCTAATGTGGTATGAAATTTTAGAATATTATGTTACTCTCCTGCTACTCAGGCTTCTAAGTTGCTCAGTGGGTAAAGAATCTGCCGGCAATGCAGGAGACATATTCCCTGGGTTGGAAAGATCCCTAGAGTAGATCATGGCAATCCACTCCAGTATTCTTGCCTGGAGAATTCCATGGACAGAGGAGCCTGGCGGACTACAGTCCATGGGGTCACAAAGAGTCGGACACAGCTAAAGCAACTGAGCATACACCTTCCTACTACTTCCTGGATTATACAACGAGTCCAGTCTTTTTTTCTCACTCCATGTTCCACCCAAACACACACACACACATGCACACAAAACATATGTGGCTATGTAAGGTGTGATTAATATAATGCATCTGAATCTAAATCAGATCATTAAGTTGCACTGCTGCTGCTGCTGCTGCTAAATCACTTCAATCATGTCCGACTCTGTGCAACCCCATAGACGGCAGCCCACCAGGCTCCTTCATCCCTGGGATTCTCCAGGCAAGAATACTGGAGTGGGTTGCCATTTCCTTCTCCATAAGTTGCATTAAGTTGCATATTTCTGTGAGCTGTGGGAAGCTTTCCTCTCCTTTTCCAATGCCAGATCAGGTCTTAGCACCTCCTTCTTAGGGCTCTCCCAAGAGCATGGAGTCAGAAATCTATTAGTCAGAGCCCAGGATCTTGTTTGTATGTTTTCATAATTTTATGAGTAGCCACGTCTTAAATTACAGGCACATTGCTATAATGTCTCCTCTGTGCACACCCTCAGTCCCAGGGTTAGCCTCACTAAAAAGTAAAAGTCGCTCAGTCATGTCTGACTCTTTGTGACCCCATGGACTGTATGCTGCTGCTACTGCTGCTAAGTCGCTTCAGTCATGTCTGACTCTGTGTGACCCCATAGATGGAAGCCCACGAGGCTCCCCCGTCCCTGGGATTCTCCAGGCAAGAACACTGGAGTGGGTTGCCATGAAATTCTCCAGGCCAGAATACTGGAGTGGGTAGCTGTTCCCTTCTCCAGGGGTTCTTCCTGACCCAGGAATTGAACTGGAGTCTCCTGCATTGCAGGGGGATTCTTTACAAGCTGAGCTATCAGGGAAACCCTAGCCTTTCTTGCAAAGACAAATCAAAGCTACCCTGAGAGCTCCTGCTGGCTCCCTTAATAAGCCCACCCTTCAGTTGCCCAAGGTTGATGATGGGAAGGACCTCACGGGGCTGACTGTGTCTGCCAGCCCTGATGTCTGCTGAGATTGACCGCCTCTGCAGCTGCTGTAGAACAAGTGCTAGTGCTAGAAGTGCCCTATCGGCTAGAAGTGATGCTCTGCCGATGCCATGACTCAGAGTTTTTCCCTTGGGGCCCCTCAGCCCCCTCCAAGGATGACTTCCTCCCATTCCCATTCGGTGCAGACAGTGTGGCCCAGTCATAGGGAAGCCTGTGATGATAATGTCTCACTTTTGTTACTACTGCTGCTCCCCAGGTCCCCCCAAAGTGACCGCCTCCTCAAAGAAAGCACTCATCTTGCCCCACTCTAGTAGACACACCAACAGGAAGTGACCAGACAGCCTCCCCTCCCCCACCCCGCCCTCTAGATCTAGTCTAGTCCTGCTTGTGACCAAAGGGACAAGCTCAGACTCCTCCAGGGCAAGCCCATGGAACTATTTGTGGAAAATGGGATTGTAGGTACCGAGGAAAGGGATGGGCTAAAGGCATGTCCTGCCAGCCTTGTCTACTTAGACACTCAGGACACACAGTCATGTGTTTCAGCAGCAAGCAGCATCTCTCACTTCAGAAATTACTTCATCACAGGCTCCACCAAAACCCAAACCCTTTCTCCAGCTGGGGAGTTCTCTCCAGAAAGACATTCCCTGTCATTGTCAGCCCACTGTTACTTCATGCTGCTGTCTCTTTTTATTATTATTATTATTATTATTGGAGTACAATTGCTTTACAGTGTTGTGTTCGTTCTGCTGTACAGCAAAGTAAATCAGCTATATGTGTACATATATACATTTGCATATATCCTTTCCCTCTTGGATCTCCCTCCCAGCCATCTAGGTCATCACAGAGAGTTGAGCTCTCTGCACTATACATCAGGTTCCTACTAACTATCTATTCTAAACATAGTCGTGTATATATGTCAATCCCAATTTCCCGGTTGTTCCGACTCCCTCCTCCCCACACCGTGTCCACACACCCATTCTCTATGTCTGCATCTCTATTCCTGCCCTGCAAATAGATTCATCTGTACCATTTTTCTAGATTCCACATATAAGTGTTATATGATTAACACTTTCTGACTTGTTTCAGCCTCCGTGACAGACTCTAGGTCTATCCAAATCTCTACAGATGACCCAAATTTGTTCCCTTTTAAGGCCGAGTAATATCCCACTGTATATATGTACCCCATCTTCTTTATCCATTCATCTGTCAATGGACATTTAGGTTGCTTCCATGAGAAAATCATAATACAAAATGACACATGCTCCCCTAATGCTCACTCCAGCACTATTTACAATAGCCAAGACATGGAAACAACCTAAATGTCCATGCTACCGTCTCTGCAAAGTGCACCAACTTCCTGCCCTAACCTGAGCTAAGTTTGGTAAAAATATGGCTGTCACACTGTTCCTTCAGTTCTCTTCTTCCACTGTTGTGAGATACAAAGTCCTTCCACTTAACACTCCTTCCTTCCATTCCTCTACACCTGTCAGAACCTATTTCTATATAAAGTTTGGTTCCCCTTCCTAAACAGCTAATATTTGTAATGCTCACTGATACTGAAAATTATAAACCTGGTGATTTGTTTTCTTTTTTTCCTTTATCTCAGAGACAGAAATCTCAGAGACAAACTTATAGTTCAATTATGAGAACTGAGTTGGGTCTTTTACCCCACATATCTATATCACTTTTCTAATTTATACATCCCTCGTCTAAATTTTTATGTGTAGTTCACTATTTTATTATATGTGTTTCTATATATACCCTCAAAGTGAAAGTGAAGTCGTTCAGTCGTGTCTGACTCTTTGCGACCCCATGGACTGTAGCCTACCAGGCTCCTCCGTCCATGGGATTTTCCAGGCAAGAGTACTGGAGCGGGTTGCCATTTCCTTCTCCAGGGGATCTTCTCGACCCAGGGATCGAACCCTGGTCTTCCGCATTCCAGGCAGACGCTTTAACCTCTGAGCCACCAGAGAAGCCCATATATACCCTCAACTCTTGAAAAATCTAGAAAGGAATAGAGATGATACATAGCTAACCATGTAGGTAAAACTATAAATAAATAGATATTAATAGATTAAAAAAATTTCTTACTCATTGGTCATCTATTTAGTCAAATTTCCTCATTGAGTGTCCACGGTGGGTAGTAAACTTTTCTCTTCTTCAGTTCTTTTCCTCCCTTTGGACTATGTCTTCCCCTTCAGGAACTCCCAGAGAAGGAATATTGTCCTTCAAGGCAAAGAGGTGAGCATCGTGTTCAGGGCATACTGTGGCAGTGATCCAGGCAGTGTGGACAGGGCTCTCCTGGTTTCCAGCCCAGTGATCTTTTCACAACATTGCTCTGTTTTTTGTACAGGTTACAGTGTGGAACACCCACAGTTAAAGGCAGAGTCCAAACTAACCACATGTTGCTTGCATCCTGCTCTAACACCACTTCCATCCTAGGTAGGGGATTTTACTTTTCTTTATCTTTTCCCTGAACATTTTTACCTTCTGCAGCATATTCTTTCTCTTCCATTGACACCCCATCATCACTTTTAGTATTTTCTCCTTTAAAAAGCAGGAAAGAAAAAGAAAGAATATTCATAACTGTCCAGCTGACCTGCTGCCATAGGCACTCACTAAGTATTTGTTCTCTTCCCCTACACACGTTGACACATATTAAATGCTCCTCTCCTTCCTTCTGTGCCTCCCCCCACCACTTCCTGTACTTATGCCATTCTGGATACAGTAACCTGTGTGCATGTGTGAGTGCTCAGTTGCTCAGTCACGTGCAACTCTTTGCAACACTGTGGACTGCAGCCTGCCAGGCTCCTCTGGCCATGGGATTCTCCAGACTGGAGTGGGTTGCCATTTCCTCCTCCAGGGAACCGTCCTGATCTAGGGCTTGAGCCGCATCTCCCGAGTCACCTGCATTGGCACTCCAATTCTTTAACCACTGAGCCACCTGAGAAGCCCAACATCGACCCAACTTTGCCAAATGAACCAAGAGAGATAGAATACATATATGTCAATGTCATTCTGATAAGAAAAATAGAAATAAAAAAGGTGCCAGTCTGTTGGACTGGGATATGAAATAGCACTCCCTGTTTGCAGTAAGTCTTTTTCCATCTTCAGCGTATTTGACATTTGTCTTTGCATAGCTGGGCAAGTGAAGTCTGTCTGCTCTTCATCACTTGATTCACACTGTATTGATTGAAACTTGACTTCAGTGAGGTCATAGGAAGGAAGTTGATGATTTGTAATGGAGATTTATGGTAACTTCCATATCTGTTCCTTTCTTATGCTTTTTTTTTTTTGGTGGGGGCGTGGAGGGAATCCATATGGAGATCCATGTGGTTGGGAGGAATCTAACTCTACTGTCTGGCTCCAGGGGTGGAGCACAGAACTTAGCTTAAGCAAATCAACATAACTCATCCACTGGGCCATAGTGATTCATTATGGGATGAGTTTATGACCTCGGGGAGCCGAACCAAAATAAATTTTAGGACTTGTGTTAGAATTCCTGAGTTAAGGGCTTTCTTTCCTCTTCTGGAAATGGGAAATCTAAAATTCCTCCAGCCACTCCTGAGTCTCAGCATCTGACCTGTGTCAATGATGGGTCACTACAGACCTGAGCTGTCCAATTCAGGAGCCACTAGCCCTCTATGGCTATTGATCATTTGAGATGTGGCTGATGCAACTGAAAAACTTCATTTTAAAATTTAACTTTAATTAATTTAAATTTAACACAAATGTTTGATCCAATCATTGAACAGCTTTCAAATATGTTTGGAACAATAGTAGTGTATGAATCTACTTTCTCAATTGTAAATTTTGTGAAATCTTATTACAGTTCAAGTATTTCCAAGGAAAATTTAGTGTTTGAGTTGAGATATGCATGTCAAATATAAACCAGATTTTGAAGATTTAATATATAAAAAAGAAATTGCAATATAACATTGATAATTTCTATATTGATTACATGTTAAATAATTTTTTAACATATGCAGTTAAATAAAATATTATTGAAATGAAATAAATAAATGAACAGTAAAACTCCTCCAGCCATTTTACTCCCACAAAGTAAATCAATGGTAGGATTCTCTGCAACAGAGAATTGCAAAGACATAAAGCCAGGGCCCTCATGACATCATGAAACCTTAGTTTAGACCTTACCTAAGCATAAACTTTTAGTTACGTGAATTAATAAATTTTCTCTTTATTATTTACACTCTTATGTTTCTCAAATTAAAGCTTTCTGATACACTGATACCACCTTAAAATACATGCAAGTTGCATTTGTTTTTGATAGATAGCAATGGTTGTGACCCATCTTTACCACTTATGCCCTGTCCAATATGCTAAAGGCACCACGCAGGTAGAGGCTATGATGGTGTATATGTCTATAATGTATGTTTTTCCAGATGATCAATACCAACAATTGTCATTATCTCCATCATCACTGTGGATGGGGCCATCATATGTAAATCAAATTCAGATGACCAAAGTTTACAGCAACACTTGAAATTTAGTGTCTCAGAAGCATTTCATTTCAGTCCTATAAAAGTTATGGTATGCTGATTAAATACTGACTGGAGTCTGAAAGTGCTTACTTGAGGTTCATAGGGCTGGAAAGGATGCATTCTGTTGCTACCTAATTTTTTTTTCAAAATATTGCTGCCCAGAGACAGCCAAATTCGTGTATTTCAGGTGTTCTAAGGGAAAGAGGTGTCATACTTTTTATTTTTTATAATGGTATTTTCTGCCAATAATAAAACAGGAGCAAGAAAAAAATGTTGATTAAAGAAGCCATAGTCCTTTTCCAAAGAAAACACGTTATTTTCAGTTTCCTCACTTCTATTTTTGAGGATAGAGAGGTAATTTATTCCCTCTAGTAAACATTGTTCACGTGGGAATCTCCCAACTTTCCTTTTGTAACTCCTGTTCAGAGCTTTAAATGTTAATTTCTTTGCCTTCCTTGATTCTCAAAGACAAAGGACAGGGGTATCCTGAACAAGTTTTTAAGAAAAAAGCAAAGAAGAACCTGTTCAGGCCTTCCCAGGTAGCACTATTGGTAAACAACCCCCCAACCAGTGCAGGAGACCTAAGAGACTCAGGTTCAGTCTCTAGGTTGGGAAGATCCCCTGGAGAAGGGCATGGTAACCTACTCCAGTATTCTTGCCTGGTGAATCCCACGGACAGAGGAGCCTGGCGGGCTACAGTCCATAGGGTCACAAAGAGTCAGACACAAATGAAGCAACTTAGCATGCCCGCACACAAGAAGCTTTTCAGTGGAACAGGTTATGTCCATAAGCACCCCATATGGGGCTGCTCCTTACACAGAAGGTAAAAATAGGGAAGGGCCAAGATATCATGAATTACATAAAACAAGCTTTGGAGGTTTCTGGGTTTCTCCCAGGAGTCTGCTGGGAGTTTCTGGTCCTGTGGAATAGGCACACACGGGGGATTTTAAAAGAACTGTTGTGGCCAAGAAGCTGCAAATGTTTGAGCTGTCTTTAGGTATAATATCGCTCCAGAATAAAACCTGGGTTTCTTGGCTCTATAAGCAATAAGTACAACCTTTGATGATTTCTTTATTTCCAATGTTTTACCATGAACATTTTAAACATACAGAAAAGTTGTAATAATTGTGAAGGGTCCACCTCATATACCCACTATCTAGACTCTACAATGAAGAGCTTCCCTGGTGGCTCAGATGGTAAAGAATTTGCCTGTCTGCAGATTCTTTCTGCAGATGCAAGAGACCTGGGTTCCATCCCTGGGTCAGGAAGATCCCCTGAAGAAGAGAATGGCTATCTACTTCAGTATTCTTGCCTGGAGAATCCCATGGACAGAGGAGCCTGGTGAGCTACAGTACACAGGGTCGCAAAGAGTTGGACACAACTGAGTGACTAAAACACACACACACACACACATATTTACTATCCATTTGTCTACCTGTCTATCAGTCCGTCTTATTTTTCAGTCATTTCAAAGTAAGTTGCAGACATCAGTATCTTACACTCCTAAATTCCTCCTCACACTTATCATTAACTAGAGATCAGGGTTTATTTACAATACTTTTTCTCCCTAGGTGAAATTTATATAGAGTGAATTGCATGAATTTTAAGTGTACTATTCCATGAGTTTTGACAAATGTACATGCCTGGTAAAGGAAAAGCCCCATCAAGACACAGAACATTGTCATGGTGATTTTTTTCTAACGTGAACTATCAGTAGTGCTATTTCTCCACTGCATTCAATTATCCAACATATATTTTCTGAGCTCCTATATGATACAGGATAGGTGATAGAGAGGTAAATGATACATAGCCCTCCACAAGAGTCAACAGTTTAAAGAAAGAGGTGCCTATAATATTTGAATTAATTAATTAATTAATTAAACCATTGCCATGGAAATCTGTTCACATACAGGAGGGGTCAGACAATGCACCAGTTGTGGAGTCAAGAAAGAGTTCATGCTGGGCATTTTGAAAGATGAAAGGAAACATCAGGGACTTACCTGGTGGTACAGTGATTAAAACTCCATGCTTCCACTGCAGTGGGGGCAGGCTCAATCCCTGGTTGGGGAACTAAGATCCCACATACAGCTTGGCCAAGAAAAAGGAAAGAAATTTTCTTGAGTTAAATAGAAATGAAAATAGAACATATCAACTTAAAAATTTATATGGGAACACTAACAAATTTTTAAAAAATGAAAAGAAACATCACATATCTGGGGACAAGAACACAAAGCAGCCTCAAGTGCATGACCCTCCATGGCATCTGGCATGGCTGAGAAACAGAACTAGGGGAATGGAGTGAGGCTGGAGACTGCAAGGGCAGGTCTAGGAGGGCCCTGAATGCCCTACTAAGGGATTGAGCTGTTACCTAGAAAGAGGTGGAAAGTTGATGAGGAAACTGCCAGACACTGGAGCCAAGGTGACCTGACCTTGAGAATGCTGAAGAAAGGCACTAACTTGAAGGTTCTGGTTATAGAAAGACAAACATTTTAGATAAGTGTTAAATTATAGAAAATTCTAGTCCATAATCCAGGATGCTGGACCCCAAGGGCCATGGAGGCTCCAGCTGGTTGCCAGATGGAACATGGCATCCACGCACTCCTGCCCTGCCAAGGAGCTCTGGAGACAGCCCAGCCTCCAGCTCCTCCTCCACTCACAGCACCAGAGCCTCACAGACTAAGAAGAACTGGAGAAATCAAGCTGGGAAAACCTGGGTTCTAACATATTATTTTTTAATATAACCAGTTGCATTACAATCACCTACCAATGATCATAGAGCAATTTGTTTACAGCGTTGCAAAGTGTCCTGCCAGACTCTAATCAAGAGACAAATCTTGTGTCTAGAACAATTCAATCACTTTAACTTACACTGAGAGAAAATTGAGTAATCACATATACACAAACATGCTGCAATCAGGCTGAGTCTTCTTGTATGCTAACGTACTGCTAAGAAGTGTGAAGAAATCCAGGGTAAAGTGTCAAATTCTCTTTCAACAGAATGGGGAATAACTGTGCTTTTGTATGGTAAAATCCACCCTGGACTACTGAATCAATAGCTGTAAAATGTAGAACAGTGCTGCTTTAAAACAAAAAAACAAAAAGTAGTCAACATCTCTCCATTGAAAGGGAAGACTTAAGCTCTTAATGGATTCTATTCATGATCAAAGTTGAAGGTGCAAATCACATAGTAAATAATATCAACGAAAGTATGAGCAGAGGAGTGGATGAGGCAGGGAAGAGAGGCTTAAGGAAGAAATAATTTCAGAAGAAGGTATATCTTAATTTTTTCCTGACCTTTTAATAGAGCTAGAGTTTTATAAATAGATCAGAACTATCTTGCTTAAATTGTCAAGAAGAGTTACTCTTATGGACTGAATGTTTGTGTTCCCCTCAAAACTGAGATATTGATGTCTAATTCCCAATGTGATGGTATTAGAAAGTGGGTCTTTCTAATCATCAGGTGATGAGGATGGGGCCCTGGCGAATGGGATTAGTGCTTTTATAATAAAGGACAGACAGCTAGCTTGCTCTTTCCATCAATATGAAGTTGACAGTCTGAAATCCAGAAGAGCACCTGAATCAGAACCTGATCATGCTGGCACTCTCATCTTAGACTTGTAGCCTTCAGAACTGTAAAAAATTAATTTCTGGGTTTTGTAAGCCAACCAGTCTATAGGACTGCTATAGCAGCCCAAACTGACTGGGACAGTACCAAAAAGAGGAAAAATGTCAAGTTTTAGGACTTAATACCCTGCACAGTGGAAAGTGTGGGAAATTTCCCATGAGAAATTCTCTTTGCTCTTGTTCTTTCTCTCTCTCATAACTTTGAGACTCTCACTGGGCCTTACCCAGAGGAACAACAAATCTGTAGGTACTGGAAGAAAGTTGAGAAGCTGTCTTCTGTTTGGACTCCATTAAGCCAGAGGCCAATCTTCATCAAAAGCAAAAATCCTAATACTCCCTCTACTTCTTTTTTTTCAATCCCTAAGTTTTTAGTTTTAGATATCACCAAATGATCAACACTGAAATCAAACTGATTATATTCTTTGCAGCTGAAGATGGAGAAACTCTAAACAGTAAGCAAAAACAAGACTGGGAGCTGACTGTTGCTCAGATCATGAACTCCATATTGCAAAATACAGGCTTAAATTGAAGAAAGTAGGGAAAAACACTAGACCATTCAGTTATGACCTAAATCAAATCCCTTACAGTGGAAGTGACAAATAGATTCAAGGGATTAGATCTGATAGAGTGCCTGAAGAACTATGGATGGAGGTTCATGACATTGTACGGGAGGCAGTGATTAAAACCACTCCCAAGAAAAAGAAATGCAAAAAGGCAAAATGATTGTCTGAGGAGGCTTTACAAATAGCTGAGAAAAGAACAGAAGTGAAAGGCAAAGGAGAAAAGGAAAAATATTCCCATCTGAATGCAGAGTACCAAAGAATAGCAAGGAGAGATAAGAAAACCTTCCTCAGTGATCAATGCAAAGAAATAGAGGAGAATAATAGAATGGGAAAGACTAGCAATCTCTTCAAGAAAATTAGAGATACCAAAGGATATCATGCAGATAGACAGGCACTACAAAGGACAGAAAAAGTATGGACCGACCAGAAGCAAAAGATATTAAGAAGAGGTGACAAGAATACATAGACGAACTATACAAAAAAGATCTTAATGACCCAGATAACAACGATGGTGTGATCACTCACCTAGAACCAAACATCCTGGAATGCGAAGTCAAGTGGACCTTAGGGAACATCATTACAAACAAAGCTAGGGGAGATGATGGAATTCCAGTTGAGCTATTTCAAATCCTGGAAGATGATGCTGTGAAAGTGCTGCACTCAATATGCCAGCAAATTTGGAAAACTCAGCAGTGGCCACAGGACTGGAAAATGTCAGTTTTCATTCCAATCCCAAAGAAAGACAATGCCAAAGAATGTTCAAAATACTGCAAATTGCACTCATCTCACATACTAGCCAAGTAGTACTCAAAGTTCTCCAAGCTAGGCTTCAACAGAACGTGAACCAAGAACTTACAGATGTTCAAGCTGGATTTAGAAAAGACAGAGGAACCAGAGGTCAAATTGCCAACATCCGTTGGATCATAGAGAAAGCAAGATAATTACAGAAAAACATTTTCTTCTGCTTTATTGATTATGCCAAAGCCCTTGACTGTGTGGATCAAAACAAACTGTGGAAAATTCTTAAAGAGATGGCAAGACCAGATCACCTGACCTGCCTCCTGAGAAATCTGTATGCAAGTCAAGAAGCAACAGTTAGAACCAGACATGGAATAATGGACTGGTTCAAAATTGGGAAAAGAATATGTCAAGGCTATATGGTGTCACCCTGTTTATTTAACTTATATGCAGAGTACATCATGTGAAATGCTGGGCTGGATGAAACACAAGCTGGAATCAAGATTTGCAGGAGAAATATCAATAACCACAGATATGCAGATGACACCACCCTTATGGTAGAAAGAGATGAGGAACTAAAGAGCCTCTTGATGAAGTTGAAGGAGGACAGTGAAAAAGCAGGCTTAAACTCAACATTCAAAAGACAAAGATCATGGCCTCCAGTCCCATCACTTCATGGCAAATAGATGGGGAAACAATGGAAACAGTGAGAGACTTTATAATTTCTTGGGCTCCAAAATCACTGCAGATGGTGACTGCAGCCGTGAAATAAAAAGACACTTGCTCCTTGGAAGGAAAGCTATGACAAACCTCGACAGCATATTAAAAATCAGAGACCTTACTCTGCCAACAAAAGTCCATCTACTTAAAGTTGTGTTTTTTCCAGTAGTTACATATGGATGTGAGAGTTGGACCATAAAGAAAGATGAGTGCCAAAGAATAGATATTTCTGAACTGTGATGTTGGAGAAGACTCTTGGAGTCTTGGACTCTTGGACTGCAAGGAGATCCAACCAGTCAGTCCTACAGGAAATCTGTCCTGAATAGTCATTGGAAGGACTGATGTTGAAGCTGAAGCTCAAATACTTTGGCCACCTCATGCGAAGAACTGACTCATTACAAAAGACTCTGATGCTGGGAAAGATTGAAGGCAGGAGGAGAAGGGGATGACAGAGGATGAGATGGTTGGATGGCATCATCAACTTGATGGACATGAGTTTGAGCAAGCTCTGGTAGTTGGTGATGGACAAGGAAGCCTGGCATGCTGCAGTATATGGGATCGCAAAGAGTCTGACATGACTGAGTGACTGAAGTCAAGTTTTTAGTTAAAAGTAATTTTTCACTGTCTTAAGCACATTTGCTAGCCCTTGTTCAAGACTTAGCCCCTCACTTTACTCCTCTTGCCACTGTGTTGACTCATACCTTTGGCTGGTTTCTCTAGACTGAGTCTACAGCATCTCCAGCCTCACATTCTAGGGACTGACAAAGAGCTTTTTTACCTCCCCAATTTTTTTTTTTTAATTCCCTATAACTGAGTTCCATTGGACCAGATTGGCTCACGTCGTGATCCTCAAATGAAATATGCTAATTGGCCAGGACTAGGTCATAAGATGGCCCTAAATTGGGAAGTGAGACTGAATCCATGGGTTCAGAATGTGGGGAAGTTTTCCGCAAAGACCCAAATAGAAGGATTAGTACCAAGGTGGAGGTGGGGGTGGATGAGGAAATGCATTGGAGGCCAGCAAAGACAAGAGATGTCCACTAAGCTTCTGAAAGCTTAAAATGCTAGTGACAGTAGAGCCCAGGAAGCACAGAGATGGCACACCTTCATCTCTACTGGCCCAAGGGGGAAGGAGAGTGAATTCCAAGCCTCTGCACTGAGGACTACTGATCTGCAACTGCTTCTCCCTACCATCTACTTCCCTGTCCCAACATTCACACAAAGTGACCAAAAGCCTCCCTGCTGGTCTCAGGAGAAGGATGGAGCTGGGACAGTCCGAATGACAAAGTGCACTTATGAAGTCTGACATTGAAGTTTGTTTTCAATCTCTTTCAATAACTGCCCTTCCACAAATTCTCGCTCGGCTCACTCTATCATACCTCTGTTTACAGGTATTCCTGTCACTCAAACACCAGCCCTGGAAAGTCCTCTGGGAATTAGTCCAGGAACCCACATTCTTTCTAACACTAATTCTGTTCAATATTAATAGGTGCTATGCCTAAAAGGAATTTTAGAGTAAAAAAATGTGTGAGAAACACTGGGCTAAACAACATTAAAAGCTTTATTTAGTGCACAACTTTTCCTGTTCCTTAAAGTACATACATGTACCATGAATCTGCAAGAGGAGACTTTAGTAAGAAGCATTTTCCACCTTTATTTAAACAACGGATTTTATTTCAAAAAATATCTAGAGAAGCCATTGTTTCTACAGAACACATTTTGAGAAAAGCTGAACTTGCCTTGCCCCTTCACTTTTTATTTTATTTTTTTAATATAAATTTATTTAATTGTACATTAATTACTTTACAATATTGTATTGGTTTTGCCATGCATCAATGTGAATCCACCACAGATGTACACGTGTTCCCCATCCTGAACCCCCCTCCCACCTCCCTCCCCATATCATCCCTCTGGGTCATCCCAGTGCACCAGCCCCAAGCATCTTGTATCATACATCGAACCTGGACTGGCGATTTGTTTCATATATGATATTATACATGTTTCAGTGCCATTCTCCCAAATCATCCCACCCTCTCCTCTCCCACAGAGTCCAACAGACTGTTCTATACATCCGTGTCTCTTTTGCTGTCTTGCATACAGGGTTATCATTACCATCTTTCCAAATTCCATATATATGTGTTAGTATACTGTATTGGTGTTTTTCTTTCTGGCTTACTTCACTCTGTATAATAGGATCCAGTTTCATCCACCTCATTAGAACTGATTCAAATGTATTCTTTTTAATGGCTGAGTAATACTCCATTGTGTCTATGTACCACAGCTTCCTTACCCATTCATCTGCTGATGGACATCTAGGTTGCTTCCATGTCCTGGCTATTATAAACAGTGCTGCGATGAACATTGGGGTACACGTGTCTCTTTTAGTTCTGGTTTCCTTGGTGTGTATGCCCAGTAGTAGAATTGCTGGGTCATAAGGCAGTTCTATTTCCAGTTTTTTAAGGAAACTCCACACTGTTCTCCATAGTGGCTGTACTAGTTTGCATTCCCACCAACAGTGTAAGAGGGTTCCCTTTTCTCCACACCCTCTCCAGCATTTATTGCTTGTAGACTTTTGGATTGCAGCCATTCTGACTGGTGTGAAATGGTACCTCATTGTGGTTTTGATTTGCATTTCTCTGATAATGAGTGATGTTGAGCATCTTCTCATGTGTTTGTTAGCCATCTGTATGTCTTCTCTGGAGAAATGTCTATTTAGTTCTTTGGCCCATTTTTTGATTGAGTTGTTATTTTTCTGGAATTGAGCTGCAGGAGTTGCTTGTATATTTTTGAGATTAGTTGTTTGTCAGTTGCTTCATTTGCTATTATTTCTCCCATTCTGAAGGCTATCTTTTCACCTTGCTTATAGTTTCCTTTGTTGTGCAGAAGCTTTTAATTTTAATTAGGTCCCATTTCTTTATTTTTGCTTTTATTTCCAATATTCTGGGAGGTGGGTCATAGAGGATCCTGCTGTGATGTATTTCGGACAGTGTTTTGCCTATAAGCCCCTTCACTTTTTAGATAAAGAAACCACTTCTCACAGAGTTTTAATGACCTGCCCAACCTAGAGCTGGTCAATGTCAGGATCAGGAAAGCATATTTCAAAGGCCAGGAGAGGATTGCAGGAGTTCAGCTGAGAATCTCTCTTATTGCAGAAAAATTTTACTATTGCTTTTCTTTAACCCAAGTCTAAAATTCCCTGTTATCTTATTGTCAACTTCCTCCTAGCTCTCCCAAACACCCCCCATACACAAACACTCTCTCCAACAATACAGAAAAAACATCAGCTGGCCCACCAACCAGAGGATGTGAAATGTTTAGAAATAACTTTTAATATCACCTTTGACAAAGAAAAATAATAATTTGGAAGCAACGTTTGTTGCAAAATTGAATTCTGTACAGTGAAACTTTGATACATTGATTAATTAGTCATACAGCCAAGCAGACTTTGCAACAAGCCTGGGTTCTAGAACATGGTTAAAGAAGTTTAATTGTAGTGCTTTCTGAATGGCAGTACCCATTTAAAATTTAGCTCTAAGGGCATACCAGTTATAAGTAATGCCCTACATCAACCACTTAGTACTGTTAAAGCTACTTTGAAAGAAAATTCAATTTTTTGAGTCCTCTGTTTGAAATAGTTGATAATTATAGAAAGCTTCCCTTAGCTTATGAGTAAAAGCTTGCAGTTTTCAGGGGAGGAATAAATAGGTTCATTGATTAACCCAAACCACACTCCACAGAGATCTTATGCAGGCAGCCAGCCCCCAAACACAGGGCCTGGGCTTGAATTCTCTATCATTCAGCACTAACCAAAACACTGATGGCATACAAAGATGCAATGAGCATTAGGTGGAGGTAAGTCCCATCTCCTATTGTGATGCTACCACCTCAGTCCCAGATAATAACAGTCATTTACTGAGAGCTGTGCAACGTACCAAATGCTTTCAAGACCAGTTTCATTCTCAGTTCTCCATTCAGTCCTCCATTAAATGGAAGTGGACATAGGTGGCAGCAAACAGTCTCCTGGGTGATGAAGGCTGTGCACATGTCCTACATCAGGCCGCCCCAAGCACACTTGAAAATGCAAGATGGAAGTTTCTCTCTTCTGCCTCCCTCACTGTCCAGGGAGTTGGAGAGGGATCCTCTTTTGATGTCCCCACAGATGCTCAGTACAGGGGTGCCACCTCCCTTGCAGAAGTTTTTGGACATCTTGCAGAAGTTTCTGGAGAACCCACTCCAGGCCCCAGGCCCACCTCCACCTTGTAGCAGACGCAGGAAACAGTTCACAGGGGCTGATGAGAGCCAAGTGTCTGCATCTCTTCTAGTCTCCTCATTAGTAGTTGGATATTCGCCAATATGGACTATTTACACCCTGAAAACTAGTGAAAACATCCATCAGGGCTTTTACCTAATTCCAGGAGAACTGGCTCTTATAATCGTTGACCAGCACACCACTGTTATAATGTGATGAGATACAAAGTCTTACCATCCTGAGACAATGTTCTCATTGGTACACAAACATAACATGCTGCTATGAAAACTAGGAATGTGTCAGATGGAGTCATGTGCTGCCTCTGGGAGCCCCAACCTTCCTGTTGCCTTGCTTTAAGTACTATAGCTGTCATCTTGGAATTTTTCATTTACCCATAGAACCCTTAATTCATTTCTAAAATATGATTCACATAATGAAACCAGGTATTTCACCCAGTGCTAAAATCCAAAAGCAATTAGCCTTTTTGTTTATTTCATATGGGAGTTAGACTAAAAGCTAAATGAACACACAAAAAAAGAGCCAGGCATTGGTCCAAATGTCTGAATGATGTACTAATTAAATTGTATAACAACACTGCTATCTTTATACATACACTTTATTACAGGTTGGGGAATCAGCCCAGAGCCTTCCAAGTCAGCCTCTGGGAGAGTACTTTTAAAACTAGAGGAACAGTCGGGTAAGGCTTTGTAAGGAAGGTTTAGCTACACATTCGGGAAGAACAGATAAGACTTTGGATGAGATCTGAGAAAGCTTGCTTAATTTTTCTCTTCTCTCTGCTATAAAATGATCCTAATCAGGGATAAGAGTTGAAAAGTCTGCTTATTTAGGTATTCACTAAGTAAATATGATAAAACTTGGGGTAGATGCTGAGGATAATACAAAATTAATCAGACCCATTCCAAGCCCTCTAAAAGTCCTCAGATAACCTCAGTCTGGCAGAGAAGTGAATATTTATGAGAGCGTGTCCCTAAATGTGACATAAGACTCATAGGTTCCTCATGAGTCTGGAGAGAGATTGTTAGAGTGTCTGAGATGAGAGGGGATAGAGTGGGTACTGAGGGTTCCCCAGGGGAAAGTGGATTTGAGCCAGTTTCTCTCATTTTTTTCATCTTATTTCATAAGCTTCTATGAGGAGTTAACAAAATACGTATGGTAGAAGTGGCTAGAAGTGGTAGATCCATGGTGGTTGTCATAAGAACACCAGAAAGACTAGTAATAGGAACGATAGCTAACATGCACTGAGCCTTTTCCAGGAGCCAGGCCTTGTTCTCAGAGATTCTCATGGCCTGATTCATTTTCCCTTCACAGCAACTCTAGGAAGAGTTAAGATCATCAAAGTGAAGCTTTCTGAGTAACAGAGTTGACACTTGAACCTGGGGTCTGGTGTTCCCCACCATACACTGTCTGTCCTTGATTCCATAGTCAAGTGCAAGTACACCATCAGAGATCACCTTACTTCTCATAGTATCATCTGTGTATGTTTCTTTAAAGAGACTCTGTGGTACAGCAATAGATACGTCATGACCTGAGCTTTGGAGTCCAGCTGAGTCCTCCTCCTCTCCACATCACTAACTAGGCTGTGACAGGGAGATAAGAGCTCATCTCAGGCTACTAAACCCAAGTCCTCTAAACCACTCACCATCTCCCTGATCATCAGGTCCTGCTGGGTCTCCAAACTTCTGCAGGTTGTTTCTAATGCCCAGAATGAACTGATGACTCTAGAACAAAGTTGTACGCAACTTCTAATGGTGTTTCTCTTGCTGGGGAACAAAATAAAAAAGGTAAATCTGCTCCACAAGCACCAACTGCACCTGTAAAACAGCAGAGAACATTCCACACCACTGTGGGAAATAAAATGGCTGCTGTGGTTCTGAAGGGAGGGTCAGGAAGAGTGGGAGTCCCTTAGTGTGGACTCCAAAGAACAAGCCGGTTAACATAGGCAGAGAGGAGAGAGAGGTGGACTACAGACTATGCTTCTTCACTCAGGACCCAGCACACAGTTGTTGCTCAATATAATTTTGTCAGTTAAACAATGACAACATCCTGTCTTGGGTCACACAGGTGCCAGGGGATATTTGCTAGTGATAACAGTGCTCCACACAAGGAAGGAGGGGTGGATCTAGTCAACCAAAAGCACAGACAGAACACGCCCAGCTGGCGGAAGAAGACGTGTTGAATGGTGGGAAACAATATTTGGGCAGGTGAGCCTGATTCTGCTAACTAGAAACCAGAGATGGGATGAGAAAGAAAGAGGAGCATTTCTTCATGGGGGCTCCATGTGGACCCTCAGGGCAGGGTGTATCAGATGCACACAGATCACAGAGGAATCTCATCAAAATTCAAATCCTGACACAGTAGGGCTAGGTTGGGACCTGAAAGTTTGCATTTCTATAAAGCTCCTAGTGAACTTCTCTTGGCAGTCCAGTGGTTAAGACTTCGCCTCCCAATGCAGGGGGTTTGGGTTTGGTTCTTGGCAAGTGACCTTAGATCCCAGGTGCCTCGCGGCCAAAGAACCAAAGCATAAAACAGAAACAATACTGTAACAAATTCAATAAAGAATTTTTTTTAATGGTCCACATCAAAAAAAAGAAATATTAAAAAAAAAAAAACAGAAGCTGAGTGCTGATGCTGCCGGTTCACACCTTGAGTAGCAAGTCAACAAAAGGCTTCAGAGGTCTGTGAATTCTTTACAATCATTTGCCAAATGTTATATTCTGTACACATGTGCATTTTTCAGTATCAAGACCATAGTTTTCATTAGACTCTCAAAGGGTCTGTTTTGGATTGAATATGTCCCCCAAAAGATAGGTTATGGTTCTAACCACAGTACCTGTGATTGTGACCTTCTTTGCAAATCAGGACTTTGCTGATGCCCTCAAGTTAAGATGAGGTCATTAGGGTGGGCTCCCATCCAATGTGACTAAGGTCCTTATAAGACAGAAACATGGACACAAACAGAGAGTAGAGACTGATCCAGTGGTAAGTCAACAGATGCCAGAACTGCTAGCAAACACTAGAGGCTAGGGAGAGACAAGGAAGAATTCTCCCTGACAAATTTTCAGAGACAGCCTGGCCCTGCCAACACCTTGATCTTGGACTTTAAGCCTCCAGAAATGTAAGACAGTAAATTGTAAATTTCAGTGTTTTAAGCCACCCAATTATTTGTGGTACTTTGTTATGGCAGCCCTGGGAAACTAACACAGACTTGCGTGTACACACACACACACACACACACACACAGAGTGATTAATTATCATAAAGATACAAGAAGTTGCTGACAATTTTGAGACTAATATTTGCAGCCGTAACTAGCAACTTGCAGCTGCTACACTTCCCACTTGCATTTTCTTCATTTCTTAAACCTTAAAGATGGCTTCTTTCCTAATCAGATCTTTCTCTGGGATTCCCAGCTTTTCCTCCTTCAGTTTGTAGGAAGACACACTTTCTTTCTGGACTTCCAGACCTGAAGAGCCTGCTATTTCTTGGCATAGAACATGGAGAAGTCGAAGGTACAGTGTTTCTTCCTCTGCCAGGCCCCTGCTCTGCAAAGGTTTGTCTTTCTCTTGGTCCACACTACCTTGTGCTCCTTCTTTTTTTCTCCTCCTTCCTTGGCTGTGAGGATAGAGACAGCCTTCCCTCTTGGAGGAGTAGATTTAAACCCTGAGGTATTCTGCCCCATGCCTTAGCTGGACATCCAGGCTCTCTGGATCAGGGGCCAAGATTCCAATAACTTGTTGTGTTTTCACAGAAACTGCCTCTGTTTCCAGGATGCTCCCTGTCCTTCACCATGTCTGGGCTCTTAGGAACTCTGCTCCCCACATCTTTAATTCGAGTAGCCACTGCTACCATTAACACTTCTGCTATGGGAGAAGAGAAAGCAGATAGAGAACCAGCACTTACTATTCTGCACGTGGTTTTATATACATTTTCCCTCTTAACTCTCACATTCACACTTACACACTCAAAGTGAGAATGGGTATCAGCACACTATTGATTTCATCTTCCAAATTGAGACACCAAGTCACAGAGCTCGAAAGGAACAGAAGCAAGATTCCAATGCAGCTCTAACTGTTCGAAAGCACGCACTCTCCTCACCACTCTAAACTGCCTGTCTGAGGCTGAATTAAACAGCTAAATCAGGGAAATATATAAAACCAGTCAGGCTCAATTCTGTTGTTCTGGCATATTGTCTTTAAGACAAATATTTTGGTGTCATGTAAATACAAGCACATCTGTCTGCATGCTTGCTATCTGTCTGATCCACTTACTCTCTATGATGCAAAAATAACCACCATCAGCTATTCAACAGACAAGACAACCGAAGCAGCACTTCTACACTGGTTGTTATGGACAGACACAGTCAGAGCTTTAGCTTTTCAACGATAATCCCCAACTCTGAATTTGCAACACCCCAGGGCATTTCCCACCACTCTATGGGATTTTGAAAGATTCTTTAAAAATTCTTAGAACCAAATTAGTGTCAGCATACTCTAAGAAATAAACAGGTTCTTAAGAGCAGACTTTTCAGAAGGCAGGGGTAAGGCTGTGTGGTGGAGCCCAGCCATGGTAAGAGCTGCTATGAAGAGCACAAGTTGTATGACTTAGTTTCCCCCTTTCTTATTCAGGTAGTCTTTTCCCCCCAAAAAAGATGAACATGTCATTTTTGTTTATAAACAGGCACAAAAACCTATTTTAAAATAGGCATAAAAATAAACCATAAAAATAGGCATTTTTATGAAATGAGAATGTATGAGAAAAAAAATACCACAAAAAGCTACAAAGATTTCTGGGCTTAAAGGTAAAAGGACTTAGAGCTAATTTTTTTCAGTTTTAATATTTTTGTATGTTTTTAAATATTTATATATTTTTGCAGTATATCTGATTTAACAGTTCAGTTCAGTTCAGTTCAGTTCAGTCGCTCAGTCGTGTCCAACTCTGCAACCCCATGAATTGCAGCACTCCAGGCCTCCCTATTCATCACCAACTCCCGGAGTTCACTCAAACTCATTTCCATCCAGCCATCTCATCCTCGGTCATCCCCTTCTCCTCCTGCCCCCAATCTCTCCCAGCATCAGAGTCTTTTCCAATGAGTCAACTGTTCGCATGAGATGGCCAAAGTACTAGAGTTTCAGCTTTAGCATCATTCCTGATTTACAAGGTTGTGTTAATTTCTGCTGTATAGCAAAGTGATTCAATTCTACATATATATACATTCTTTCTTCATATTCTTTTCCATCATGGCTTATTGTTAGTCACTCAGTCATGTCTGACTCTGTTGCAATCCCATGGACTATAGCCCACCAGCCTCCTCTGTCCATGGAATTATCCAGGGAAGAATACTAGAGTGGGCAGCCATTCCCTTCTCCAGTGGATCTTCTCCACTTAGGGATTGAACCTGGGTCTCCTGCATTGCAGGCAGATTCTTTACTGTCTGAGTTACCAGGGAAGCCTTTATGGTTTATTACAGGATATTGAATATCATTCCCTGTGCTATACAGTAGGACCTTGTTGTTTATCCATTCTATATATAAAAGCTTACTTCTGCTAACCTCAACCTTCCATTCATGGACCTAACTTTGTTTGGAGAAAGGGAAGCCGAAAAGAAAGGTTGCTGGTTATGTTTGAGAGGGACATATAAACAGCACATCTGCCTCCCCTCAACTGTGGCAGACACAACTTACTGACAGAACTTTAGCATGGAGCCAGAATTGAACCTCAGAATCCTTCTCAACACAACTCTGTAGCAAAGCACATGAAATCCATGCCAAGCACATGAAATCCATTATTTGTTGATGTGTATCAGCCTGCTGATATCTATCACATTATGAAGCACAAATAGGATGGTAGAGCAAGTACCCAGACCCTATCTCTTCTCCTCTTTTTACTTTGCCTGAAATCCTCTAATTTCTTTCTTCATGACTTCTAGATAAATCTATCCTTCTCAAATTGTTCTGAATTTATGTTCATTTTTAGCACTGGGTATCCACCCACCCACCCTCCCTCTCATAGGTGTGCAATAGCTAAAGTGGCATTTAAGAGAAATGGTCTCAGGCTGAGAGTCCGAAGACCTCAGTTTGAATCCAGTTCTCCACCTCTAAGTGAGTCCATTTCCTCATCTATAAAATAAGAAAATACTTAGAGCAACCTCTTTGTATGGTTTTTATGAATATCAAATGAAATAATGGAAGACTTCCTGCAATACCCAGATAAATAGACATTTAATAAATGTTAACTAATCTGAGAAAACAGGAGACATAGCTATTTCAAGATAAATTCCCCATCATGGTTGAAAGAGCACCCTGATTCACCATGTTACTTATGTTGAACACTCTTGAAATCTAGAATCAGCTGAGATTTCCCTGTCCCTTGAGATTTAGCTAAAATTAACCTGAGTGCCACCCTGCAAAGCATAGCCATTAGAATTCCAAAGCCCTTCCTGTGAATTCCAGGGGCTCACATTCTCAGGACCACCTTTCCATCCTGGGCTTCTGTGACCTCACATGTAGACTCTGCTCAGAATCTTCTCAGCCCAGACACAGAACTTAGCTCCTTCCTCATCTACCAAAAAAAAAAAAAAAGTGTATGTGTGTGTTTTCCACAGAAAGCTTTTGGGAACAGAGGAGCCCTCTTCTCCAGTTTGTCACTGACATCAGCTGCAGCCCCCAGGAATGTGACTATTCATCTTCTGTCTGCAAAAGACGGTTACCACACCCATCCTACAGCAGCAGTTCCCAATCTTTTTGGCACCAGGGACTGGTTTCATGGAAGACAAAAATTTTCCATGAACGAGGGCAGGGTTGAGGAGGGGATAGTTTCAGGATGATTCTCATAAGGAGCACACAACCTAGATACCTCATATACACAGTTCACAGGAGAGTTCATGTTCCCATGAGAATCTAATGCTGCCTCTGATCTGACAGGCAGTCTGATCCGACCACTCAGGCAGTAATGTAAGTGATAGGGAGTGGCTGTAAACACAGATGAAGCTTTGTCTGCTCACCTGCTACTCACCCATTGCTATAGTCCTAACAGGCCACAGACCAGCACCAGACCTAGTATGCCTACCAATTACTGAAGATTATGTAAATACTGACACTCTATACTTTCATACACATTGGTTAGTCCCTGAGCAGTTCTGAGAGTTAGGAGTCAGCATTTGGGCACCAGAACACATCCCAACCCCAGAAATATAAAGACCAGAACTTCACTTCATTAGCTCATTCTCTGACCCATGCAAGCTGAGATCAACATAACCCTTAAAGGGCCAGATAAGAGTAACTCTCATGTCCTCCTTAAGATTTCCATGAAACTCTGTATAACCTATCTTCTCAGGGTGCTTCCTGGCTCTTTGCTTCTGTTTTTGCTGAATTAGTTCTATCAGTGGGTCATTTCTCTGACTAATGTGTGTTGGTGGAAAATAGAAGTCAACATCTTTCTCTGATGTCTACAAAAAACCATTCACTTAAGTCTTGGTCTGTAAATCAGACATTACTAAGCATTTGAACAAACTAAGATGATATACTGCAGGACGAGAAATGCAATTTCAGACATTTCTATTTCTTTCAGGCTCCAATCCTGGCCACCTCACCCCATCCAGAGACCTGAATGCTCTCAGATTCAGAGTTCTGTTTCTCCACTTTCACCCTCAACATTTTCCACTCATTGCTGCCTCCCTCTCCAATTGTGCCCACAAATTTCATGTCCAAACAAGGTACTTTTCTTTCTATTGTATAGGTCAGTAGCTCTCAAACTTGATTGTGTATCAGAATCAAGCAAAGAGCTTATAAAACAGATTTGTTGGCCTCATGCCAGAATTCCTGGTTTAGTAGGTCTGGGAAAGGGCCTGAGAAGTTGTATTTCTAAACAAGTTTCTGAGTGATGCTGGTCTGGGGACTACACACTGGTACACATTACACTTCCCTCCAGCCCATATAGGGCTTTACAGGTGGCTCAGTGGTAAAGAACCCACCTGCCACCCAGGTTCCAGCCCAGGGTCAGGAAGCTCCCCTGGAGAAGGAAATGGAACCCCACTCCAGTATTCTTGACCAGGGAATCCCATGAATAGCCCTTAAACTTGTCTCTGGGTTTACTTTTGCTCATCAGCTGTTAAGAAGAAGTCACCATGCAGTAAGCTACCCAAAAGATACTCGACAGCATCCAGAAATCACTTACTATATAAGTTAGTTATGGATTTAACTACAATTCCTTCTCCCTCCAATGCATTTGGGAGGCAGTGTAAGTTAGTGTGACTGGTTCAGAGCTGGCTCTGCCTACCATTACTTGTGTGACCTTGGGCCATGTTACTTAACCACTCTGAGCCTACTTTGCTCACCTGTAGAACTGTGGATGATAATGCTTACTTATTAGGATTGTTTGAGCATTAACAGAGCTAGCACATGTATACTGTTAACCGGTTTCTGAGCATGTATAAAATATTCTATACATATTAGTTATTTTTCATGTATTCCACAGACCTTGACCAAGCCCCTGCTGTACTTCAGGCACCCTGCTAGTCACTGGGATGAAAGATGAAACCACCTAATAAAAGAAAGGAAGAACAGTAAACCAACACAAGCTTTCAGATTTATGCAGGAGATGAGCTCTTGAAGGCCTCTGATAATTCAAGACTAATTCCTCTTAGAAATAAATGTAAAATGGGAGACATATTCTAGGGGCACATAAATCCACAAACATTGTAGAATAATGTACTCTAATGCTGTTTTTTATTTTCTTAGCATCAGCTCTAATATCTCACAGAGGGCTTGTTCTAATATTAATAGCATATCATTGCAGTTGTTGGGGCCTGTTGGCCGTATTTCATCACCTCTAACTTCTATTCCGAAGTTATTGATCTTTCTGGTACCTTTTTCATCACTTGTACAAACATCACCTAACGAATCCTTGGATGACTTCGCTAAATTATAACAACTGAATGTTAAAATAACGGGACAATAGTCACCAAAAACCACTCAGGGAAGTTCAGGTGCCTGGAAACAACTGAATGGTCTCAAAAGGTCGACGCCATAGACCAGCCAAGATGGCGCCGCCCTGTGGCCGCCGCAAAAACGCAGCAGCGCTGCTCATTTCCCAATTCACAGCGTCCTCCATTCCCTGATGGGTACTTTTGGCCTGGATCTTCGCTGCTTTTCATTTGAGGGGAGTTGCATTACTTTGCATTTTGTGCATAAAGTGAAATTGGAGTCTCTATGTTGCACTGTTTCAAATCTATCATTCAGATGCCCATGAAATGTGTGTGCCCAGAATCACAAAGGTCTGATGCAGGCGGTGGGAGGTGCTCAGGTTGCACTGCTGATCTGTTCCCCTCATGGGCAACTCCATCTTCCATTCCCACAGCTGTGTTTTCTCTTCCAGATGTGTGCTCATCAGACAAGCACCCTTCTTGCCAAAATAAAAGCAATGATCCTAGGGGGTACATTTTGTCGCCAGGTATAGTCTGGGGCCAACATCTAGCTTCTGTAGTTGAGAAAATCCACCCCATGGGAATTCAAGGACATTAAAGAGAAACATATCTTACCTAACTGTAATGAAAGTATTGAAATCAGTTAACACTTTCCTGGTTTAAACATAGCCAGCTTGACACTTTTAAAAGAAATAGAATCTCTGTGTACATTTTGAATATAAATTTAGAGATATGATCCAGAAAATTGTCCCTCATTTAGTAACTAAAATTAAAATAAATCAAGTAGAACTCACAAGTTACATTTTAGGAAAGTTAGCATCTGCCTTCCCCTGATATTTTATATTTTTCATTGGTAGTGATATTTCAAAAAAGGGAAATGCTTTCTAACATTATTTACTCCCAGCATATTTAAGATCCAGTAAAAAAGAAAATTACTTACTAAAGGCCCTGACTGTGAAGATGTATGGTATGGAGCTAACACTGAGTGATTCCTGATGCTCTAGACTTTGGGGGGAATATCTGATGTCCAATTAAGGATATTCAACAATAGTATATGGCAGAAAAATTATTGAACCATCTGTGCCTTGTTTGCATTGTATCTTTCCTCCTCATTCCACCAAAAAAAAAAAAAGAGGCTGGTTTTTTTAGTTGTTGTTGTTCTCTTGTCTCAGGGCAGAAAACTGAAGCCAACTGAAAAGTTTCTGCTTCAGGCTTCTGTTCTGAAAGCTGAAACTCTTTTGGTCTTCCCTGATAGGTCAGCTGGTAAAGAATCCACCTGCAATGAAGAAGACCCCGGTTCAATTCCTGGGTGGTGAAGACAGCCTGGAGAAGGTACCCACTCCAGTGTTCTTGGGCTTCCCTTGTGGCTCAGCTGGTAAAGAATCCACCTGCAAGTCAGACATGACTGAGCAACTTCCACTTTTCTTTCGCTCATCTCCCCAGAGGCTAGAAGCTGCTACCCCTGGGGGTGGCGAGGAGAAATAGCAAAAGTGCTCCAAAAGTCACAACTTTCTGAGGTTTTCCTTTCATGTACTATATTAACATGACTGTTTTAAGAAAATTATGAAAAGGTGCTTCACTGTGCAGGTGAAATATGCCATGAAAGTGATATTGGTCAGATATCAAAGCCAGGGAGAAAACAGTCTGAGAGAAGAGCCTCTCAGATTTGTCAGATCACCCTCCCGTGCCCGCCAGGCTGCAGAGGCTCCACTGGGTGCTCAGCACTGCTGAGCGCCTCAGCCCAGTACCTGCCCTGGTGTTAGAGCTTGGCCAGGCCACTGAGCAGAGTTGAAAGAAATCGGATGGGACCCAGGCATTTCTATGGAGAGCACTGGCCTGGTAAGCAACTGAAGCACTGCCTGTGAGCAGCCACAAGGGCCTAGGTACTGAGCACCTCAGCAGCAGTTTGAGCACTGATGATAAAATCCCTGCTCATATGTTCTTTTTTTTTTTTTAATTTATTTTAGTTGGAGGCTAATTACTTTACAATATTGTAGTGGTTTTTGCCATACATTGATGTGAATCAGCCCTGGGTGTACATGTGTTCCCCATCCTGAACCCCCCTCCCACCTCCCTCCCCATCCCATCCCTCAGGATCATCCCAGTGCACCAGCCCTGAGCACCCTGTCTCATGCATCGAACCTGGACTGACAGTCTGTTTCATATATGATAACAAAAATCCCTGCTTGTATGTTCTAAACCGGGCAAGAACCCTCCCACTTTGAACCCTGGCAGTCTGGGAGAAATGCATACACAGTTAACCACCATCCCCTTACGAGGCATCACATATGACTAACCCTGGTTATCTTTCTTAGGAGGGATTGGGGCTCGTATTACGGACTCTTAATGTAACTAGAGATTATCATACTAAGTGATATCAAAAAGAAAAATACAAATACCATATGATATCATTTATATTGGAATCTAAAATATGACACAAATGAATCTACCTATGAAACAGAATCACAGAAATAGAGAACAGGCTGGTGGTTGCCAAGGGGGAATGGGCTGAGGGAGGAATAGAGTGAGAGGTTAGGGTTAGCAGAGGTAACCTTTTATGTATAGAATGGATAGACAGCAAGATCCTATTGCGTAGCACAGAGAACTATATTCAATATCCTATGATAATCCATAATGGAAAAGAATTTTTTTAAAAAGAGTGTGTGTATATGTATAACTGAATCACTTTGCTGTATAGCAGTGATTAACACAACATTGTAAATCAATTATACTTCAATCAAAAAATATTTTGGTGGAAAAAAAAACTAAGGTTAAATAACGACATTCTCAGAAAAAAAAAGATTATATATCCAAAATAGTGAGACTGATTAACGCTAGACCAGAGGCCAAATGCAAGTACAGTTTACAACTGTCAGATCTTTCAGATACTGGTGGTAAACTGTGTGCTTAGAGAATCTAAATTATATTGTTAAATGATTAATTTGAGAACATTTGATGGTTACTCACTCCTCAAGCATTTATATGAACTCATCATGTGCTTTGTACCATGCAAAATGTTACTCCTAACAGTATGGAAAAAAATTTCTGTTTCTGCCCTCAAAATGTTCCCCATCTAATTCAGGAATCAGGTGAAAATTCAACAGAACCTAGAAAATGCTTTAGAGTGGCACGCATATATTTCCATGGGGACCTTATTAGGAGCAAGAGGGCCAAAGATGGACTAATTCACTGAGTTTGGGAGCCTAAAAATGAATTCCTGGGTTTTATTTCAACCAAACTGGAAGCAATATACCTTTCCTTCTTGTTTTAGTTTCAGTCTTTTTGGAATTTTCTCAGCAAAACTAGTCTTTCTCTAGATTAAGAGTTCATGAGGCTTTTAATGGGTTTTAAAGAATTAGTGAAACAGAAAAGAGATTTGTGCTCCTTCTAAATAGCTTGAAAATTGTCTCTGGAAAAAAATTGTCAGATTTTGTTCTGAAGAAATTGTTTCATACTCCACAAGTGTAGAGTGACACAGATACCACTCTACTTCATCAGGTAACAAATTAGTCATCATCACTGAAGTTCTTTCCTCTTGATATATATTTTAGATGTAAACTTCTATTATGATTATGAGCATCAATCCTTAGTATATGCCCTGGTTTAGGTTATAAATAAAATAGAAGAAAATGTTTCTTTGGGTTTCATCCCAAATATAATGAACACCAAAACATAGTCCTTCTTGTACAGTGAGTTTCTTGCTTAGTAGAAGCATAAAACTAGCAAAATCAAAGGAATAATTGGCATCAGTCTACCTTGGGAATGTCTGATCCAGAATGGATTGTTTTCATGAGAAGATAAGTCAACTCAAAGAAGGAAAAAAAAAAAAACAGAGAAATTTATTCTAACTCAATAACACAGACTTAGAGCATCCTGAAATCATGCTTTTCTCATGACCACGCAAAAGAAGCCTTGAAACTGGGCAGATCTTGGAGTGATTTGCCCTAAAGCATCAAGTGGATATATAGTCTGAGAAGAAAAAAAACAATGAAGCAGTGCCTTTGACAAGAAGTATTGTCCTACCAAGAGTCACCAGACTTTCTGTTCAAAAAAGTCTCAGGGGACTCTGAGGCCCTTCAGCAAGCAAATGTGTAAGTGGATGGTTCCTAGAAAGCCAACTCCTTATTTTCCTATTACATCCACATGTCCATTTGGAAAGCCCTCTGAGAAGCATCAGATGCTTAGGACAACTTTGAAATAATATAAATTTTCTTTGCCAAGCTAAAGTTTGGAAGAAAAATGTTGGTGCCATAGATAGAGATGGACACACTGCTGTTTCACAAAGCCTCAGCTTTCCTATGTTGCTGAAAAAAACTCCACACATCAGATTGACCTCTTGTTTTCTCCATCCATGTGATGCAAACAATAATTTTGAAATAAGTCATGTCTGCTTCAACTTTGAGTCAGAACCTTGAACCATGCCCTCACAATAGGATTTGTCAAGAAATTAAAGGCCGAACAACTTAATGCTCAAATGCAGTGTCTTTCAATTAACACATTTCAGTGCACAGCTTGTTAGAAAATAAAATAAGACTCCTGTTCTCCAGAAACTACCATCTAATTTAACAGGATATAAATATGTATGTCCAATTTAGAGCAACAATAAATAATAAAGAGAAAAATCTCTTTTAAAAAAAAAATTAAAGGCTGAAGTTCACTGGCTTTCTAAAGTACAAGTTTTGAAGCAATTGATTAACTTCAGGCAGAAGGCTTTACCTTTCTTAAGTGACTAGCAAAGCACAGTCTCAGACTGATTTGACACAGAAGAATTCATTCATGATTTGAGCGACTTGATTGACATCTGTGGTCATCTGAATGAGCCATAACTCTTGACTCAGTGTCCAGTAGACACCATTATAAATGCTGCTGAAAAAATTCAAGTCTCCTGAGCAGGCTACCATTGTGGAAGAGCTGTGTGGAGAAAGACACATGTGTTCCTTGTATTGCTGGAGAAAGGGCAATAGGGAGCCAGAGTTAAGAGTGAAAAGGCTTTGCTGTCTCTTGCACAGGTACAAATGGGTAAAGAAACCCTTGAAGAATATTTATGTTGGATGACCTTAAAATCAAAATGTATGGTCCTGATTCTTTCCTTAATGACCAAGACAACATTTATGATTCATACATTAACAAAGTTGACCTCATTGAATTGAAGACAAAATAATCTTGCATGAATTCAACACAAAGTGTTTTAGAGAATTTGGTGTTCCTTGACACAAGCCTAACTTGTGAAAACTCTAACTCTTTTGCCAGCAAGTATCACAAGTATCATTGCAAGTTAGAATTTGCTACTTTTATCACCACAAAATGAAAGTCTAAACTGATGGTATGTGATAGATATTTGCATTATCACATTTAAAAAGCCATGCTCTATATTCAACTTGTTCTAACAAAACTTAGGCAATCTTCTTATGAAAGTCATTTCTGATCTAAATTATGTTTTACTTATATTTGCACACTTTGACTTACTAAGAAATTTTAGGAAGTGGCTATTAATTTTTGCATGCAAAATGAGATTAAGAGATCATAAGTCTTTTATTGTTTTAACATTTTAACTATGTGAAAGATATGTTTGCAATGCAGCAAACTAGATTGTAGAGAGAAAACAGATGTAATGTGTTTACATACATTTTTCTGAAGAAGGCTTTCATCAGATTCTTACAGACTACCCACTTATTCACACATACCCCTTAAAAGGATTAAGAATCACTGACCTAATTGAATATGTATTTTCTGATGGGTTCTGAATTAGTAGAAGAAGCAGACCCAAATTCATATTTGGTAGCTTGCTGCAATAAATTTTACATTTTTTTAAATCAATAGTCCATGTACCTGGGTTAAAATGAAGTTCTTTTTTTTTAAGTTTAAATGGACTGAATTTTTTAAGTTATTGTTTCTTTTCCCGCATGGTCCTCAAAGACCATGTTTGTGTCTTTGAGGTACAAGGCAATACTAGCAGTCCTAATCCTAAAATACTTGGGATATTTATTAGGGATCTTATCACAGCAAAACATACTTAAAATAATTAGCTCTGAAAACAAACATTAGAGCATCATAATATATTGCCCTTCAGTTTTTCAGAAGGCTCATAGCTGAATAAGGAAAAATGAAAACTTGAAGGAAATAGAGACAAAATAAAGGCAAACACAGAAAAGACATCACTCAGGACAACTATCCCAAGGGACTTGAGTTTGTGGACACATAGACGGGGGCATGCCATGTAGTTTTGTGTGTGTGCATGCGTGTGCATGCGTGTGCACGCGCGTGTGTGTGTGTGTGTAGGAGCATGTGAAATGAGCAAACAGCAGTGATTTCTTCCAGCCAAATGCATATCTTTGAAAGTGGAGAGTCAGCCCTGGTGATGTTAATGGAGTGGAACATAAATATTGGCAAGCTGGTTGTCAAATAGAGGCTTTTAAATGTTGGAATTTTTCAGGGAAAATGTTAACTGCAGTTAAAGGGCCAAAGTAGTCTTAACCCAATCTCAGAATCTGGAATTTCACTTGAAGTTCTAAATACCCAGGACTCTTATGCTAAATTTAGCATTCCCAGCTCTACAACTGGCATTTTGGAATGTTTGGTCCACCACGATAAAGCATCACACTTGCTGAACACAGGGTTAGAAGGGGACTAGCAGACGCAACCAATTAATATATCAGCCTCCCAAGCAACCTGGGACCAGAGACGAGGGTGTGAGCCAATAATGAACTTTTCTGCCACATTTCAAATGACAAATGAACTCACCCCTAGCCAGATCTCCCAACCCCACACAGCCAGCAAGTCTTTACTTATTACTACTTTTCCAGATTAAACCTATCCCAAGAACCAGCCTAATTTCTACCTTCTTATTAAGGCTTTCTTTCCCAACGCCCCATAACCACATCAAACTGTATCTTCTCTAAATTCTTTTATATTCCCCACTCTCAATTTCACTCACTTACTAACCCAGGTTGCCATCTTTTCTATAATAACAGCAAACATGTGCCTAAATTTTCACTATGTACCAGATACTGTGCTAAATGCTTTACAAGAATGACTTCATTTAATCCACACAGCCGATCTGTGATGTTGTTGTTTTATCTTTTACAAAAGAGAAATGTTTGCATGAGGACAGTAAGGCTTAGAGAGGTAAAGCAACTTTTTCAGGGTCCATGACTAATAAATAGGGCACAAGGCAATCAACCAGGTTGTCCTGCTCAAACAACCCCCCCCCCGCTTAGTGGCAAGATGTATAGTGCTGATGTCTAATATGCGTATACCATCTATCCAGCTAGATTCTAAGCTCTTCAGAGCACCTGTACAACCTTTCCTTCTTGTCACCCTCAGACATCCATAATCAGTCAATACTTATTGAGGGAGTTAATGAATTAATAAGTTAATAAAAATCAATGCTGCAAAACCCAAGAAATATTAATTGATTTGGACTTCCAAACAGCACGCAGAATCAGGAAAAAATGTTCCTGTCACTGCATACTGCATTGGCTGTAGGAAGCAAATAAATTGCTGACTTGCTGCCCTTGGGCTCAGCATGGAGTTACAGCTGAGAATAGTTCTCTGTGAACAACCTTGATGGCCCTCAGCTTTGTCCCTGGAAACCCTCCAGCCTCCCAGGTCTATCCTGATCATTAAGATCCACAAAGTTCACTGGGAGAGCAGGAATCAGTACAGGGCCCAAGGCCACTTCTTCCTTAGACCTAGCACTGCCCACATGCACAACACACACACACACACACACACACACACACACACACACACACACACAGGGAAAGATGACCCCACTAGCTCATTGCAATAAATGTTTTTTGAGAATGTAGCCCAGAGATTCACAAACTTGGCTGCACATCACAATCATCTGTGAGATTTTAAAAATTTCCAGCATCTGTGCCCCACCCCAAACCCACTGACTCAGAGCCTAGGCACTGGGGTGCATTAACAACTGGGAATTGGGATGTATTAAACCATGGGAATTGAATGTGCACTGTAGTAAAGAACCACTAAAACCCATTCCAGGCACTATGTGCCAGCAGCTGAGTCACAGAAATGTGGGTGTGAAAAGGGAAGTTTGTGGAATAGCAAGAGACTCACAAAAGTAATTGTAATAAAAATATATGAAAAAGTAACTGAAGTTACAGTGCTCAGACAGCAATATGGGAGCTCAGAGGAGGAGTACCTATTCTCACTGGGAAATGTTGGAAGGCAGGAATGGAGGATACAGATGAATGAGAAAGATGTGTTTTATATAATGAGGGGCTAGATCAGGCAGAGGTATTGGGTTGAAACTTCATACTTTCCTGGAGGAGAAGGTTAAACCTTCATCACTTCTGATAACTTCCCTCTGCACATTCCCAAATGCCTCCAATCCCTGGTGGCAGCTAAGACTGCCTCTCAGAGGCCCCCGAGTCCCTCCAAGCCCCTTTGAATCTCATAAACACAAAGGAAATGGCAATTATTAAATATTGGTCCTTAGGACTGAACATCAGATTTAAAACTTCTTAGAACTTTTCACCACTGGTTAATGGGGATTGAGAGATTTTACCCTAAAGTTGTTCATCTCTAAAATATGTATAATTGTCTATAATTTGCCAGTGACTGTGAAGATTCATGTATTCATTCAAGAAACATTTATTAAAATATTAATTCATAATTAATTTCCCTGCCCTCTTCCCTATTGGCCTATTCCTGGTGGACTCCATTACCTGAAGAGAGTAGGTTTTGGCACTATGTATTTCTGGGTAAGCTTGGGTCCCAGTTCTGTTGCTGCTAAAACCATCTGGCCTTGTACAAATAGCACTCTCTAATGAGTCTCAGTTTCCCATTTGTGAAATAAGGCATACTAGTAATTATTATGATTACTATCTTTAGTCATGATATAACATAGCTGACTTTATGTCAAAGTGTTGCTATTATGACAAAATAAGGTATGGAAAAATAAGTAAAGTATCCAAAGACTTTAACATGTCAAACACATAATAAACATACCACAAAATGCAAGTAGAAACAAAAAAGAAACATTTATTGAGCTCCTACTGCATTTCAGGCATGGTGCTAGGTGCAGAGATACAATGATGAAGAATTGCATACCCAGACCTTGTTCTTACAGACTTCATAGTCTAGTATGGAAGATGGACATAGAGAAAGTAATCACACAATTAATGTGATTGCTTTCAGAGACCAGTCCTATGAGGGATACCTATTAACCTAAATGCCATGAGAACATCTAATAGGGAAACCCAACCTAGTCTAGGGAGTCAGGGAAGCATCACTGATAAGTAACTCTTAGGCAGAGATCTGAAAGATGTCTAAGAGTAAGCTAGATAAAGAAAGAAGCAAGAGGAGAGGATGTGGAGAGAAGGGAACCGTTCTACACTGTTGGTGGGAATATAAGTTGGTGTGGCCACTGTGGAGAATAGGATGGAGGTTCCTTAAAAAACTAAAAAATAGAGCTACCATATGCCCCTGAAATCCCATTCCTCGGCTTCTATTTAGAGAAAATCAGGTCTAAAGGGATACATGTACCCCAATGTTCATTGAAGATACCTGGAGTAACAGGCAAATTTGGCCTTGGAGTACAAAATGAAGCAGGGCAAAGGCTAACAGAGTTTTGTCAAGAGAACACACTGGTCATAGCAAACACCCTCTTCCAATGACACAAGAGATGACTCTACATATGGACATCACCAAATGGTCAATACTGAAATCAGATTAATTATATTCTTTGCAGCCAAAGATGGAGAAGCTCTACACGGTCAGCAAAAACAAGACTGACTATGGCTCAGATCATGAACTCCTTATTGCCAAATTCAGACTTAAGTTGAAGAAAGTAATGAAAACCACTAGACCATTCAAGTATGACCTAAGTCAAATCCCTTAGGGTTGTAAAGTGGAAGTGACAAATAGATTCAAGGGATCAGGTCTGATAGAGAGAGTGCCTGAAGGACTATGGATGGGGGTTCATGACATTGTACAGGAGGCAGTAATCAAGACCATCCCCAATAAAAAGAAATGCAAAAAGGCAAAATGGTTGTCTGCGGAGGCCTTACAAATAGTTGAAAAAAGAAGAGGAGCGAAAGGCAAAGGAGAATAGGAAAGATATATCCATTTAACTGCAGAGTTCCAAAGAATAGCAAGGAGAGATAAGATAGCTTTCCTCAGTGAACAATGCAAAGAAATAGAGGAAAACAATAGAATGGAATTTATATGCAGAATACATCATGCAAAAATGCTGGACTAGATGAAGCACAAGCTGGAATCAAGATTGCCAGGAGAAATATCAATAACCTCAGATATGCAGATGACACCACCCTTATGGCAGAAATGAAGAGAAACTAAAGAGTCTCTTGATCAAAGTGAAAGAGGAGAATGAAAAGTTGGCTTAAAGCTCAACATTCAGAAAATGAAGATCATGGCATCCGGTCCCATCACTTTATGGCAAATAGATGAGGAAACAATGGAAACAGTGAGAGACTATTTTGAGGGGCTCCAAAATCACTACAGATGGTGACTGCAGCCATGAAATTAAAAGATGCTTGCTCCTTGGAAGAAAAGTTATGACCAACCTAGACTGTATATTAAAAAGCAGAGACATTACTTTGCCAACAAAGGTCCATCTAGTCAAAGCTATGGGTTTTCAGTAGTCATGTATGCATGTGGAGGTGGACTGTAAAGAAAGCTGAGTGCTGCAGAATTGATGCTTTTGAACTGTGGTGTTGGAGAAGACTCCTGAGAGTCCCTTGGACTGCAAGGAGATCCAACCAGCCCATCCTAAAGGAAATCAGTTCTGAATATTCATTGAAAGGACTATGCTGTAGCTGAAACTCCAATACTTTGGCCACCTGATGTGAAGAACTGACTCATTGGAAAAGCCCCTGATGCTGGAAAAAATTAAAGGCGGGAGGAGAAGGGGACGACAGAGGATAAGATGGTTGGATGGCATCACCAACTCAATGGACATGAGTTTGAGTGAGCTTCAGGAGTTGGTGATGAACAGGGATGCCTGGTGTGCTGCAGTCCATGGGGTCGCAAAGAGTCAGACACAACTGAGTGACCTAACTGAACTGATGACGCTGCAATCCCATTCCTGGGCTTATATCCAGAGGGAAACTTTGTCTGAAAGGATACATGCAGCTCAATGTTCACTGAAGCACTGTTTACAATGGGCAAGGCATGGAAGCCATCTAAATGTCTATCAATAGAGGAATGGATATTGAAGATGTGGTACATTTATACTGTGGAATATTACTCAGCCATTTAAAAGAATGAAATAATGCATTTGCAGCAACATTGATGGACCTAGAGATTGGTCATACTGAGTAAATTAAGTTGGAGAAAGAGAAATATCAAATGACATCCCTTACATGCAGAATCTATAAAGAAATGATGCAAATGAACTTATATACAAAACAGAAAGAGACTCACAGACTTTGAGAATGAACTTGTCACCAGAGGGGAAGGGAGTGGGGGAAAAGAGATAGTTAGGGAGTTTGAGATTGACATGTACACGCTGCTATATTTAAAATAGATAACCAACAAGGTCCTACTGTATAGCACAGGGAAGACCTCTGCTCAATATTATGTGGCAACCTGGATGGGAGGGGAGTTTGTGGGAGAAAGAATACATATACATATATGACTGTGTCACTCTGCTGTGCCCCTGAAACTATCACAACATTGTTAATCAGCTATACACCAATATAAAATAAAAAGTTAAAAAAGAAAGAAAGAGAATCCAGCAGAGAGAATCCTGGATAAAAGCCCTGTGGCACAAGTGAACCCTCTGCAGAGATTAATCAAAAGCAGGTCGTTGTGGGCAGAGCACAAAGAACAAGAGTAAGGCAAAACCAATACAATATTGTAAAGTAAATAAATAATAATAAATTTAAAAAAAAGAAGGCTAAGCACCAAAAAAAAAAAATTGCAAAGTAGAAATAAATAAATAAATAAAACTGAGATTAAAAAAAAAAAGAATGTGCTTTAGGTCAACTATAAAACTGGAACACATACAGTAGATTAAGGATTATATGACTGTAATTTTATGAAGTTGACAACTGCACCACAATTGTATAAGAGAATATCCTATTTTTAGGAAATATACATCAAAATGTTTGGGGGTAAAGGGCCATGATGTGTTCAACTCAAGTGGTTCAGGAAAAAGTGTGTGTACGCGTGTGGAGGGAAAGAGAGAGAGCACAGTGATAAAGAAAAGGTATGTGGATGTATTTGTATCTGTATCTGTATATTTTGGGGTAAATTCAAAATTCTTTCTAAATAAAATTTAGAAAACTAAAAAAAAAAACAGTGAGCAACACAAACTGGAAAGAGAGTTGGAGCCCTGCCAGCAACATTCTCATCTCAGCAGCAGCAGGAGGCTCTCAGCCTGTGACAAGATCAGATATAAAATTTGAGAAGCCCCTTGGCTGCTGTGTGGGGAATGTACTGGAGGGATACAAGTGGATATAGATGGACCGGCTAGTTTGTTATTATAGTCCAGATCAGAGGTGACCAAGTTTGGTTTTAAACATACAGATTCAAGAAACCAAGTGTAAAAGAGAAGTGAATATGAGACAGTCTATGGCACATAACTGGTTATTTAATTAATGTTATATAGACATTCAGCTATATAGAAACATGGCTACTATTTGGAAAGGGAAGACTAAGTAGATCTCTTTGACACATAACCTAGATCAGTGAGCCAATTCCACCTTCCTCTGACCATCGTTTTGAGCAAGGCCATCCACTAGCTTAAGAAAGTTGAGCCAGGAACCCCATAAACCCTTAAAGTGAAAGTGAAGTCGCTCAGTCGTGTCCAACTCTTTGTGATCCCATGGACTGTAGCCTACCAGGTTCCTCCCTCCGTGGGATTCTCCTGGCAAGAGTACTGGAATGGCTTGCCATTTCCTTTGGTAAAAAGCAAGTTGACCCTTAAGAATAAGACAAGGAAACAAGCCACATCTCCAGCCCTAGGACAGGTGCAGAGATGCTGCCCTCATGCCCAAAAGGAAGAAATGTTCTACACCTGTGTCTCTATTTCTGCTTTGCAAGTTCATCTGTACTGTTTTTCTAGATTCCACATATTTAAACAATATTATACAATGTTTGCTTTTCTCTTTCTGACTTCACTCTGTATGACAGTATCTAGGTCTATCTATTTCTTTGCAAATTACACTGTTTCATTCCTTTTTATGAAACACACAGATTCCAAAGGGGGAAAGGAGGTGGGATGCATTGGAAGATTGGGATTGACATATATATACTACGTATAAAACAGATAACTATCGAGAATCTACTGTATAGCACAGGGAACTCAGTGCTCTGTGGTGACCTAAATGGGAAGGAAATCTTAAAAGAGGAGATATATATATATATATATATATATCTCATATGTACGTATGAGTATATATACATATATCTCATATGTACATATATATGTATATATTCTTTGCCATAGAGCAGAAACTAACAGAATGTTGTAAAGCAACCATACTCTTTTAAATTTTTTAAATAAATAAAAATGTTTGAGTTTATCTACTGACCTGAATCTGTCATAAATAAGGGCACAGATTTTTTATTTGAAATCAAAATGGAAGTTCTACTTGTAAAATTCAAGGATTTACCAAATTTCAGTTACCTGAAGCCTCCCATAATTACCCATCATAATCACTTCACATTCTTCAATATTTGGGAAAATCATGTTGCTGTATATCTTTTTTCTCCCTGAGTTTTAATTATAGTAAAACACTATCAATTAATCAAAAAAAAAAAAGAAAAAGAGGAAGGGGAACTACCCTGATGGTCCAGTGGTTGAGAATCTGCATGCCAGTGTAGGGGACAAGAGTTCAATCCCTGGTCTGAGAAGATCCCACATGCTGTAGGACAACTAAGGTGTGCTCTACAACAAGAGGAGCCACTGCAGTGAAAAGCCTTTGTTCAGCACAAAGATCCAGCACAGCCAAAAATTAATTAATTTTTTAAATTTTTTAAATTTTTTTTTAAAGAGGAAGAAATGTTCTTCCATGTAACTGGACCTATAGTTCCAAACTTACTAAGGGATAACAAATTCCAAGTAAAATGCATTGATTGTTGTGGTACATATACACAATGGAATATTACTCAGCTATAAAAAAAAAAAGAACACATCTGAGTCAGTTCTAATGAGGTGGATGAAACTGGAGCCTATTATACAGAGTGAAGTAAGTCAGAAAGAAAAACACCAATATAGTATATTAAGGTATATGCCGAAGAATTGATGCTTTTGAACTGTGGTGTTGGAGAAGACTCTTGAGAGTCCCTTGGACTGCAAGGAGATCCAACCGGTCCATTCTGAAGGAGATCAGCCCTGGGATTTCTTTGGAAGGAATGATGCTAAAGCTGAAACTCCAGTACTTTGGCCACCTCATGCAGAGAGTTGACTCATTGGAAAAGACTCTGATGCTGGGAGGGATTGGGGGCAGGAGGAGAAGGGGATGACAGAGGATGAGATGGTTGGATGGCATCACCGACTCGATGGACGTGAGTCTGAGTGAACTCCGAGAGTTGGTGATGGACAGGGAGGCCTGGCGCGCTGCGATTCATGGGGTCGCAAAGAGTCGGACACAACTGAGAGAGTGAACTGAACTGAACTGAACTGAACTGATGGAATTTAGAAAGACAGTAATGATGACACTATATGCAAGACAGCAAAAGAGATACAGATGTAAAGAACAGACTTTTGGACTCTGGGAGAAGGTGAGGGTGGGATGATTTAAGAGAATAGCATTGAAACATGTATATTACCATATATAAAATAGATGACCAGTCCAAGTTCAATGCATAAAACAGGGCACTCAAAGCCAGTGCACTGGGACAACCCAGAGGGATGGGATAGGGAGGGAGGTGGGGTGAGGGGTCGGGGATGGAGGGGGACACACGTACACCCATGACTAATTCATGTCAATGTATGGCAAAAACCACCACAATATTGTAAAGTAATTAGCCTCCAATTAAAATAATTAATTAAAAAAATAAAATAAAATACATTGACTGGTCCTGGCTGAAGCAGATGAGGAAGTTAGCGGCCACCGTTTCTGGTCCAGGAGGAATTTGGTTGAGGAGCTAATTAATCAAGGTTCCTAAAATCATAATCTGGACAAACTGCAATCAGAGAGCGATATCCCAGAAGGGGTAACCAGCAATGCAGTTCCCTTACAAACTGGCCATCTTTTCATAACAAACTTTACCTTCTTGGGAAGGTGATTCCGTAAGTTTGTGGATGGAGGCACCCACATACCACAGGGGGTTCACTGCACAGGAGATGTCAGCAGAGGAAGACAGAGAGCCTAGAGGCTCCTGATACAGTCACCATGGCAACCAACCCAAATCTGGTCCATTTTATTCACAGACAAAAAACTCAGGTTCAGTGAACACTGTAGGGAGGTAAGAGCAGCTTAGATTAACCAGGCTATCTTCTGGCCCCAAGCAATCTGCAGGATAAGACCTTGCATTAGGCAAAGGTCTTCACTGCGACAAAGCAGAGGATTTGTTAAGCTCTTTGGATCTCATTGGGCCCATTTAACTTCTAGTGTGGGATTAAAAAATTACTCTTCCCCAGGCAGGAGGCCTGAAGTTTCACATGAACTCGGTTTGAAGTGGTAATGGTCACATCACAATAAACAGTCTTCCAGAGCCATTCTCTTCCTCATCATCTGAAAGGTCAAGTGACAGTACAATCGGCACCTTCTCATCTCTGGCTTGCCAGGCAAGCAAATGGGCCGTGTTTTATAACTGGAAAATACGCCCTGAAATTGCTTTCAGTGTTAACATGTAGTTTACATGTATGGTTTTCCTTTTTTTTCCCCTGGAAATGAGAACAAACAAGGTCTCTGAGAACTGAACTAGGAGAAGCAACAAAAGTCTTTTTCAAGGAAATATCATTCATTCATTCATTTAATTTGTATTTATTGAAATCCTACTCTGTGCCATAGGGCAACAGAGATGACTAAGCAAGGACTCTGCTTACAGTTTAATGAGGGAAAACAACTTGAGTATAAATAAAGATTTAAATGTGTTAGAACTGTGTAAAGTAAACTGCAATGGCTCAAACAAAACAGAAGGTAAATCTCGCTCATGAAATGGTCCAGGGCAGATGACCCTCCACTATACCGACATGAGAGTCTACCATCTCCGACTCATGGCAGCCATGACACTCTGTTTGCTATCATGGGAGGGTTCATGGGTCAGAACCAGATGTGGCACACATTCACTCACATCCATTGGAGAGAATTAAACCATATGTCAAACCTACCTGTAAAGAATTCAGGAAATACAGTGCACCTGGGCACCCATGTGCTGTGCTATAGTCCTGTTGCCAAGGAAGAATGAGAGAGCAGAATCTGGGGGTGGGGGGGGTGGGGAAACTAGTCCCCTCTGACAATGACAAAGAGGTACCATGTTTTCCAGAAATATACAAGAAAAATACTAATTATAAAACTATGAAGTATCATTTTCCCTATTAAATTGCCAAAAATAAAGAAAAAATAATAATAACAGTGATTATTGTTGGCAAGGGTCCAAAAGAAAAAGACACATCTCCAGAAAGCAGCAATTAGTACAGTCTTTCTGGAAGTCAGTTTGCAAGTGTTCATGTAGCAGGTATTTTTAAAGTCACAACAATAAGGGAAGTCAGGTGAATAGTACTATAATACGCTTCATTTATCCTTATTTTAACCTAGCTTTGGAGCCCCCACTTTCCCTCAGTAGGGGAAAATTACACCCATCAATTCAAGATACCAGTGACCTCCAATTTAAAACTCAACGCTTTGGTGGTAAAATTCATCAAATTCGGGATTCCCTCCACAGGTGGCCTCCATAAACTGGAAACAGATTCTTCTCTAAAGGCTTCAGAAGAAGCACAGCCCTACCAATACCTTGCTTTTAGACTTCTGCCCTACAGAACTCAGTAAATTTGTAGGGTTGGTTTTGTTTGTTTGGTTGTTTGGTTGGTTGGTTGGTTTTTTTGGCTGTACTGCATCTTCATTGCAACACCAGGCTCTTCATTGTGGGCACGTGGGCTTTCTCTAGTTGCAGCATGCAGACTTTTCTTGTTACAGAGCATGGGCTCTAGAGCTCACAGGCTGAGTTTTTGTGGCATGCCAACGTAGTTGCCCTGTGGCAAGTGGGATATTAGTTCCCCAACCAGAGATCAAACCCAGGTCCCCGGCATTGGAAGGCAAATTCCCAACCACTAAATCACTAGGGAAGTCCCAATTTGTGTTGTTTTAAACCACCAAGTTATTTATTGCAGAATCATTAGGAATTTATGGCCTTTTCCTTTGTTTCACAATGTCCACTCACTCAGCACAATGGTTGTACTGGACAGACTGACCTACTGTAGAAATGTGGAGCCAGGAGTAGGCAATGTGGCCCAAGCTAGTCTGGGAGATACTCCCAGGCAGAGCCTGCACCAGGCCTGTCAGATTTGAATTATCTGAGTTAGGGAGCAGACACGCAGACCACAAAAGGAGATTGCATAACCAAGACAGGAAGGCAGGAGTTATGGGATTTATGGGTTAAGGTAGGTAAAGATAACTGGCCCAACCAGAGCAGTGGCCACCTGATGTGAAAGCCAACTCATTGGAAAAGACTCTGATGCTGTGAAAGATTGAAGGCAGGAGAATGAGGGGACAGAGGATGAGATGGTTGGATGGCATCACTGACTCGATGGACATGAGTTTGAGCAAGCTCTGGGAGTTGGTGATGGACAGGGAGGCCTGGCGTGCTGCGATTCATGCCGTCGCAAAGAGTCGGACACGACTGAGCGAGTGAACTGAACTGAACTGAATGGTGGGGACAGGCAGGGAGGTGGTATTTTAGGAAGTCTGATCTGTGAGTAAACAAAAGAGAATAAATCAAAGATATGGAGAACCAAGAGAAAAGCAGTGTCTGGGGGAAATGTGGAGTAAGTGGCTTGAACAGGAAGTAGAAGCCATGATATCAACAACATCTCCAAACATTTGTTGTATAAGCAATTATACAAAAGGCTGGACTTTGGCCTATTAACACTGCCAGTAGAGTGCCTTGATCAGTAGGCTCACTGTGATGGAGATATGGACTCCAAATTCTCATCCTTCTCTGTAATTATACATATGAAACAACAAAATGTAGCACAGATTAATGATATAATCATTGATTAAGTTATGTAACAAGGGACTTCGCTGGTAGTCCAGTGGCTAAGACCTCACAATCCCAATGCAAGGGACCTGGTTTCCATTCCTGATCAGGGAACTAGATCCCACATGCCACAACCAAAGATCCCATATGCCACAACTAAGATCAGAACAGTCAAATAATTTTTTTTTAATTTTTTAAAGATATTTAACAAATCAATTCCAATGTCTCCTTGTGCATTTCTGGATCATCCTTGCCATTAACCACAGCAGAGCCTGACTGTTGGCACTGTGATAAGAAGGACTGAAGGTCAGAGCAAGCAGAGATCCAGATGTGTCCAACAGATACTGAAGAACAAGCAGGACCCAGAGATCAGAACAGGCACAGATCAGAACCACAGGTGATCAGACAGAAGCAATATACAGCCAGCAAGATCATAAGAAGACATTCTAAACTAACATGAGGATTCTTACACACTTCCTATTGGGAATGGACCAAGCCTAGGTTGTGAGCAGCTCAAGGTTCTCAGGTTTACCAGGTAAGTGACCACACCTGAGGAAGGGGTACTTTGGCCACACTGCAGAGGAGATATCATCACAGTCCCTTTCTAATTCACTTCATATTTTATCATGGAATCGAGACCCATCAAGGCCTGGGAAGCATGGCTGAGGATTCAGAACAGTAGGACATCAAAGCCCCCCCTGAGCCAAGCTCTGCAGCTGCCGGTGACTTCTCTGAGTTCCAGACTTCTTTCTCAGCCGTGAGTTTGAACCATCAGAAAGATGGAGAAATGTCTCCTCTCTAGTTCCCTCTCATTCTTCTTCTCTATCATTTGGCTGAAGCAGAGAAAGAAGTAAAATCATGCCACTTAAGTGTGAAAATTCCTTGACTCATACTATCCTTCAATGAAAGCTGCTTTCTCCTAGAGACATCTGCCCTCTAGTTAGGTGTTTCTAGCAGTAGCTGCTGGCTAGATATTATTTGAAATTTACATCCTTTGTCACCCATGCAACCTGCACATTTTAAGCTGTTTCTGACATAAACTGTTCCAGAAGTCTTTTGTAAAAAACCTGTATCTCTTGCCATGGCATATTTTATCCCAATATTTAAATATAGATTTTGCAGTATAAATGCAAAGTGACCTCTTTATGGGTTCATGACATCCTTGGAGTTCACAAGGAAGACCAAAGGGCAGCCCCCAGGGACTAAAAGGCACACACCTGGGAACACCAATAGGCCCCATCTTTCACTGAAGGCAGACAGAGAGGTTTTGAAGAAGTTTGGATGTGACTTGGATGGGCTTCCCTGGTGGTTCATATGGTAAAGAATCTGCCTGCAATGTGGGAGACCTGGATTCAATACCTGGATTGTGAAAATCCCCTGGAGAAGGGAATGGCTAACCACTTCACCATTCTAGCCTGGAGAATCCCATGGACAGAGGAGCATGGTGGGCTATAGTCTATGGGGTTGTAAAGAGTCAGATACGACTGAGTGACTAATACTTTCACTTTCTTTCTGAGAAGAGAACCCTGGAGGAAATGAATTACCATTCACTGGTATAGCTGGGTGAGGCAGCAGACTCAACCAGTGAAGCCACCTTTTACAGGGCATCCAGGGTCTGGTAAAAGGCAAAGCATGGGACACATTGAGGAGAGGGGCAGGGGAGGTGGGGTGTTAAGATTATAGTACATAAACATTGATCAGGACAGACGTGCTCTGTAGCAGGACTCACCAAAGGAGAAAAGGAAACCAAGGGCTCAGACAAAGTATGCTTGAGAAGCTGAGAAGGGGCAAGCAGCACTGAAAGAAAGTATTCAGAATCCTCCAGGGAAACCTAGATAGCCAGAGTGAGGGTAATAGTTTGGGCAAAGGTGGGAGGTGGGAAAAAAAGACAAAAACTTAGAGACAAACCTGGTTCTAAGATCCAACTCCACCACCAAATTGCTAACACTGAACATTCATTTAGCTTCTCTGAGCCAGGTTCCACATTTGCAAAAAGTGCAAAGCATAATAGAAGTGATTCATATAAAGCACTCAGGACAGTACCTAATATCTAAGTGCTCAATAAATGTTTGCTAGTTTCGTCCTAGTTGCCATTATCATCACTATATTTATTGTTATAAACATTATTAGAGAGCAGGCCCATGTCTAATTGCAGCTCTTTCTCTAGTGCTGAGCCCAGAGTCTCGCAAATAGCATTCTTTCAGTAAATGTGTGAAATGACAGAGACTGACTTTGTAGCCATACAGTACATGGCGTCATATAGGAGCCTGGACTTAGAAGGGCACAATTCTTGGTTTGCTGCTCCATTGCGGACATCTTAACATTCTTAATATTTTTGAACAAGGGGCTCCACATTTTCACTTATACAGAGCCCCACAAATTATGTGACCAGTCCTAACTGAGGATTTGTATATAAGGAAGACGTAAGGAGGAAACTAAAGCATGCATAATTTGGGTAGATAAAAAACCTGCAAAGAAGCTATAAGAACTACAGTGGGGGTACAGGAGGGATAGGTTGGGAGTTTGAGGTTAGCAAGTGCAAACTATTACACATAGAACGGATAAGCAACAAGGTCCTACTGTATAGAACAGGTAACTACATTCAATATCCTATGATAAACTATAATGGAAAAGAATACAAAAAAGAACATAAACATATAAGTTACTGAATCACTTTTCTGTACATCAGAAACTAATACAACATTGTAAATCAACAATGTTAGTAAAAATATAAATATAAATAAAATGTGTTAAACAAACAACAACAACAACAAAACAACTGTGGTGCACCAGGTATTTCCAATAATACAAAGGTCTTCAGTGGAACCAACAATGGTTCATTTGTTGAGTTTTCATCATTTCCCACACTTGCAACATATGGGAGGGACTTAACTCAAAAATGTCTTGGACCAAATCTGTTCTTGATCAACAATATTTCCAGAGTTTCAGTTCAGTTCAGTCACTCAGTCGTGTCTGAGTCTTTGCGACCCCATGAATCCCAGCATGCCAGGCCTCCCTGTCCATCACCAACTCCCGGAGTTCACTCAGACTCATGTCCATCAAGTCAGTGATGCCATCCAGCCATCTCATCCTCTGTTGTCCCCCTTCTCCTGCCCCCAATCCCTCCCAGCATCAGAGTCTTTTCCAATGAGTCAACTCTTCACATGAGGTGACCAAAGTATTGGAGTTTCAGCTTTAGCATCAGTCCTTCCAATGAACACCCAGGACTGATCTCCTTTAGAATGGACTGGTTGGATCTCCTTGCAGTCCAAGGGATGCTCAGGAGTCTTCTCCAACACCACAGTTCAAAAGCATCAGTTATTCAGCGCTCAGCTTTCTTTACAGTCCAGCTCTCACATCCATACATGACCACTAGAAAAACCATAGCCTTGATTAGATGGACCTTTGTTGGCAAAGTAATGTCTCTGCTTTTGAATATGCTATCTAGGTTGGTCATAACTTTCCTTCCAAGGAGTAAGCATCTTTTAATTTCATGGCTGCAATCACCATCTGCAGTGATTTTGGGGCCCCCCAAAATAAAGTCTGACACTGTTTCCACTGTTTCCCCATCTATTTCCCATGAAGTGATGGGACCAGATGCCATGATCTTCGTTTTCTGAATGTTGAGTTTTAACCCAACTTTTTCACTCTCCTCTTTCCCTTTCATCAAGACGCTTTTTTAGTTCCTCTTCATTGCCATAAGGGTGGTGTCATCTGCATATCTGAGGTTATTGATATTTCTCCTGGCAATCTTGATTCCAGCTTGTGCTTCTTCCAGCCCAGCGTTTCTCATGATGTACTCTGCACAGAAGTTAAATAAGCAGGGTGACAATATACAGCCTTGACGTACTCCTTTTCCTATTTGGAACCAGTCTGTTGTTCCATGTCCAGTTCTAACTGTTGCTCCCTGACCTGCATATAGGTTTCTCAAGAGGCAGGTCGGGTGGTCTGGTATTCCCATCTCTTTCAGAATTTTCCACAGTTTATTGTGATCCACACAGTCAAAGGCTTTGGCATAGTCAGTAAAGCAGAAATAGATGTTCCAGAGTTTACCAGTTCTTAATCCTGAAAGACCAAAGTAGGAGGAAAGAAAAATTAATTCAGTCCCAACATTTTCTGGATGCTGTCTCTTGGTTTTACTTTCTATTATATAGAGTAAGAAATGACAAACAAATGACACAATACGTATGATTTCACAATCACAAGTCAATGTCTTAAAACCACTTTCTCCTGCCCAAACAATGACCCCAAGCCATCACAGTTCACACTTTACCAGGCAGCCTTCTATGGCATTGCTGAGACTGGTTGCCTCAGGCCACACCATTCCATCCTTGCTGAGGTCAGCAGGTACAACATCACAAATCAGTCACTTCCAGCTTCCCAGTTCTGCCCATCATTCTGTCTCATCAGGTGCCAAGGGGCAAACCATGCTCACTTTTTACAATGACATGGATGGCTTTTTTTTTTTTTAATCCGAGACCATTTTAGCCTTTTAGAACAAGTTCTTTGTTTGAATGTGTCCAGTATTAGAGCAATCATCTACTCTCTGGGTCACTATATCAGTGGAGACCTGTGGCCTGTCCCATGCCAGGCACAGGGGACCCTGAGGGTGACACTATTCCTGTTCTCACAGAGCTCATGGATGAGCTAGAACAACCCACGATTACACAGGTTCGAGACCCTAACTCAGCTGGGGGTAAGAGAAAATATCCCAGATGATGGGACAACTGAGCGGGATTTGGAAGAACAAGCAGACGGAAGAAGAATTCTGGGAAAACACCAGCAGTCCATCAAGGTTTAGACAGGGAGAACTTGGCTTGTTCCTGGAGTTCATTTCCTTCACTCAGTACTTCTGGTGTGTAGGGAGCAAGAGGAAAGGGTAGACAGGAACTCCTGGGCCAGGCTAAATCTGATCCTAATCAAGGAGTGGAAGAAAACCATCAGAGCATTTTGTTTCATCTTTTTTTAACCTGATTAGATTTGCTATGCCCTGAAACCTGACCCCCTTCAGGTTGAGGGGTGGGAGGTGCTGAGGAGGTAGAAAACAAACAGCTCTAGAGCTATGGTTTCTAAGTTTGCTGTTGTTTGCTACCAGTTTGGAGGGGTTTGACATAGCCTGAAATGAGTAGCAAGAGGAATGGAGAGACAGAGCTAGGTGTTCACATGTGATTATTAGGACGATTTGCTCAGCTAGGTTGATGTGACCATTACCTCCACTCCCTGTGAAACCTTCTGTAAATGTTCCATTATTCCTCAAGGCTTTCAGAGTAAGGTTGAGTTTGGGGAGTGAATATGACAACATGTCAAGTTTCATGGCACAGGCAGGGCTTGATCAACAGTGACCCCGGGGAGATCAGCTACTTTCAGGCCACAGAAAGATCTCTCAGGTGAGAGTCTGGAGGATGGAGTGGAGCTGAAGGGAGTCTGACATGGGAAGTGAGAAAACCAGAAAGGAAACTCTTGCAATTGTCCTATGAAAAGACTCAAGGCAGTTGGCATGGAATAGGAAAAAGGCACAGAATGGAACAATACCCAGGAAGTGGAATCCATAGGCTCATGCTGCTTACTGGAGGGGAGGGACAGGGAGGAACCAAGGAGGCATCTGGGCTGAAAAAGCCCAGAAGACAGAGCTCCCCTCAACGGAGACAAGGGACATAACATGGGGCAGATGAGAAACAGTCTTACTCGGGATTGAGTGATTTCACATTATCAATGGGACATTCAAGTGAGTACGTGCAGCAGGCTACTGGGTATACAGACGGGACTAGAGATAGCCACCATCCTCTCTCACCTGGATTACTGTGCTGGCCTCCAAACGGATCCACTGTTTTTGCCTTTGATCTCTTCTGGCATCTTCATTCTTAGTAGAGCAGCCAGTGTGATATTGTCAGACATAAGCCAGAAAATAGCACTTCTCTGTTCAAAGCCTCAAGAGAGTTCCCATCACCTTGAGCTTCAGCCACAGATCTGCCTGGGACCAACAAGGCCCCAGCCTTTTGACCTTTCTTCTCAGCACCATTTCAGCCACTCTGCCTCCTCACCGCTCCTTTCCAGGGCCTTTGCAGACACACGGGAGTGGAGGGACTTCCCTCTTTGGGGGAAAGGAAGTGGAGTCATCTTCTGAGAGTATATTAGGGGGATAACAGTTACAAGAGAAGAGGGGTCTGGGACAACTGCTGGAAATGGGATGGGGGTTGGGGGTTGCTGTGGGATCAACCCCAGCTTCCGCTAAATGGTAAACAAATACCAAGAGCACAGCAAACACAGACTCCCCTCAGAGAAGATCATGAAGACACATAGCATAGGCTGCTTTTACATTCTCTAAATCAAATTCAGTTCAGTTCAGTTCAGTCACTCAGTCATGTCCGACTCTTTGTGACTCCATCACCTCTGCTAGCTTTGTTCGTAGTGATACTTTCTAAGGCCCACTTGACTTCACATTCCAGGATGTCTGGCTCTAGGTGAGTGATCACACCATCATGATTATCTTGGTCATGAAGATCTTTTTTGTACAATTCTTCTGTGTATTCTTGCCACCTCTTCTTAATATCTTCTGCTTCTGTTAGGTCCATACCATTTCTGTCCTTTATCGAGCCCATCTTTGCATGAAATGTTCCCTTGGAATCTCTAATTTTCTTGAAGAGATCTCTAGTCTTTCCCATTCTGTTGTTTTCCTCTATTTCTTTGCATTGATCACTGAGGAAGGCTTTCTTATCTGTCCTCACTATTCTTTGGAACTCTGCATTCAGATGCTTATATCTTTCTTTTTCTCCTTTGCTTTTTGCCTCTCTTCTTTTCACAGCTATTTGTAACACAGTATAAGAAATTACTCATCACCCACAAATACCCAGGCCAAAACCAAGAAAAAGGGTATAAACTTGAGCATCAGAAATTTTAAGTTGACTCAAAAGCTACTGATATGCATACTACACATATTCTAGGTAGCCTTAAGACTCAAGAAATAAAATTTTGGTTCAGGATTAGGCCCATTCCTGCCTTGAAATAATAATAATAAATTATATTTATATCAATCAGTATTATGTGTTTAACAATATAAAAATTAGAAATGAGAAAACCAGAATGGACACTCCTATGATTGTCCCATGAAAAGGAAAATTAATATATTGTCCTTTTACCTAAAAATGTATCAACATTATATTTTTCTATTTATAGAGCAATTTTTACAGCTTTAAATTAAGTTTAATTTTGACAACAATGCTGAGAAACACTGGAACAGATATTAATACCCTTGGTAGATGGGGAAACTCAGGCCTCGCTCAGCTGAGTTGCCCAAGGTCACTGAGAGGAGGCCAGAAGCCAGACTTCAGCCTGTTTAGCCACTACTTTCCATCATCCCATGGGCTGCTCTTTCAGACTGACCCTGAAGTTTGTTCTTTTATAAATGAAGAGGTGTTCTTATGACAAAGAAGATGAGGCCACCTGGCCATAAGGAAGGAACTAACTTGGGGCGGTGCTGTGACAGATGAGACAGTGATGTCCTTAAGGTGATGCTCACACAGGTGGCCACAGCATCTCTCCCCGGCAGGCAGCACAGGGGATGCACACGAAAGGTGCCCAGAGACTGCAGTCAGGGTCCCCTGAGGTGTCTGATCCCCAGCTTAGGCCTGAGGCTTAGCCACCCAGGGACTCTCTTAATGTATCTTCGAGCTCTCACAAGCCTTCCCAGATGTAGCAGTGATGAAATCTCACACATTTGTTCCCCAGCACGGAAATGTGTTTATGCTCTCAAAGTGAAGGTTTGTAATGGGTTTTGCTCACGGGAATGATTATTTTAGTGCTGACTTTTAAAAAGGCAATTGATAACAAGTTTACCCAGCCAAAAGAGCTCTGGCAATTATCTGCAAATTCAGACTCTGTGAAGAGCCAAACCAGATCATTTAAGACCCCCTGAATCCATTCTGGGGCCAAGATTATCCAAACTGACAAGCTAAAAGTGAGATAATTTATGCTAAAATGGTTCTTATGAAATCAAGATGCTACTCTGGATGACGGCTCCTGGGAGCCGCCACAATCCCTTCTTCCCTTATTTTTCTCTTTCCCTCCCCTGTTTATTTTCCCAGTTGAGGTGGTAGAGGAGGGAAGTGGGGGTGGGGTTGGAAGGTTTTAGCCTGAGAACTTCCTGAGTTAGTTTTTAAGGTTTTCATGCGAAGCCTTGAACAATCTGTAGAGAATACAAAGATCTCCAATGATAGGGATTGTTGCTGTTGTTTGTTTTTAATCACAGCTCTGAGCAGACACTGGATTGTAGAGAAACACTATTGATGAAAAGAAAGACAAGTCCTGAGAGTGCTTATCTCTGCCAAGCTCCTCAGTTCACCTACAAATATTCTGCCAGGTGGTCTTGGCCTTGGACTGAGCACTGAGGTCCATAAGTAGGAGAAGATGCTGGCTCACCAGGTGTCCCGCCTGCTCCCAGGCTCTGCTCCCAGATGCTCCCAGGGCTCAGAGCATCGGGAAAGTCCCTGAAACTGAGGCCCATGTCACTGTGGGTCCCAGTGTCCTCACTCACCAGCTTTGTCAGAAACAAACTGAGCAGAGATTTAGAGAGAATGAGCTGGTTCTCCTCTGGTCCAACATGGTGGGCCAACCACACATATCCATCTCCCCCACTCCCCTCACTCTCTAAATTAAAGGAATCAAAAAGCACTAACCAACAAGACCAGAAGGATGGCAAAATAGGAGAGATTAGAGGATTCGTTTCCGCAGGTTTTGGAAGCCAGAAAGAGACCAATGGGTGGTGACTGCCCCAAAGGAATAAAGTAAGTAAAATTCTTGCGTCTGCAGAGGAGCTACACAGATGGAAAGCAAACCACTTGGTCCTACCATCAGAGGACGAGACCTAGGCCCAAGAAGCCAGGGTGAGGTGTACCATGAACTTGTGAAAATCTATATAAAGAACAGTTGGATCTTCCAAGTTCCCACCCCCTCCACCCTAACTCCACTCTACAGCCATCCCAGGCACCCAGGCATCAAGCAGATCTCTCACCTCTGCAGGAGATGGGAGGTTTATTCTCTGGAGAAGATAAAGCAGAGGCTTCAGATCAGAGGTCAGGGATTAGGTATGAAGCCAAACACAAAGGATTAGATGGAGGCCTATATGCTAAGCTGTGAGGCCACCAGACCCTACCTCACTCTCAGGAGCAGGCAGCCAGGAATACATGGGTCTTGGTAAGAAACAGGAAGATTATTCTTTAGAGGAAATTAACAAAACTTCCTAAGAGGAGATCCAATTATTGATGTTTAGAGGCTACCCTACAATGTGGCTGGCTCACCATTTATTACGTCCCAGAAAGAACCACCAGTGAAGAAGCCTTGCTGCCACCCACACAGGTCTTCTAATCAGTCTTAGTTATTTTCTCCAGTCCAAAACAAGGATGGGGAAACAAAGAAGAGTGGGTAGAACCTCAAGAACCAAAGCAAAAGAGAACTGGCCTAAAAGAAAACTCGAAAAGAGTAATCTCAGAGATATAAAAGATATAAAGGGACAAAGAACTAGCAAGATGTTTGGGATTTGGGGGACTGGGGAAAGGAAACAGAAAAAAATGACAACCAAAAATTCAAAAGTCAGCGAAAGGAATAAATATAAAATCAAGAAAGTCTCCAAGAAAGTAGATTAAAGACTTAAAATATGAGAGAAACTATTGAGAAAACCAGGGTATCCACCAGAACAAAGTAAAAAGACTAGAAGATATTCTCAGAGACAATATATAAGAACTGAAGGACTTTAGTTTCCAGATTTAAAGTCTACTGAGTACCCAGCACAATGAGGACTTTAAAAAGTACATCTCATCATAATGTTTTAGAATATTGGGTTAAATAGGACATCCTAAAAACAAGGCATAGTACCTTCAAAGGAATAAAGATCCAAAAGGTATGCCCCTTCCCAATAACAAAGCTGGATGCTAGATAAGAGAGGACAATGCTTTAAAAGTCTTAGAGGAAAAGGTTTTCAGCCTAGGGTCTATAAATAACACCAATGAATCATACGGTAAAAGAAAAATACCAGACACAGAGCTCAAATGTTTTTCATTTACATACTCTCTCTATTAGAGGATGTATTTTGTCTAGTTGCAGGTGTAAACCAAAAAACATAAAGCCAAAAAGGAAGACATGGAGATCCAGAGAAGAGAAGAGCCAGCCCAAAAGTAAGGGGAAAGGAAATTCCAGAACCATCTCCCTCAGCAGCCTTGTCAGCAGTGAGAACTGCTGCTGCTGCTGCTAAGTTGCTTCAGTCGTATCTGACACAGTGCGACCCCATAGACGGCAGCCCACCAGGCTCCGCCGTCCTGGGATTCTCCAGGCAAGAGCACTGGAGTGGGTTGCCATTAACTGGTGGGACTCAAAAGAGGACTGAGGAGTGGAGAGCAATAGTGCCCTGCTTTGCTCAGTTGTAAGCTATAGCTGCATATTTATCATAATAAACACTGACTGTTAGAACTATTCTGGAAGAGTGAGGGGTGGTGATGTAGGGAACAATAGGTCTGAGTCTTCAAGTACCAACACAGGAGTGATTAGATCTCTGCCATGGAAAAAGAAGACAATGATCACAGCATTTAGGTTTATGAAGGAAAATATCAGAAAAAAAAAATCTTCAAGGGTGGGTGGTCCAGTGGTTAGGACGTCACCTTCCAAAGCAGGGGTTGCAGTTTCAATCCCTAGTCCAGGAATAAGATGCCTTGTAACCAAAAAAAACAAAACACAAATTGGAAACAATATTGCAACAAATTCAATAAAGACTTTAAAAATGGTCCACATCAAAAAAAAAAAAAATCTCAAAAAAAGAAAGAATGCATGGGGACTGGGCAATGTGTAGGAGGCTTCTGTTTTTCTTAATTTAGTCATGTCTAATACATTACATTGATAAATATAAAATTTAAATTAAATTTTTAAAAGTGAATTCAAACATAAGTCCATTTTCCATATACATATGAATGATTAAAAGTCTCCATTTAATTCCATTATGATCCCTGAACATCACAACACAGGTGGTATCTCTCCTTATTTCCACAATTTACTGATCAGTTGTCCAATAGGAGTCATATCAGTTCTTAGGAAGATTTTTTTGTTTTTTCTTTTTCCTCAGTGGCAAGAAGAAAAGAGTATTAGCTCAAAATCTGTGAGGCCTAAGTAAGGCAAAAGTGAGATTCCCAGCCCCCTGCCCCATCTTTCTACCTGACTGTATAGAACAAAATCAATAGGAAGCCAGTTCTCAACTCCATTCAAGAGGTGAGTAGGCTGCTGGCTAAGCAATGCATAGTTGTCTGTGTATATGAGTCTGAACTGGATGCTGGGAGCAGCAGAAGAAAGAAGCAGTGGAATCAAACTTCTCCCTCTTATCTTTCCCCTTGTCAAAAATGTCAACAGGAAAATGGCCCTGGAAGACCCATCCCACCCTCTCTCATGTGGTGCCCAGGGTTGCTGAATGCCCCCCTCCCCCGCCCCACCGCATCCATAGAGGAAAATCACTAGACTGAAGCTTCTTCAGGCTTGAGAGGATGAGAGTCATGCCATCACCCAAGAAAGCTAGAAAAAAGAACAAAGAAGGACCTCTCCAGTGAGAAGAAGAGGCGACATACGATGAGGTGGTTCGATAGCATCACCCACTCAATGCGTGTGAGTTTGAGAAAACTCCAGGAGATAGTGGAGGACAGGGAAGACTGGCGTGCTGCAATCCATGGGGTCGCAAAGAGTCGGACACATCTTAGCAACTGAACAACAACACAATGAATTTTGGTGATAAACCCATATAGGAGACAAAATGACAGCAAATAATGTTGAGGGAAGGATAAGGAGAAGAATATTCTACAGAGCCAGCAAGTAATCACCTACTAATCTTATCCCCAACTGCCCCAAGTAGACATGAACCACTTAAAGGGAACAAAACATCTTCAGAACAAGCAATGAAGTTGGGCTATGAGGGTAGTAAAGAGGCCAGTCAAGGGCTCTGCCGAGTCCTGCGGTCAGAGACAGGGCAGAAGCCCCAGCTCTCTCAGCAATATTCCCTATTAACCAGGCATTCATTCTGTTCCCTTTTTCTGTTTCCCTCAGTCGTGGAATTCCTGACCTCACGTCTCTGTCCTCTGCTTTTGTATGGGTGATGCAAATAAGTTGGTTCACAAAACTAAAGAAAAAAACCTAGAGGAATAAAAACTAAAGGAAATAAAAATAAATTATGAGGAGCACCCATTAAAGGCCCTTCAAAAGGATAAAACGATTTCAATTTTACTCTGTCTCACTCACTTCTCCTCACTCCCTCCCCAGATAGACCTGCATATCTATATATTTGTACAGATTTTTTTTATTATTTAGTTAATATGAATTACAGGCCTCATGCTTCCTTCCTTCTAAATCCAAAATGAGGAAGCTTTCTCTTTTCTCTCTCTCCCTTTTTTCCTCCACTCCCCCTTACCAACACGATTTACATTCTCAATGTAATGTATTAAAAAGTTGACAGGGACGAAAGGATTCACACGATGTCTGCTAAGAAACCCAATTTCCATGATGAATTGCCCGAAGCCCCTGAATCACAAACCATTTTTTCCGCTGCTCAGAAGTTGGTTTTTTTTTTTTTTTTTTTTTAAATCTTCTTAAAGCCTCTTTCCTAATCTTCGGCTAGAAGAGATGGGTGAAAGGATTTTTTTTTTTTTCTAAACTAAGGAAAGTATTAGCATCTTGGTTGTTGTGCATCAAATTTGAAAATGCAAGGTTAGTAATATTTCAAATCAGCCATGGTCCAAACCTCTTGATAAGTGAGTGTTCTCTCTTGTGTTCTCTCTCCCTTACCCACTTCCCCATCCAACCCCCCTGGTCTTATGGCTAGTAATAAGGAGGAGCTTCAGGAGAAAAGGAAAATTTAGAGTGGTTCATCAAATATCTACTCCTTTTTAGGAAGGTTATAGAATTCCAAATAAAAGATATCCAAATTTCCTAGAAATGGCTGGCTCAACCATATCTAGGTGAAGGTTTCAGCAGCAAAACCCCAACCTCACTCATGGGACACACCCATCAGTTCAGGAGCAGAGGCTGATTTCAGAGCTGTGTGTACATCATACTGAGTATATTCTCTCAAGACACTGCATTTGCCCGGAAGAGTTCACCCTGGGCTGCCCATTACCAGAGTGGTAAAGAGGCACACAGAGTCCATCTGAACTCTTGCTAAGGTTTTTGTATTTTGGGAGGGAAAAAATCACTCTTTCCCAAACATTCTGGAAATTTCAGCCTCTGCTGACTATCTTCGATTTCGACTACAATTTTTTCCTGTGTGCTATGAAGAGGTCAGTCAGATGCCCCTCTCACTCTGGGCAAGACTAGGCATTCTCTGCCACCCAAGCACTCTGCTTCTCCTAGGGTCCATTCCCCCAGAAAACTAACCAAAACAGACAAAGCACTAATAAAACTTTAATAGAATTAAATTACTTTTCTTTAAAGAACATATTTAACATCGTTGTTAAATAAAGAGCTGTGTCTAACTCTTTACAACCCCATGGACTGGAGCCCACGAGGCTCCTCTATCCATGGAATTTCTCAGGCAAGAATACTAGAGTGGGTTGCCATTTCCTTCTCCAGGATCAAACCAACATCTCCTGCATTGGCAAGTGAGTTCTTTACCACCAAGCCAGCAGGAAAGCCCAAACCATGTGATTAGAGGTTTGGAATTTTTAGCCCCACCCTCTTCCTTCTGGGGAGGAAAGAAGGGCTGGAGATTGAGTTGATCATCAATGGCCAGTGATGTAATTAACTGTGCATATAAAATGGAACCTCCATAAAAACCCTAAGCTACAGGGTTTGGAGACCTTCTCAGCCAGTGAACGCACTGAAGGGCAGGGAGGGTGGTGTTCCTGAGCTGTATTCTTTATGATAAATGGATAATGAAAAGTAAAACACTTTCCTAGGTTCTGTGAGCTGTTCTAGAAAATTACCAAACTTCAGGAAGGAACCCTCCAACTTTATAGCCACTTGGCCAGAAGTACAGGTGACCTGGACTTGTGATTGGAGTTTGAAGGTGGGGGCAGTCTTCTGAGATGGAGCCCTTAACCTATAGAGTCTGCACTAGCTCTGGATAGTTAGTTCAGTTCAGTTCAGTTCAGTTCAGTCACTCAGTCGTGTCCGACTCTTTGCGACCCCATGAATCGCAGCATGCCAGGCCTCCCTGTCCATCACCAACTCTCGGAGTTCACTCAGACTCACATCCATTGAGTCGGTGATGCCATCCAGCCATCTCATCCTCGGTCGTCCCCTTCTCCTCCTGCCCCCAATCCCTCCCAGCACCAGAGTCTTTTCCAATGAGTCAACTCTTCCCATGAGGTGGCCAAAGTACTGGAGTTTCAGCTTTAGCATCATTCCTTCCAAAGATATTCCAGGGCTGATCTCCTTTAGAATGGACTGGTTGGATCTCCTTGCAGTCCAAGGAATGCTCAGGAGTCTTCTCCAACACCACAGTTCAACAGCATCAATTCTTCAGCACTCAGCTTTCTTCACAGTCCAACTCTCACATCCATACATGACCACTGGAAAAACCATAGCCTTGACTAGACAGACCTTTGTTGGCAAAGTCATGTCTCTGCTTTTCTTTTTTTTTTCTTTTTTTTTTAAATAGAAGGTTAATTACAATATTGTATTGGTCTTGCCATACATGAATCCACCACAGGTGTACACATGTTCCCCATCCTGAACCCCCCTCCCTCCTCCCTCCCCGTACCATCCCTCTAGGTAGTCCCAGCGCACCAGCCCCAAGCATCCAGTATCATGCATCAAACCTGGACTGGCAATTCGTTTCATATATGATATTATACATGTTTCAATGCCATTTTCCCAAATCATCCCACCCTCTCCCTCTCCCACAAAGTCCAAAAGACTGTTCTACACATCTGTCTCTTTTGCTGTCTTGCATACAGGGTTATCATTACCATCTTTCTAAATTCCATATACATGCATTAGTATACTGTATTGGTCTTTTTCTTTCTGGCTCTGTATAATCGTCTCCAGTTTCATCCACCTCATTAGAACTGATTCAAATGTATTCTTTTTAATGGCTGAGTAATACTTCATTGTGTATATGTACCACAGCTTTCTTATCCATTCATCTGCTGATGGACATCTAGGTTGCTTCCACGTCCTGGCTATTATAAACAGTGCTGTGATGAATATTGGGGTACACGTGTCTCTTTCAATTCTGGTTTCCTCAGTGTGTATGCCCAGCAGTGGGATTGCTGGGTCATATGGCAGTTCTATTTCCAGTTTTTTAAGGAATCTCCACACTGTTCTCCATAGTGGCTGTACTAGTTTGCACTCCCACCAACAGTGTAAGAGGGTTCCCTTTTCTCCACACCTTTTTTCAGCATTTATTGCTTGTAGACTTTTGGATCACAGCCATTCTGACTGGCGTGAAATGGTACCTCATTGTGGTTTTGATTTGCATTTCTCTGATAATAAGTAATGTTGAGCATCTTTTTTCTCCAAAGAATGTTTATTTAATTCTTTGGCCCATTTTTTGATTGGGTTGTTTATTTTTCTGGAATTGAGCTGGAGGAGTTGCTTGTATATTTTTGGGATTAGTTGTTTGTCAGTTGCTTCATTTGCTATTATTTTCTCCCATTCAGAAGGCTGTCTTTCCACCTTGCTTATAGTTTCCTTTGTTGTGCAGAAGCTTTTAATTTTAATTAGGTCCCATTTCTTTATTTTTGCTTTTATTTCCAATATTCTGGGAGGTGGGTCATAGAGGATCCTGCTGTGATTTATGTCGGAGAGTGTTTTGCCTATGTTCTCCTCTAGGAGTTTTATAGTTTGTGGTCTTACATTTCTGCTTTTCAATATGCTATCTAGGTTGGTCATAACTTTTCTTCCAAGGAGTAAGCGTCTTTTAATTTCATGGCTGCAATCACCATCTGCAGTGATTTTGGAGCCCAAAAAAATAAAGTCTGACACTGTTTCCACTGTTTCCCCATCTATTTCCCATGAAGTGATGGGAAAAGATACCATGATCTTCGTTTTCTGAATGTTGAGCTTTAAACCAACTTTTTCACTCTCCTCTTTCACTTTCATCAAGAGGCTTTTTAGTTCCTCTTCACTTTCTGCCATAAGGGTGATATCATCTGCATATCTCAGGTTATTGATATTTCTCCCAGCAATCTTGATTCCAGCTTGTGCTTCTCCCAGCCCAGCATTTCTCATGATGCACTCTGCATAGAAGTTAAATAAGCAGGGTGACAATATACAGCCTTGACGCACTCCTTTTCCTATTTGGAACCAGTCTGTTGTTCCATGTCCAGTACTAACTGTTGCTTCCTGATCTGCATATAGGTTTCTCAAGAGGCAGGTCAGGTGGTCTGGTATTCCCATCTCTTTCAGAATTTTCCACAGTTTCTTGTGATCCACACAGTCAAAGGCTTTCGCATAGTGAATAAAGCAGAAATAGATGTTTTTCTGGAACTCTCTTGCTTTTTTGATGATCCTGTGGATGTTGGCAATTTGATCCCTGGTTCCTCTGCCTTTTCTAAAACCAGCTTGAACATCTGGAAGTTCACGGTTCATGTATTGCTGAAGCCTGGCTTGGAGAATTTTGAGCATTACTTTACTAGCATGTGAGATGAGTGCAATTGTGCGGTAGTTTGAGCATTCTTTGACATTGCCTTTCTTTGGGATTGGAATGAAAACTGACCTTTTCCAGTCCTGTGGCCACTGCTGAGTTTTCCAAATTTGCTGGCATATTGAGTGCAGCACTTTCACAGCATCATCTTTCAGGATTTGAAATAGCTCAACTGGAATTCCATCACCTCCATTAGCTTTGTTCATAGTGATGCTTTCTAAGGCTCACTTGGCTTCACAATCCAGGATGTCTGGCTCTAGGTGAGTGATAGTTAGTGCCAGAATTAAATTAAACTGTGTGACAATCAGCTGCTGTCTGCAGGGAATTGTTTGGTGTGGAAAACCCACACATTTGATGACAAAAGTGCTACAGGTAGAAAAAAAAAAAAGAGAAAAAATCTGTGAAAGATAACATCAAAAGAATGAGAGGAAAAGCCACTGCCTAGGAGAAAATACTTGCAAAAGACTAATAAAGAACTGTTATCCAAAATACACAAAGAAATTCAACAATATATTGTAACAAATTATTCCTTAAAATAGTTTAAATAAAGTAAAATGAACTTTAAAAGTTTAAATAAACTATTTTTTAAATGAGCAAAGAACCTTAACACTTTGCCAAAGATATGTGTGTACATGTGCTAAGTTGCTCCAGTCATGTCCAACTCTGTGCAGTCCTATGGACTATATCCCTCCAGATTCCTCTGTCCGTGGGATTCTCCAGGCAGGAATACTGGAGTGGGTTGCCATGCCCTCCTCCAGGGGATCTTCCTGACCCAGGGATCGAAGCAATGTCGTCTACATCTCCTGCACTGGCAGGCAAGTTCTTTACCACTAGAGCCACCGGGGAAGCCCTTGCCAAAGATAGCTGCTAGCAAATAATCATATGAAAAGATGTTCCAACATCATATGTCATTGTCTTAGTCACTCAGTCGAGTCTGACTCTTCACAACCCGTGGACTGTGCTCAGTAGGCTCTTCTGTCCATGGGATTTCCCAGGCAGGAATACTGGAGTGGTTTGCCATTCCCTTCTCCAGAGGATCTTCCTGGCCCAGGGATTGAACCCAAGTCTCCTGCACTGCAGGCAGATTCTTTACTCTCTAAGCCACCAAGGAAGCCCTTATATGACATTCAGTTCAGTTCAGTTCAGTTCATTCGCTCAGTCGTGTCCGACTGTTTTCGACCCCATGAATCGCAGCACGCCAGGCCTCCCTGTCCATCACCAACTCCCAGAGTTCACTCACGTCCATCGAGTCCGTGATGCCATCCAGCCATCTCATCCCCTGCCGTCCCCTTCTCCTCCTGCCCCCAATCCCTCCTAGCATCAGGGTCTTTTCCAATGAGTCAGCTCTTCGCATGAGGTGGCCAAAGTACTGGAGGTTCAGCTTTAGCATCATTCCTTCCAAAGAAATCCCAGGGCTGATCTCCTTCAGAATGGATTGGTTGGATCTCCTTGCTTTTGACATTAGGGTAATGCAAATCAAATCAACAATGAGATACCACTACATACCTGTTGGAATGCCCAAAGTCTAGAATACTGATAACACCAAGTGCTGATGAGTATGTGGAGCAGTGAGTGAGTGAAGTCGCTCAGTCGTGTCCGACTCTTTGCGACCCCATGGACTGTAGCCTATCAGGCTCCTCCGTCCATGGGATTTTCCAGGCAAGAGTGCTGGAGTGGATTGCCATTTCCTTCTCCAATGTGGAGCAGTAGGAACTTTCATTCATTGGTGATGGGAATGCAAAGTGGTATAGCCACTTTGGAAGACAGTTTGACAATTTCTTACAAAACTAAACATGCTTTTATCATAAGATTCAAAAATTGTACTTCTTGGTATTTGTCCAAATAAATTGAAAACTTATGTCTACACAAAAATCTGCCCATGGATGTTTATAGAAGCTTTATTCATAATTACTCAAACTTGGCAGCAACCAAGATGTCCTTCAATAGGTGAATGGATAAATAAACTGTGGTACATACAAATAATGAAATATTATTCAGTGCTAAAACAGAAATGAGATATCAAGCCATGAGAGACATGAAGGAAACTTAAAGGTACATTCCTAAGTAGAAGAAGCCATACATAATATGATACATACATACTATATGATTCCAACTATATGACATTCCAGAGAAGGCAAAACTCAGGAAACGGTAAAATGGTTAGTAGTTGCTGAAGAACAGGATGTAAGAATAAATATGTAAAGCACACAGGACTTTTAGGACAGTGAAACTGTTCTGTTTGATACTATATGTAGTACATGTCATTATACACTGGTTAAAATCCACAGAATGTACAACACCAAGTGCACACCCTAATGTAAACTATGGACTTTGAGTGATATTGATATATCAGTGTGGATCCATCAATTGTGAAAAGTATACTACTGTTCAGGATGTTATCAGCAATCAGTGGGGAAACTAGTGGGACAGGGAGTATATGAGAACTTTGTGCTTTCTACTCAATATTGCTATAAACCTAAAACTTCTCTAAACAATAAAGTCCATTTAAATGAGAAAAAAATAATAATAAATGAGTTGTACAAGGCTAGTGGTACTGTCTAATGTCAAAGCCTATGAAACTAGGATTTCCCTGTTGGTCCACACTCTTTCCACTGTCTCAGAGTCCTCCATTAAGTCCTCTGTATCCATCTGGTGACAACAGAAAAGCAAATACATGGAAGATCAGTGTAGGTTTATTAAGGGGTCAGGGTTTGAAGAGACATCTATCATTTCTGGCCACTTCTTTGGTGGCCAGGACTCAGTTAGAGTTCCCATGTAACTGCAAGAGTTACTGAAAAATGTACTGTAGCTGCAACCAACTAGGTAAGCAGCATGCTGGAGCATCATGGAGGCAATTGCAGATAGAAAGATTAATACTTGTTTTCTTGGTCAATGTCTGTGTCTGTCAAGAAAGAGAGAGAAAAAACAAAGTCAATAATTCATTCAGGGTAGAGACTTTTGTTTGAGATTCTTCTTATATTAATTTGAGATCCCAAAGAGATACACCTTTAGGGAAAGAAAATCAGATCTAGCTAGACCTGCCTGCTGGGAATGGTAGAAAGAGCTACCTAGATAATCAGATCAGAAGGGGATCAAAGAAGCTCTCTCTGGTAGGTCTTAGCTGTAGACAAGACTTATTCGCACTTACATTTAGGTCTTTAATCCATTTTGAGTTTATCTTTGTGTATGGTGTTGGGAAGTGTTCCAATTTCATTCTTTTACACTTAGCTGTCCAGTTTTCCCAGCACCACTTACTGAAGAGGCTATCTTTGCCCCATTGTATATTCTTGCCTCCTTTGTCAAAAATAAGGTACCCATAGGTACATGAGTTTATCTCTGGGCTTTCTATCTTATTCCTTTGGTCTATATTTCTGTTTTTGTGCCAGTACCATACACTTTTGATGACTGTAACTTTGTAGCATAGTCTGAAATCAAGAATGTTGATTTCTCCAGCTAGAGGGGTGGGATGGGGAGGGAGGTGGGATGGAGGTTCAAGAGGGAGGGGTTGTATATATACCTATGGCTAATTCATGTTAATGTTTGGCAGAAACCAACACAATACTGTAAAGCAATTATCCTTCAATTTAAAATAAATATATATATATTTTTAAAAGACTTGTCTTCAGTCAGGTTCTTCAAGAAGACACTGAGCCAAGGATTTCATGAAGCTGATTTGTTAAGGAAAAAACTGATAACTGAGAGGTAGGATAGAGGAAAGAAAGAAGCCAACCTAGGGTGAGAAAATTCAGGTGAGTCCCAGCTTCAGCCTGATTTGTAGGGAGTTCTAAAGTATAAATTGCATATCACAGATTTTCTCATCTTGGCTTTTGTACTCCTGCACCAATTATTTATTGGCTATGGGTTTTCTTGAGGGAATGTAAACCAGTTATTTCTGGGCATGTGTGCATACTAAGTTGCTTCAGTTGTGTCCGACTCTTTGCAACTCCATGAACTGTAGCCTGCCAGGCTCCTCTGTCCCTGGGATTCTCCAGGCAAGAATACTGGAGTGGGTTGCCATGCCCTCCTCCAGGAGATCTTCCCAGTGCAGGGATAGAACTCTCATCTCAAACATCTCCTTCATTGGCAGGTGGATTCTTTACCACTAGTGCCACCTGGGAAGCCCAGTTATTTCTGTACCAATCAAGTATTAATTATGGGCAACCCTGAGGGTATGAACTCCCAGAAAATTCCTGCTATCTCTGTGGGCAAGGTGGATCCAATAGTCCAAGGTCCAGTGGCAATCCTCTGAATAATGTTTCAGGTACTAGCTATTAGCAGAAAAGCATAACAACACTGGGGGATAAACACACAGCATCAGTAATAGGGATTGGAGGGAGTTAAGTGAGACATCAACAGTGTCTCCTATAGACCCTCATGCACAATTGGACTCCACTCTCCCATTTTCTGAGTGAGTCAGAGACCCTCAATCCTTGAACTTGGTGGTCCCAAAGAGTTGAGCACCTAGGTCCCTGGAAGTAGCTAGCTTCTTCCAGGCTTCTCTGGAGGAGGGCACACCTATTCTACATAGTAGGAAAATCCCACAAATAAGTTTTGAAAAACAATGTCTAGCAAACAATCAGAAATTACCAGGCATATAAGAATATAAGATAATATATATAAAAACTAAGAAAACCCACAGAGAGCAGAAATAGATACATACAAACTTCAAATTTTGCAACTAATAGACACAATTTGCTAAGATTCTTACTACAGTTATTTATTATGCTTAAAAATATAAATGACAATTTTGAAAATATCTGAAGGAAACCGAAGACTATAAAAATATCACAACTGATCTAGAAAAAAATGAAATAGGGCTTCTAGATATAAAAATATAATAGCCAAAATTGTAAACTCCGAAGAAAAAAGGGAAAGGGACAGAGGTAATTTGTAAAGAGAAAATGGCTAGGAATTTTAAGAACTGATTCAAGAGTTTAAACCACAGATTCAAGAATCTCAAGCAGGATAAATGAAAAGAAATTCACTCCTTAGAAAAATCATAGAAAATTTGAAGAAAACAAATATATATAATCTTAAATGCAACAAGTGAAAATGAAAAGTTGACCTTCAAAAGAGAGACGAGACCAACAATTGACTTCTGAGTATAAGAATGAAAGCTAAAAGATAACTGAAAATGTCTTTTCAAATTCCTGAAGGGAAAAAAAAAATAACTGCAACCTCAAATTCTCTATCCAACAAAAATATCTTTTTAGAAAGAAGAGAAAAACATCTCAGAAAATACAGAAAATTTTCATCAGCAGTAGACCCTCACTGAAAAACATGTTAAAGATGTGCTGTGAGCAGTAATCCCAAATTAAAGGTCTGAGACACAAGAAAGTATGAAGTGGAATTGAGTGGAACTACTGGGAATTGTAAGTAAACATTGATGCCATGAAGCAGTAAAAATGCCTACAGAGTTAAAATTTTAAAAGGCATTATTGCCAGATAGTAATTCTGAAAGAGATGGGAATACCAGACCACCTGACCTGCCTCTTGAGAAACCTATATGCAGGTCAGGAAGCAACAGTTCGAACTAGACATGGAACAACAGACTGGTTCCAAATAGGAAAAGGAGTACGTCAAGGCTGTATATTGTCACCCTGCTTATTTAACTTCTATGCAGAGTACATCCTGAGAAACACTGGGCTGGAAGAAGCACAAGCTGGAATCAAGATTGCCAGGAGAAATAGCAATAACCTGAGATATGCAGATGACACCACCCTTATGGCAGAAAGTGAAGAGGAACTAAAAAGCCTCTTGATGAAAGTGAAAGAGGAGAGTGAAAAAGTTGGCTTAAAGTTCAACGTTCAGAAAATGAAGATCATGGCATCCGGTCCCATCACTTCATGGCAAATAGACAGAGAAACAGTGGAAACAGTGACAGACTTTATTTTGGGGGGCTCCAAAATCACTGCAGATAGTGACTACAGCCATGAAATTAAAAGATGCTTGCTCCTTGGAAGAAAACCTCTGACCAATCTAGATGGCATATTAAAAAGCAGAGACGTTACTTTGCCAACAAAGGTCCGTCTAGTCAAAGCTATTGTTTTTCCAGTAGTTATGTATGGATGTGAAAGTTGGACTCTAAAGAAAGCTAAGCACTGAAGAATTGATGCTTTTGAACCGTGGTGTTGGAGAAGACTCTTGAGAGTCCCTTAGACCGCAAGGAGATCCAACCAGTCCATCCTGAAGGAATCAGTCCTGAATATTCATTGGAAGGACTAATGCTGAAGCTGAAACTCCAACATTTGGCCATCTGATGCAAAGAACTGACTCATTTTAAAAGACCCTGATGCTGGGACAGATTGAAGGTGGGAGGAGAAGGGGATGACAGAGGATGAGATGGTTGGATGGCATCACCGACTCAATGGACATGAGTTTGGGTAAGCTCTGGGAGTTGGTGATGGGCAAGAAGGCCTGACATGCTGCAGTCCATAGGGTCACAAAGAGTCAGACATGACTGAGTGACTGAACTGAACTGAACAGATAACAGAAGAATTAATAATGGAAATTTGAAAACAGAGCTAAATGACAATGAAAATACGATAACTCTGAAACCTATAGCAAGTATTAGCATTAAAATTTATTTATTAGTAAAGAGAAAGATTAATCAGTTAGCATCATCACAAAAATTAGGGACAGTAGGGGAGAAAAGGAATAACAGAAATCAGTGAAACCTAAAGCAAACAAAAAAGAGAAAGGAAAAACAATCAAAATTGATCCTCTAGAATAAGAGATAACACAGATAACTAACAGCAGAAATGGAAAGGAAATCAGTTCAGATGCTGAAGATGTTAAACAGATAAGAAAAATTTATGAACAACTTCATGTCTATTAATTTGAAAAAGTAAATGAAATGAACATGGTGGCACACCTGGCACGTTTGATATGCAGAGCAGAGCGTTTTTAACACCCTCAACTTCTGTTCAACAATATTGTTTTCAAGACTATACATGTAATCAAACAAATAATAATAATGGCCAGAAAAAACAGACAGTAAAATTTTCTTTTATTGAACTCTATATGCTAATGTACACACACAGACACATACGAAGAAAAACTGTTTTAATAAAATAAATATTATCATAAAAGATGAAGAAAGTAATGGAGTAGTCTTTTTCTTCTTTTCCAGCCACATCATGCACCATGAGGAATAGTTCCCTGACCAAGGATCAAACCCATGTCCCTGCAATGGAAGCATGGAGTCCTAACCTCTGGACTTAACCAGGGAAGTCCCTAGAGTAATACTTCTTCATTGCCTCAATCTATTTTTAAAAGGGAAAATACTTATACTTACATACTGATCCAATCCAGTAATAAACACAAACAATATAATTTTTATTTTTGAGCCTGTCTTCTGAATGTTTGTCAATGACTTCATCAAAATTGATCTTGTTGACATATTCATGTCCATGGGCAGTCAACCCAGATTTGTCAATTTCTCATAACTTGAGTTGAGCAGAAGATACTTTTTATTAAGCTTAATTTTGAAAACTACATTTCATATGAAGAAACTGATACAAAGTTAGGAAAAGCCTTAGACACAATAAGCATGGTCAAAATTCGTAAAAATATCACTTAACAATAATGTCCAGAAACAGGAATACTGTTCATGCCTTTGTTCTTGGGAACCATTCTAGCTGCTTTCAAACATCTGTAAAGAGGTTTATCAAATTCAAGTGGTCACAAAATGACAGAGTTTATGTAACCCCAGTTCCATTTTTTTGTCTTTCCAATCACTGCACTATGGTTGTTAATTACTTAGATCCAGGAACATGTAGTATACCACAGGAGTTGGAGAAACAACTTGCATGCAAAGCTGCTGCTGCTGCTGCTAAGTCGCCCCAGTCATGTCCGAATCTGTGTGACCCCATAGATGGCAGCCCACCAGGCTCCCCCGTCCCTGAGATTCTCCAGGCAAGAACACTGGAGTGGGTTGCCATTTCCTTCTCCAAAGCATGAAAGTGAAAAGTGAAAGTGAAGGCGACCCCATGGACTGCAGCCCACCAGGCTCCTCCATCCATGGGATTTTCCAGGCAAGAGTACTGGAGTGGGATGCCATTGCCTCTGCACACAAAGCAGGCACTCTCAAATGATTCCCAGCCGTTACAACCTGACTCTCAAAACAAAGGTGCGTAGCTGGGTTCAAGTGTGTTAAGAGCCAACCCTACCATTGAGAATCCTCCAAATTAACTTCCAGATAGAAAATAGTGATTTTTAAAGAATAAGTTTTGTAAAAGTGCCAGTTTGAAACTCATATATATATATACATATATATATATATAATTAAAATGTAAAAGAAATCTCAGCTATTTTTTTTACTAACAACCAATGAAAGATTGAGAGGGGGGTTGGAATAGCTGACAGGTTCACTGATTTCATGATCATCTTAAAATTCTCTGCAAAGAATGGTAGAGAATGTATGTAATTCTCCTTTATTGCATACATCTAGGGTGCCTGCTCCCAATCATCCTGATCTTGGTGCTAAATGGACAAATTTCTAGAAAACTAAAACTTATCAAATCTCTCGGTCATATATGAATGAACATACATACATGAATATTCATAGTAGTGTTGTTCATAATCGCCCAGCATATGGTATAGTCATATGGTAGAATACTACATATCCAAATCCTGTTTATTTTCTTTCTAGCACCTAACACAATTTGTTACAGTATCAGTGTTCATTGCTTGTTGTTTAGTCGCTCAGTCATGTCCAACTCTCTTGAAACCACATAGACTGCCAGGTTTCTCTGTCCATGGAATATTCCAGGCAAGAATACTGAAATGGGTTGGTATTTCTTTCTCCAACTGATTGCTTACTCTTGTTTATTGGCCACTTTCCCTCACTCATTGGTAAACTCCAAAAAGGCAAGCAACAAGATCCAGTTTTAATGTAGCACCTGATGCCTGTGACACCATCAGCACTCACAAGTCATTTCATGCTTAAATGAATGATGAATAGTTACAGTTGAGCTCTGCTTGTCTAGAAACCATTCTGTCACTTTGAGGTGACTTTGTTGCAATATACTATGTACTCATCTTTTTGTTTCATCCTCAGAAAAAAAAAAACTTCTCTCAATTCCAAAATCCTAGAGGACCCTTACTCAAATACTGATAACATAGGCAATGATAGATGTGGAATTAATTTACTCTGAGGACATTGGACATCTAACATGGATCAGAATATTACGAAATTTATTAGTATTTATTGAGTGCTTACTATTTGTAGGCACAACCCTAAGAGTCTCAATATTCACAGCCACCATATGAAGTAGATGCTAGTATTATTACTATTCTGCAGATGGGGAAACTGAGGCACAAAGCAGCTTTTCAAAACTCATGCAGCTGGGTAACTGGTGGGGCTGGATTCAGATCCAACAGACCACACTGTGCTATGCTGCATCAAACACTCAGGGTTGTAACTAAGAGTATTAATTGCAACTCACAGTGCAAATTGGTTGGCAGGTTGAACAGCATGGCATGGGTTTTGTGGTGAAGAGAAGACTGAGCTGCTGATGGGCACCACAGGGGGCCTATGAAGCCCGGCTTCAGAAAGCCAGTGCCCACATGGGCTTCCAATAAAGAACCCTTCAGATACCAACTTCTTCCTATGCTGGGTAATCGCAGGATTTACCTGGAGGAGCCAGGATTGCATCTCTTGTGATCCTGGCTGGGGGCTCAGAGTGCCTGTTGCTACTGGAGTCATCTATAATTAGAGGATTAAACCTCCTCACATTTGGACTGACTGCAGGCGTCCTTGACAAGTATCAGTCTTACTGATGGGTACGGATGTCTGCGTGGTTTGTGGCTCCACGTACAGATGGCTAGAACTTCAGAAAAATAAACTGCAGAAACCTTTCAAGTTTTCACCTCTACCTGCTCAGACTTTTATTCCCTTTTTTGAACATTTTATGCACTGGAAGTATATGACCACCCTTCCTTCCTCTGCCACCCTGCAGACTAGCTGCAGAGCAACATCTGTGCGGCTCAGTTGCACTGCCCTGGGTGACATGCCATCTAGGGACATGGTCATTCACATCCTAAGTTTTTTATGGCACAAGAAAAGCATCAGGGATCTCTTCCAAAGCTTCACTTGCTCTCACTGGCTCCTGAGCTGAGGCTGGTGGTCTGCATTCTGCCCTCAGGCTGTAAGCCACTCCACTAGGTCCCCAAAAGTACTTAACCTCAGCTCCCAGTCTTTCTGACCTCCCTGCTGGGAAGCTATTGGAATATTATCAAATTACAACATGTTTATCACCAAAACATCAGACAAAATTAATGTACATTAAGTCCCCAATCATTTTACCCATACCCAAGAGATGACCACTCTTATTAGCATGATACCTATATTCACAAAACCCTTCAAAGCATCTAAAATAGATAGGTGATAGATAGATAGATAACACGACAACAAATTGTAAGAAATTATTTCTACTATATTATTATCTAATTTGCTTAATAATATGTTATGGACATTTGACTGTGTCAGGAATTTTTGAAAGACTGATTTACCTTATCCCATTAATAATGGCTGCATAGTATTTCACAGTCCAAAAGCAAATCCATTTCAGTGAAGAGAATCATCATCCTTTGAGATAAAAACTAGCTGTCTTCCCTGACATCTCCCCAAATTCAAACATTTACCAACTTCTGGTGAATTTGTTTCTTAAATTTACTCAAGTGCAGCCCTCTTCTCATCTCTACCACCACCACTTGAGTCTGTTACCATTTTCTTTCACCTAAACTTCTGCAACTATCTTTCAGTTCAGTTCAGTTCAGTTCAGTTCAGTCTCTCAGTTGTGTCCGATTCTTTGCGACCCCATGAATCGCAGCACACCAGGCCTCCCTGTCCATCACCAACTCCCGGAGTTCACTCAGACTCACGTCCATCGAGTCAGTAATGCCATCCAGCCATCTCATCCTCTGTCATCCCCTTCTCCTTCTGCCCCCAATCCCTCCCAGCATCAGAGTCTTTTCCAATGAGTCAACTCTTTGCACGAGGTGGCCAAAGTACTGGAGTTTCAGCTTCAGCATCATTCCTTCCAAAGAAATCCCAGGGCTGATCTCCTTCAGAATGGATTGGTTGGATCTCCTTGCAGTCCAAGGGACTCTCAAGAGTCTTCTCCAACACCACAGTTCAAACGCATCAATTCCTCGGCACTCAGCTTTCTTCACAGTCCAACTCTCACATCCATACATGACCACTGGAAAAACCATAGCCTTGACTGGATGGACCTTAGTCAGCAAAGTAATGTCTCTGCTTTTCAATATGCTATCTAGGTTGATCATAACTTTTCTTCCAAGGAGTAAGCGTCTTCTAATTTCATGGCTGCAGTAACCAATAGGTCCCTTTTCAAATTATAAATCTGATCACGTCATCAATCCCCAGCCCCTCTTGCTTTAAATGCATTGTAATAGCTTCCTTTGCTCTTGAGATATGGACAAGATACCACAGCATGGCCCAGGGGCCCTCATGAGGAGACCCCTGCTGAGGTGAAAGTTCATACTTATGTAAAATTTTGCTAGTCATCACTTGCACTCCAAAAAGGTAAGCGAGGGTACATCACCACCAATGGTATCTGAAAGTATGAGTGAGAAAAAGAAATGTTTTTTTAAACACCTCTCCTCTACCCTCTCACCACCATCCTACACCAAAAAAAAAAAAAAAAAAAAAAACCAGACAAAAAAACAAAAAAACACCCTCTCAGGGCCTAAATATTGATTTAGCTAGCATGATGTCTTTACATCCCTAAAATAAAAATGACTTGAGGCAATGTCAAATTAATAGAGAAAATGCTGCGGTAGCTTCAGCTCTGCCAGCAGTGTTACCTCACAAAGGCTCAGTTGGAAGGTAATTACAAACCATGGAATCCAGGACCTCCTGTAGACGTGAAGGAGGGAAAGTCGGCTTGGCTACTGAGCATTTCCAATTTCAGTATTTCTCAGACAGACAGCTGGAGACTGCCATCTGGTTTGTGAAGGGAGGTCTCTGGATGGTTCTTTCTTCAATCTGGAAAAGTACTTGCTGTTCACTTCCTGTTTTCTGGATCACTCTGAGGCCACACCTTCCCCACACATTTTCTCCAGAGTTAATTCTTAACCAATGCTCAGAAAATTGTGAGGGCTCTAAGAGTAGAGTCACACTTTGAATCCATGTTAATTCTGGATTCTGGTTTAACCCCAACGTGGTATTGCCTAATTATTCACATTTTTTATGCAAGCCACAGAAAAAAGCAACAGCTTAAAATGTTCCCCAACCTAGCTGCCATATTTCATTCATTCATTCCGTCATGAGTTTGATAAAGAACAGTGGGATGCATATCATGTGCCAGACACTGAGTAAAGGGCCAAAAAAATTAACAAAGAAAAAGATAGAAACAAATTCTTTCTCCTGAGAACTGCAGCCTAGAAATATAATGCATGAGGTGAATAGGATCCCAAGACAATGCACTGTCAAACCCAATGCACAGTAAGGGCAAGCAAACCAAAACGTAGGAGTCTGGAGCAGAGAAAGGCTTACGGCAAGGGCCAAGCAAGGTTCAAAGTGAAGTGAAGTGAAGTGAAGTCGCTCAGTCGTGTGTAGCCTATCAGGCTCCTCCATCCATGGGATTTTCCAGGCAAGAGTGCTGGAGTGGATTGCCATTTCCTTCTCCAAGGGATCTTCCTGACCCAGGAATCGAACCCGGGTCTCCCGCATTGCAGGCAGATGCTTTACCATCTGAGCCACAAACTACCATACTATTGTGCTCATTTAACATGCTAGCAAGGTAATTCGCAAAATCCTTCAAGCTAGGCTTCAACACATGAACCGAGAACTTCCAGATGTACAAGCTGGATTTAGAAAAGACAGAGGAACCAGAGATTAAATTGTCAACATCCATTGGATCATAGAAAAAGCAAGCAAACCCCAGAAAAAAAAAACATCTACTTCTGTTTCTTTGACTATGCTAAAGCATTGGTGTGTATCACAACAAATTGTAGAAAAGTTTTAAAGAGATGGGAATACCGTACCACCTTACCTGCCTCCTGAGAAACATGTATGCAGGTCAAGAAGCAACAGTTAGAACTGGACATGGAATAATGGACTGGTTCAAAATTGGGAAAGGACTATGTCAAGGCTGTATATTGTCACCATGCTTATTTAACTTCTATGCAGAGTACATCATGCGAAATGCCACTCTGGATGAATCACAAGCTGGAATCTAGATTCCTGGAAAAAATGTCAAATATATATATACATCAAATATATATATATATAAAACATATAAAATATCATGCAGATGATAACACCCTAATGAGAGAAAGTGAAAAGGAATTAAACAGCCTCTTGATGAAGGTGAAAGAAGAGAGTGAAAAAGCTGGCTTAAAACTCAACATTCAAAAAACGAAGATCATGGCATCCAGTTCCATCACTTCATGGCAAATAGATGGGAAAACAATGGAAACAGTGAGAAACTTTATTTTCTTGGACTCCAAAATCACTGTGGACAGTGAATGAAGCCATGAAATTCAAAAATGCTTGCTCCTTGGAAGAAAAGCTATGACAAACCTAGACAACATATTAAAAAGCAGAGACATCACTTTGCTGACGAAGGTCCGTATAGTCAAGGCTACGGTCTTTCCAGTAGTCATGTATGGATGTGAGAGTTGGACCATAATGAAGGTTGGAAAAGATTCTTGAGAGTCCCTTGGGCAGCAAGGAGATTAATCCTAATTTGATCAGTCAAGCAAACCAGTCAATCCTAAAGGAAATCAACCCTGAATATTCATTGGAAGGACTGATGCTGAAGCTGAAGTTCCAATATTTGGGCCACCTGATGTGAAGAGCCAACTCATTGGAAAAGACCCTGATGCTGGGAAAGATTGAAGGCAGGAGGAGACTGGGCCAACAGAGGATGAGATGGCTGGATGGCATCCTCAGCTCAATGGACATGAGTTTTAGCAAATTCCAGGAGACGGTGAAGGACGGGGAAGCAGTCCATGGGGTCACAAACAGTTGGACACGACTTGGAGACTGAACAACAACAAGCAAGGAGAACAGGTGACTCGGGCTCAAAAAGCCCAAACTCGTTGATGGTTCGGGGGAAACAGTTTTTATAGGCAAAATTTGAGGAGAGGGCTGCTGTATATTTGACCTTCCTCTGATTGGTTGGTGATGAAATAACAAGAGTGGTGTTACAGGAATCACAATCACCAGCCAACCAGTCTCCACCCAGTCTGGGGTCCACATTCTTGTGCTCAGCCTGAAGTTACCATCCACCACCTGGATGGGGCCCTTAGTTACTGTAGAAGAACTCAGAGATATATATCAGATGGGTTTGTATATTCTTTGAGGAGGAACTAGGACCCTGATCCATGGCTGCACCATTGTTTCTAAACTGCCTTTCCATTGTTTCTTTGTCCCCTCATTCCTCTCATCAGTAACTGTTTGAATTTGCTGTTTGGAACTCAGGAAAGGTCTAGGAGGCTGAAACCTTTTTCCTACAAACAAGAAATGAGGGAGCCAGAAACTCTTTTATACCTATTTTGTACAAATGGGTCATTTCTGACTTTTATTCAAGACCCCATTTCTGTCCTTAACATTTAACATCAGTTCTCACACTGAGTTACCCATAGTGTCTTACTGTGCCTTCCCAGAAATAACCTTCTCAAATATGATGGAATCTTCTCAATTTAATACTTTTTTATTTCAAGACCTTTGGACTGTTTTGCTTGTCCACTTTTAAAAAGAAATCTTCCTTGTCCCTGTGGTAACTTAAATTATTGACCCAATTCTTCACTCCTCTTTGCATTCATCCTCTTTGTCCAGGGACTTTGTGGTTCCTCCCACTGGAGACCTTGATCTTGAACTCAGTTGTTACTGAGTGCAAGCTCACTCTGCTTGCCACAAGACAGGCCAATAAATTGGGAGACAAGGTGTTGAGGCAAGGAATCACAACTTTATTCAGAAAGCCTGCAGACCAAGAAAATGGTGGACTAGTGTTCCAAAAAAACACATCTTATCAGAATCTGGATGCCAATCTCTTTTATAGAACAGAGAGGGGGAAGAAGTGAGAAAGTAAAATTTAAAAATCATAAGTTTTGCCTCACTTGGCCAGCGTCAGGGAGAGGATATGTTCATTTCTTCTTTTCTGCAGCCATTCACAGGTGAGCAGGGTCAAATTACCTCCCTGTGAGCTGCACAAAGGAACTTTAGTTTAATGTGCAGGCAGAGGGGCAGTGTTCCCTGAGGTAGACTATTATGTATGATTATAACAACAAAAGCAAAAGGTTAAAGTCAAAAAACAGACCCAACATGAAGTCAGATTTTCCTCTTCCCTGTTACACAGCCATGTGATTTGCTCTGGCCACTGGATGTTAGCAAATGTGACACAAGCAAAAACACATTTACTTTCTTGCACGGGTACGCTCTCTTGCACTTCTACCATTACCATGAAAAGAACTTAATCTAGTCAGTCCATTGATACAAGGAAGATGATACCTGAAGGAAACCTCAACCCAACCTGCAACCTAGAGTAAGGCCTAGGAGAGTTAAGTTAAGAAGGTGAAATTACTTAACAACAGAATGAAACCAAAAGAGAAATTATATAGCTAAAGAAATATCTTGAAGACCAAAGTCACATCATTAAAGAACTAATAATCAAATTAGAAACATCAGTGAACAATCCAGGTTTCACTGATTGAGGAATAATATTAGATAGTCAAAAATAAATTTTGGGAAAAACAGATAAGGAGTTTTAAGGCACTTATAAAATAATAGATATAAAAGACAAAGGCCATCCAACATACAGATTGTTCCTGAAGAAGAGCCCATTTCTATTTCTACAGAATAGAAATGTAGTTAGAGATATAACACAAGAAAATTCCCTACTATAAAGGAAGAACCAATACCATGTGACAGAAAATTACAATATGGAATTATCAACAAGCCATCACTGTCCTGCATTATTGAAATTCAAAGACTGTGAAAGAATTATTTAAATATTCAAAACCCTTGAAAAACATATAGAATCACCTATAAAGAGGCAAGTATCAGACACACAAAGGTGACAGGCAAATATTAATATGAAAGAACTTGGAGAATAAAGCATCCAAGAATCCTTCTTGTAAAACCTAATCAAGAATGAATCAAGGAGCAGTGATAAATGGAACAGTGTGAAATTCAGTATCTAAAGGCAGTTGAACAATACCTACAGTCTTACGGGAAAGAGACTGGGACACCAGAACTTTATTCCCATCCAGGTCAATGTGGAGGAAAACAACAAAATTTTCAAGAGAGCAAATACTGGGAGCTCATCTTGAAAAATGCTTGACAAGGAAATGTGGCAAACTAAAATTAAATTTCAATTTTTTAAAATAAATAATTCAGAATAGGAGAAACTGTAGTACAAGGTCAGGCAGTAGGCAGTAAATTCATTTAATTATAGATGTAAGACTAAACCATGAAAATTATTGAATTATAGAATTATAGATATATAATATAAATTCTTTGTGCTCCAACATTTTTTAAAATAATGTTAGTAAAAACTCACAAGATGAGGGGAGTGGGAAATGAGGTGAGAGGAAGATTAAAAGTTTTAATTTCCTTATCTTTCATAGCAGAGAGTCAATCAATATGTCTAAAATTAAACATGGATTTTTTTTTAATCTAGCTTTTCTAATTTTTTAATAATCTCTCTTTATAACCTTAGAGAGCACTTTTGGGATCTAATATATCTGTGGTTTAAAAAAAAAATGATCTGAAGCTCCATAATTCCTTTGGTTTTTCTTTGGTTTCTTTTTCAATTGTTAAATTCAAGAAAAATTCAATTTAATGCTTTTTATTTTTCTGAAAATGTATAGTAAGACCCAATTTTTACAAAATTATTCTGCATTTTCATTCCATTTACACACTTAAAGAGCTACCTAGAATGACAGTCACCTGAAGTTATTAGGTTACTTCTTGACAGAATTTGAGGCAGTATTTTTGTTCTCCTCTTTTACTTTTTGCTTATTTTACGCTTAACAAATATCGCTTACATGAGAACAATAAAGTCATTCGATCTTTAGTACATAAATACCAGATTGCAAAGACTGATCACAAAATCCTCCCATTTCTGTATATCTCCTTTGCAGTATGACTTTGCAGCTGCACCATCAAAGGGTAGATTCAGTTTCCCCATCCCTTGTATCTGAAGTGGCCTGTGACTTGATTCATTCTATCCAATAGAATGTGGCAGAAATAACACATGGCTTCAAATCAGAGGCTTTAAAAGAACTTTGGAGCAGCTTCTCTTACCTTACGGAAACATTTCCCTGAAACTGCCACATGATGAAATCCTGGCTGACTTTGTGAAGGAGGCAAGTCAAAGCAGAGTTGAGCAGTCAAAGCCCTACAGACTCACCAACTGACCATCAGCAGCAACTACCACATGTGTGAATAAGGACACCTTAGACCACGTAGCTTCAGTAGAGCTGCCAAATGACCAAGGCCATTAAGTGACCCCTGATGAGACTAGTGGAAAAGCTGTCCAGATGAGCTCAACTCAAACTTCTGCCTCACCAAACTGTGAGCAAATAAAACAGCCATTGTTTCAAGGTGCTAATTTTGAGGTGGCTTGTTACATGGCAATAGATGAACAGATAAACAGATACATGTTAACACAGGCTGAGTGTGTTAAACCATAATTAGGCATTTAATTTAAATGAAAGACTGAGCACATGCATTTGTCTCCCCAAGCCCACTGAGTTGACATTAAGAAATACAAAGGGAATAAAGTTATAAGAACAAATTCCAAAGGCCAAAACTACCACATGTTCATGTCTAAACCACTCCCTGGCAAAAAAAAATGAGGCTACAGTGACCAACTTCACCCTCTGGGTCTGAAAGGGGACAACTTCTCTAAGCATAGGGTCTAGCAGATGCCAGGAAGCCTCCTGGAAAGGAGAAATGAGGGTCACTCATATCTACCAACTAATATTATGAAAAACATATTCCAGCAAAACTTTTTCTAAGAAAGAGATAAACCTTCTCAGTGAGATAAATACCTCACATAGAATCAAATATCAAATCCATATTTATAGGAGAAAGAAAAGGAAATGGAGCCAAGAGAGGAGAGAGATATGGAAAAATCCTGGAAACAGAAGATACTAGCAGAGACTTCCCTGGTAGTGAAAAATCCGCCTACCAATGCAGGAGACACAGGCTCCATTCCTGGTCCAGGAAGATCCCATGTGCGAGGAAACTAAATCCATGGGCCACAACTACTGAAGCTCACACACCCTAGAACTTGTGTTCCACAACAAGAGAAGCCACAACAACAAGAAGCCCACACACCACAACTAGAGAGTAGCCCCCACTCGCCACATCTAGAGAAAGCCACATGCAGCAATGAAGGCCCAGCACAGCCCAAAATAAAGATATATATAAATAAAGAAGACACTAGCAGTGTATTCATTCAGCTACACATATTTGTTGAGTGTCTACTATATCCTGAACAGTATACTTACACTAGAAACCAAAGGAAAATTCTGCAAGAGACAGGGGGTAGGGGTTGACAAATGCTATAAAGACATCAAAGGGAATGAGTCTGACAAAGGGCCAGTGGTTGCAAGGAAGGAAGAGAGTCCTTGACTGCTCTGGAGAGTGTAATTTTAGTAGAGAGCTGGAAGTGGATGCAGAGAGTGAACTTTATACATGGACAAAATGAATAAAGGTTAGAAGGCCGCTTAGCTAGAAAGTTTGGATGTCATAAGTAGGAAAGGAATAGGCCAGCAAACACAGGAAGCAGTTGAATCAAGAAAAGGCTTTATTAAGGTAGCAGGTTTGTTGAAGAGAGAGAACTTGGGTTTGAATAGAAGGAAGACAAGCAGTTGTATATAAAGACTGATGTCCTGGGGTGAAATGGAGAGAAAACAGTGCCATTCCATCACTGGTCCAGATCTTCTCTCAGCAAAGGAGGAATGAGCTTATTCAGAAAATAAATTCCTCTATGTGAATGATTCAGAGACTCTAAAGCCTAGAGGGTGGCTCTGGGATGGTTTTCAATCTTCCTCATCCAATAAGATGGAAATTCTGCCCCAAGAGAACCAGGCTGTAGCCAAGTTTGTGCTGTGTAGTCAGAAGTACCACTTACCCCCAAAATCCCAGAATAGGAGACAACATCAAAATGGTTCCAGTGTTCTTCACCTTCTGGTATGCATGTCCTTGCCTAATGCCCTCCTCTTGAGTGTAGGCTAACCTACAAACCCACTTGTTATGAATAAAACATGTCACTTCCAAGATTAGGTCCCAAAAGTGATGGGTTGTCACTTCCAAGATTAGGTCCCAAAAGGATTTTGGCTTCCTGTTGTGTTTGTCCTCTTGCTTGCTCTGATGAAGCCAGATGCCACATCGTGATCTGCCCTATGGAGAGGCCCACATGACAAGAAACTAAGGGAAGGTTCCAGTCAATAGCAAGCAATGAACTAGGGCCCCACAGTCCAACAGCCCATAAGGATCTTAATCCTCTCAATGCCTTGTGTGGGGTTTAGGAAGTGAAACTTACCTAGTGGAGCCTTGAGATTACTGCAATCCTGGTCAGTGCCTTAATTGCATTAAGACCATGATCCCAGGAAAAACATACCTGGATGACCCACATAAACTGTAAGAAAATAAATTGTTGTTTTAAGTTGCTATTTTGGGGGGTCACTTGTAACATAGCCATAGGTAGCAAATACATCTAAAATCACAGTTCTAACAGGATCTATCAAAGTGTCTGGACAAAGGGTTCACCATACTCTCTAATGACAGCCTCTACTACTAGAGATAATAGAGATAATCTCCAAAATGCCATTTGTTCCCTCTTAACACATAATAGAGATACTTACCAAAAATAGAAATATATTTTGTTTAGGCTCTGTCTCTGTCATTCTCTATGCTTCTGAAATCTCAGAACCATTACTTATCTTCCAAAGATGAGCTTCTTCTACAGGGAAATTGCCTCTCATGTGAGATTTCCTCCTTTGCCCATCTCCCTGGTCCTACCCCACTGGAATACTGAAGTCCTAGTCCCCAAAGCCCCCTTTTGTCTTTAGAATTCTTCAGTATTAATCTTCTATGGTGGGGCAGAGGTTAAAGCATCTGCCTGCAATTCGGGAGACCTGGGTTCGATCCCTGGGTCAGGAAGATCCCCTGGAGAAGGAAATGGCAACCCACTCCAGTATTCTTGCCTGGAGAATCCCATGGACAGAGGAGCTTGGTGGGCTACAGTCCATGGGTCACAAAGAGTCGGACACGACTGAGCGACTTCACTTTCACTTTCACTTTTCCATCTTCTACGACTGTGCAACAAACCATCCCAGAACTTAACAGCTAAAAGCACCATGGGTATATTATATCTGATAATTTGGGAGATTTGTTGAGCAGTTATTTGTTGGTCTCATATGGGCTAATACAGAGGTCTGCAGAAAACTTGTTGCAGCCAGGGCAGTGAGGAGAGCCAGGATTTCTGGACCTTTCTTTTCATATATTCTTTTATCCCTCACGGGGACCATACTAAGCAGGACTTGCACAACAAGGTAGAAGCTGTATGCACATAAGAGGGCAAGCTCTAATGCACATAACAAACTTCTGCTTATTTTACGGATGTTGACACCCCATTGGCCAAAGCAAGTCACATGACCAAGTCTAGCATGAATGTGGGCGGGAACAACACAAGAGCCTGGATAGTGGGCAGCTGATTCACCAAGAGTGAATTAGGAGGAGTAATCTACATCATCTCCTAATTCAGTTCTAACTACTAGTCCCAGATTAATCTTCCCCAAACACCTGTTCAATTATCCTAGATCCGTGTTCAGTCATCTCTCAGATTCAATGAGGCACTGGACAACTTCTTTCATGTCCACAGTGTGGAGGAAATGTGGGATAAATGTTATGTTTAGGGAGGAAGCAGTCCTGCTATGCTACATGCTCTGATTGATCACATTTGAGAATTACAACCAACCAGGCAACCAGAGAACAGTTAGGATGAGGCAAGATCTTGAAACCCTCTCTTGTCTGAGTACACAAACTTTCATGTCTTTAGCCCTAGTCCCAGTTTATAATGTGTTTAGCCTATGAGTATTAAATGTATGAAAGAATGGATGGATGAATGAATGAATGAGTGAATTGAAATGAGAGTTGAGTGAACAACTCAGCCTACAGCTGCTGCTGCTGCTGCTGCTGCTGCTGCTAAGTCGCTTCAGTCGTATCAGTCTCTGTGCGACCCCATAGACGGCAGCGCACCAGGCTCCTCTGTCTCTGGGATTCTCCAGGCAAGAACACTGGAGTGGGTTGCCATTTCTTTCTCCAATGCGTGAAAGTGAAAAGTGAAAGTGAAGTCTCTCAGTCATGTCGGACTCTTTGCGACCCCTTGGATTGCAGCCTACCAGGCTCCTCCGCCCATGGGGTTTTCCAGGCAAGAGTACTGGAGTGGGGTGCCATTGCCTTCTCTGCAGCCTACATTGGTGGTTCTCAAATTTGAGCCTGCATCGGAATCACCTGGAGAATTGTTGAACCACAGATCACTGGGACCTATGCCCTGGGGGGGAGCTGAGAATTTGCATTTCTAACAAGTTTCCTGATGATGATGATGTCACAGATTGAGGACCACACTTTAAGAACCCCTGGCCCAGAAAAGGGAAGATCAAGGGAAGAAATGCTATCATTCAGATATCTAAAGAATTAATGTAACCAGAGAAAGCTGATTTGTTCTTCATGGCTCCAGATTACAGGATATGAGAAGTTACCTGGTGATATACTTTGATTCAACATTAAAACACATTTTCTAATAACTAGAGGTGTTTTCCAGGTGGCACTAGTGGCAAAGAACCTGCCTGCCAGTTCAGGAGACCTAGGAGATATGGGTTCTATCCCTGGGTCAGGAAGATCACCTGGAGGAAGGCATGGTAACCCACTCCAGTATTCTTGCCTGGAGAATCCCACGGACGGAGGAGTGTGACAGGCTACAGTTCATAGGGTCGCAAAAAGTCAGACAGCTGAAGCAACTTAGCACATATAACAAAGGAATGGGCTGATTGTCTCCCCACTTCAGCATACCTCTTTTCCTGACTTTCTTTAACTTCCTTCCTACCCCCATGCTCCTGTTCCAATAACAATTTTACAACCCTGGCTGAAAAGTATAGATGTTGTATTTCCATGATCAGAAATGTCCCTCTCCTAGGAACCAAATGTCAGCAATTTTCTGAATATAATCTTAGAAGAGAAAGAAGGCCCTCAAATGCCCATTTGTCTCATTTTGTGCTATAATATTATGATGAGTTTTGGCTCAAGTAAGCAAAGCAATCTACATTTGGCCATTTCTGTGCATTTATCCCAGACTGCTAATTTCTAATAAAAAAATCAAATCCCATTTTAACATGACACCATCTTGTTTCCCTGTGGAATTATGCGAACATTCGTAACAATTTTGCTTTTGAATGTGGTGCCACACAGGAAATGCTGATAACACAATTTCTTAACACATACCAAATACACAGGTTACACAAAAGCAGATTCTATTTTAGCTTTTTTGAGAGGCTGTTTAAAAGTTAAGTTCCCCTTAATGAAACAGCAAGAAAAGGGGCTTTGCTTTTCTTCTCAGCATCCCGGCTATCCCCTCTTTGTGGGCTTATGATGTTTTCCTTCTTCCCTGTGTTATCTGCGTTTCCTGCTCATCTCAACTTGATGGCATGTTGCTGAGACAATTAAGTCGCTAACCTTCTTAACTTGGCTTTTGTTATGTGCTCGTGTGTGTTTAGGCAGGATATTTTCATTTCTCTTAGAACACTCTGTGTCTGCTCTGGGGAGGGCTATTAGACCTGAAGGTGGAGAACAAGGGAGTCTTTTTAAGTACTTGCCATTCAAATCCTTTTTACTTCCTTTAAGCCTACCGTTTGTATGTGGGAGGGAGCTGGTGGAAGCTTCCCCTGCCGCCTATGGTCAGGATTAATTTACTCAGGGATGTCGTGCTTGTTCCAACCCAGACTCCTCTAGGGGAAGGGAAAGTCCAAGCAGAGAAGCACACAAACTGTCCATCACCCCTGTTCATTTATTTTCTCTTTCATCCCCTTGCCAAAAGTGGGGAGCCAGCTTGACTGTAAAATAATTACTCTGTGCAATCCCTTCATCTATTTGGTTATCCAATAAAATAAGATTCGGACATAGAGACGACACTGGCCTAGCTCCGCACATGGAGCTGTCCACGTACTGAAACAACCTTTTGCCTCTGCACCTCCCTCCCCTCACTACCCAGTGCTGCACTCCCCTTGGGCTCTAACCTCAGTCTGTCTTAGCCTGTCTCACAGAGTGACAGCAGCAGAATTCCTCCTGCTGCAGGAGTAATGGATACAAACAGTAGGTCCTAGAAAGTCATTTCTTAAGGCATAACTAATTAGGGACTTCCCTGGTGGTCCAGTGGCTAGGATTCCATGCTCCCAATGCAAGGGGCCCAGGATTCGATCCCAGGTTAGGGAACAGTTCCACGTGCCACAACTCAGAATTCTCATGCCACAGCTAAAGATCTCACGTGCCACAACTAAGACCCAATGCAGCTAAGGAAATAAATTAGTATTTTTAAAGACACAATTAATTAAAAGTAGCTTCTAAAGCTAAAGTTCAACTGTTTATAGATACAAATTAACTTAAGTGAAAATTGAGATGAAGAAAAAATATTGAATTTAGAAACAACTTTTAACCCATCTTTGAAATATGTGCCTAAATTTTCCACTTTTTGAGCAGATCATTCCTCTTTTTTTATTATTCATCTGTTTTTCTTACAATTATAATTCAGGTGACATTTCCATAGGTGTCCTCAAACATTCAACCTTCTGAGGTTGCCTTTCCCAATCAGGAGGATGTCCAGCAGTGTCATCTAGATTCACTCCCATTAATTCCTAAAGACCTTGTTCTCATGGCCACCTGTAGGAATTAATGGGAGTGAATCTAGATGTCTTTATCACTGAGTCACCTGGGAAGCTCATATTACTATTATATTAATATACATGTATATATATATAATTTTTGCATATATACACATAAAATAAAATTATATATAACTATATATCTTCTTATTGAGATAAAATTCACACAACATAAAATTCATCATTTTATCTTTTTTTTTTCAGGTATTAGTGGCTATTTCCCTTCCAGATCCTTCTATGGTCCCAAAGAAATTGAGATTCTTGGAGACTGAGCATGAAAATGCTGTAAGTAATTTTACTTATAAATGCTCACTTACCATACTGAAAGCTAATGCACTTTTCAAACACCCCTCTCCAGATATCCAGGATGATAAAGCTTTAGCTTCTTCTGTGTCAACATCAGAACACACATCTCTGGCCTGATTCAGTCAGTCACTCATCTGGTCACTGTATCAGTCAGCATCCCTACATTGTGCTGTGGTAACAAGCATCCCATAAATTCAGCAGTTTCCACCAACAAAGTTTCCTTTCAACATGTGAGAAATTTCAGCTGATGGTGGTGATAACTGGAACTTAATCAGAAAATATGTGAAAAATATACTGTGCTCCATCTAGTCCCTTTATTCTTCCATGTAGGAAAGTCTAGATTTCAATACTAGATTTTAAGTTCTTTGAAGACGGGGAATCAAATGTACTTAATATTCATGTTTCTATCACTTTACCTGATGTGTGCTTAATTAAGTATTTGTTGAATGCACCACTGAATAAATGTATCTATTGAAGAACTAAACACGTATCTGAGTTAATGGCATGAGACTTTACATTAAGCTTTCCTGTTAAATGGTAATTAAATGTATTGACATTCATTATAGGCTGAATATATTGAGAATCTAATTGCTTGCATGTTGTTCATGCAATTTTCAGTTATTTCAGTGACAACTTGATGTCTTTCTGACATACTGATTGTACCTGGATCAATGGCTATTTAACTGGTAATTGATGTTTTATTAACATATAATAATTCTTATTAAATCTAAATTATAATCTTAATTGAGACACTTTATCTGCAGTGTTTCAACATATAATCTTCATAACATAATGGATAATTGACAGAAAAGCTAGTAACATATTATCTGTCACCTTTCTCATTGACTTGAGAACAGATTTTCAGTTGGAAGATTTTTTTCTCTTCATTAAGAAACCTGGGTGTCAACTACACTCAAAAATGCATCAACACCATCCAGTTTCTCTGTTTTCACACAGAGAACTAGCTCCACAGCCTCTCCTTTCTTCCGCACCCCTCAACTGACACCACGTGACCATCAATAGCAATGGATGAACACTATTGCTTTAAGCATAAACACAGCACCATAGCTACCAAGGTGGTTGCAGTAAGTAGTAACTATACCCTCCCCTGCCCCCAGTAGCTTTGTCTTGACTCCCTGCCCTCTGGCACTTAACTACCCTTTCCTTCATCCCACTCATCCCTCCCTCTTCACCTGGCCTTTCTTCTTACTGTGTGATTCTACCCCAGTCAAGGGGAAGGTCCTGCCCCACCTTGGTCTGCCATTTGGGCAACAGCTCCCCTTCCTGGATCAGCCTGATTTCCTCCTCTTATTTACTCTTACCTAATCCATGCACCTGGGTTCAATCCCTAGGTTGGGAAGATCTCCTGGAGGAGGGCATGGCAACCCACTCCAGTATTCTTGCCTGGAGAATCCCCATGGACAGAGGAGCCTGGATGGCTACAGTCCATGGGGTCACAGATAGTCAGACATGACTGAATGACTAAGCACAGCTCAATCCATGCACTGTTGTTCCTGAATTCTACTGGCCTCAGCCACCAGTTCACACTGCTGCTGATCTAGACCCAGTCTTGAGTTCCAGTTCTCCCATCTGGATTTTTGGCTGGGTTTCCATAGACCATGGTTTGGTATCTTAGCCTCATTACTGTTCCCTCAATAATACCAACCCTCATCTGGGGCCTAGCTGCTCTCAATCTACCCTGATGCTGATAACATATCTAAATTTCTGATATGTTGCTTCTGGACTCATTGTTGTGGATATCAGATAGTCTACTCTGCATGCATTCACCACCTCATCCCCCACAGAGTACTCTCTCCTACAGTGGCCATCTGCCTCAGGAGAAGCTGACAGCTACTCCAACTCCAGCAATAGGCCAGATGAATTCAAAGGAAATCTATCATCTTCTTTGATGGTGACTGGTTCAAGTATGAGCCAATGTGGATTATAGGGGTTTCCAGAGGGACACTCTCACTTTTCTTCTGGACATGATCATATCCACACATGGTGCATGGGAGTGGTTAGTCACCTCATCATCTATCTCAGGATGATGCAAGAGAAGCAGAACGAAAAAATAGACAGAAAGGCAGTCCAAACCATTGGATAAAATCAACCCTGAAGCCAGTCTTGCCTCTGGAATTCCGGTTACATGACCAAATGAGCTTCTTTTTGGCATACACCTACCGTGTTGGTGTTTTCTACTATTGTAGCTGAAAGCATCCTGGTTGGTGCACATGCTTTTCAGAACTCAGAATCCTTTAGCTGGACACATCACTTACCCCTCCACTGCTTGATACCGGCTGTATTCTAATCAAGCCAGTATCCTACTGTGTTTGATGTTCTCTGCTGTTCTCTTAGCCAGTGCAGATGGGTCTATACTCAAGTACTCTCCCTCAGGGGACAGGTCTCACTGTAAGTTCCAATGCTTCTCAGTTGTCTGAGCCCTGGTACATGATGTTCACATTTCAAGACAGAAGAAAATGAAAAGAACTCATGTAAAAGTACATAGTCCAATTCTTAAGAATTCCAAACCAGTATGAGAAAATAGGCAAATGCTTTTAGAAAATATGGAACTATAAACAGTGACAATTTTTAAAAAATCAAAGTCTTACAAATAATACTTAAAATGAGAATAGTAGGCATATCAAAACATAAATGAACAAATCTCCCTAACAAGTAAGTGTACCATCAAATATATATTTGGTGAGATGACCTCAGATATTACCAAGGAAAAAGTCTACCTTGAAAGCAGATATCCGAATGTAATAGCATTGAGATTATGAGTATTTGCTTGGCCCTTTTATAAACATTTTATTTAATAATATTCATTGACCATTTTTCTCAGAATGATCAAAATGTATCTTATGTTTTGAAACACTATGTTGAAAATGCTACTTTTACTGACATTTTCCAGCTTTCATAGAGTTAAGGGTCTCAAAGAATACTTAACCAGTGAGAAAATGTTTGTGACTCATTGGCTGGGGTTCTGGCAGAAGCCATACCACTCTCCCTGGCTTTCTGTCCTCAGGGGTGTCTTGCTCTTATGAGTACTAACGGATTACCCCTACCCTGGTCCAACCATGAACTACTTCAAAGAGTGGGATGGGTTTGCACAGTAAAATGAAGTTTGTTTTACAAATTAAAAATATGCAGCACAACAGTCATCAAGACAGTATGGTACTGGCACAAAGACAGAAATATAGATCAGTGGGACAAAATAGAAAGGCCAGGCACCTTTGGACACCTTATCTTTGACAAAGGAGGCAAGAATATACAATGGAGAAAAAACAATCTCTTTAACAAGTGATGCTGGGAAAACTGGTCAACCACCTGTAAAAGAATGAAATTAGAACACTTTCTAACACTATATGCATAAATAAACTCAAAATGGATTAAAGACCTAAATGTAAGACCAGAAACTATAAAACTCTTAGAGGAAAACACAGGCAGAACACTCTCTGACATAAATCACAGTAAGATCCTCTATGACCCACCTCCTAGAGTAATGGAAATAAAAACAAAAATAAACAAATGGAATCAAATTAAACTTGAAAGCTTTTTTGCACAAAGAATAAAAGTATAAGCAAGGTGAAAAGGCAGCCTTCAGAATGGGACAAAATAATAGCAAATGAAGCAACTGACAAAGAATTAATCTCAAAAATATACAAGCAGCTCAATACCAGAAAAATAAACGACCCAATCAAAAAATGGGCCAAAGAACTAAACAGACATTTCTCAAAAGAAGACATACAGATGGCTAAGAAACACAGGAAAAGATGCTCAACATCATCCATTGTCAGAGAAATGCAAATCAAAACCACAGTGAGGTACCATCTTATGCCAGTCAGAATGGCTGCCATCAAAAGCCAACAAACAATAAATGCTGGAGAGGGTGTGGAGAAAAGGGAACCCTGTTACACTGTTGGTGGGGATGCAAACTAGTACAACCAGTATGGAAAACAGAGTGGAGATTCCTTAAAAAACTGGAAATAGAACCACCATACGACCCAGCAACCCCACTGCTAGGCATACACTCCAAGGAAATCAGAATTGAAAGAGACACATGTACCCCAGTGTTCATTACAGCACTGTTTACAATAGCTAGGACATGAAAGCAACCTAGGTGTCTATCAGCAGACAAATGGATAAGGAAGTTCTGGTACATATACACAATGGAATATTAGTCAGCTATAAAAAAAGAACACATTTGAGTCATTTCTAACAAGGTGGATGTAACTGTAACCTATTATACAGAGAGAAGTAAGACAGAAAGAGAAATACCAATACAGTATATTAACAAATATATATGGAATTTATAAAGATGGTAATGACGTCTCTATGTGCAAGACAGCAAAAGAGACACAGATGTAAAGAACAGACTTTTAGACTACATAGGAGAGGGCGAGGGTGGGACGATGTGGGAGAATGGCATTGAAACATGCATATTACCATATGTAAAATAGATGACCAGTGCAGGTTCAATAGATGAAGCAGGCACTCAAAGCTGATGCTCTGGGACAACCCAGAGGGATGGGGTGGGGAGGGAGGTGGGAGGGGGGTGTGGGATTGTGAGACACATGTATACCCATGACTGATTCATGTTGATGTGTGGCAAAAACCACCACAATATTGTAGAGTAATTAGCCTCCATTAAATAGATTAATTAATTTTTTAAAATATATGCAGCACAATTTTCTGGGGGAAAAATTTTTATAATATCCAAAACTCAGGTAAGTAACTATAGCGATAAGCTTTCTACCTATCTTCCTTTGAACAAAACTAACTCATAAGCTCTTTGACATGAAACAGTGATTAAAAATACAAAAAACTCAGCCTTTGGAATGACTTGGTTTCAAATCCAGACTCCACATTTACTAGCTGAATGATCCCAGGTCAAGGACTTAAGTTCCTAATCTCAGTAACACTGTATGCCAAGCCAGCTCTCACTGATCTTGAATGTAAATAGTTCACAAGCTCTTTGACAACTCTTTCCCCAATCTAACCTCTCTAAGTTGGGCTGGATGGCTCACTCTGGCTTACACAATGCCCTACATTTACCTGCCTCACAACTCCTACCACACTGTGTTGTTATGTTCATATTCATGTCTATCTCTTCTCACAGTCCTGAGCTCCTCATGAACAAGGGCCATGGATTGCTTATTCTGTGTGCCCAGAGGCCCCCATGGTATCTAGCAGGTAATAACTCTGAAATAAATCCATACTGAATGAATGAATGAGTAGATGTACTTCTATAGAAAGTAGACAAGTTGGAGTGAAGACACACATTTCCTAATTCACTAATTATCTTTGGCAAGCATAACCTAGATATGGAAAAAGATTTTTTATTATTACACCATTTGTGGTTGAGGTATAATTATCATAAATGATAACACACAGATCTTAAGTTTAAACCCAACTGAAATTGGCCTACATCAGTTCCGTTCAGTTCAGTCACTCAGTCGTGTCCGACTCTCTGCAATCCCATGAATCACAGCATGCCAAGCCTCGCAGTCCGTCACCAACTCCTGGAGTTTACTCAAACTCATGTCCATCGAGTCAGTGATGCCATCCAGCCATCTCATCCTCTGTCGTCCCCTTCTCCTCCTGCCCCTAATCCCCCCCAGCATCAGAGTCTTTTCCAGTGAGTCAACTCTTCGCATGAGGTGGCCAAAGTACTGGAGTTTCAGCTTCAGCATCAGTCCTTCCAATGAACACCCAGGACTGATCTCCTTTAGTATGGACTGGTTGCATCTCCTTGCAGTCCAAGGGACTCTCAAGAGTCTTCTCCAACACCACAGTTCAAAAGCATCAATTCTTCGGCACTCAGCTTTCTTCACAGTCCAACTCTCACATCCATCACCACTGGAAAAACCATAGCCTTGGCTAGACAGACCTTTGTTGGCATATAGCAGAAAGTGAAGAGGAACTAAAAAGCCTCTTGATGAAAGTGAAAGAGGAGAGTGAAAAAGTTGGCTTAAAGCTCAACATTCAGAAAACTAAGATCATGGCATCTGGTCCCATCACTTCATGGGAAATAGATGGGGAAACAGTGGAAACAGTGTCAGACTTTATTTTGGGGGGCTCCAAAATCACTGCAGATGGTGATTGCAGCCATGAAATTAAAAGACGCTTACTCCTTGAAAGGAAAGTTATGACCAACCTAGATTGGCCTACATAAATATGATCAATTAATTCTTGACAAAGATGCCAAAGTAATTCAATAGGAAAAGAAAATCTTTTCAACAATTGATACTGAAAAATTGAATGTATAGGGGGAAAAAATTCCTACCTCACACCTTACATAAAAATAAGAGATGGATAATAGCTCTAAAAGTAAAATTTTAAACTATATAAGTTTAAAAAAAATTGGAAAAAATCTTCAAAACCTTGGACAAGATACAGAAACATTAATCATAAATGAAAAAAATTGATAAATTATACCTTATCAAAATTTTTAAATTTACTTATCAAATACATTATTAAGAGAATAAAAAACGAGAGATTATTTTTAAAACCTGAAGAATGAAGTTCACATCACAGGTACTTTTTCTCAGTGAATCTCAAATTTTACTCTCAGATCCAGTAACCTTCATTCTACCTCCCTCTGCAAGTCAGAAATCCAAGCCCCATGTCTTTTGGGCTCACTCAAGACCCTTTTGGCTAATGGACAATCATTTTTTCCCTTTCTTTGACTTTGGAGACTGAAGATGTGAGCAGAGCAGAAAGATAATCTCTGCCATTCTCCCCAACTTCTTAAAATTCTTATGTGTCTCTCTTCCAGCTAAGTAACACTTGGCAACTATATTTCTACACTGCTACCTCCTCTAACTCATTTGACTATTTCACCTCCTTTGAAGATTTCGGTAAGAAAACAATATGTATGAAAACATAAGCAGCTCAAAATCATTTTTAACTATGCTCCACAAAAATCTCTATGTCTCAAAGAATAGGTATACTTACATTTGAATACTTAGGTAAAAGCATTTGAGCATGAAAAAGCCATTTCTACAACCAGAATTTTCCCACATATATATTTAAATTGAGTTAAAAATTTAGATGAAATTGAATATTTTTATTTTAAAAGTTGTGAGGATCAAATAGATCTCATGTATGAAAATTCATTATAAACTGCAATGCATGAGAGATGCACAAATTTTTCAGTTGTCAACTTCCAGAAATATGGTAGAGTAGATATTTAGAAGGTCTCTCATTCTAAAATACAGCTCAATCCTGGATAAACTTCAGCAAATACAATTTTTAGGTAGTAGATTCTGCAAAAACCTAGAAAAGTCTCAAAGAAAAAGAGACAGAAAATGAACCCAGTGTTGGGAATCTGGGCAATAATTAAATACAAAAGATTTTCCCTGATTGAAAATGCTAAATTACTAACATCAAGTCTGCTATAGGAAATTTCAGAATTATTCCAGGATGTTCAAAGGAAATTAAAGCGTTTCTAGTTCAATCATTTCTCCCTAGCTCCAAACAGATACAAAGAAAATTTCCCTGTGGAAAAACACTTTCCATATAATGGGCCCTCAGAAGTCCCACAGATTAAAGACAACATATGCGTCCATATAAAAATACTTACAAAACTCACGCAAGGAAACAAGTAAGTCTGAATAAGAATCAACATAAACAGAGTTGACACCCAAGAATCTTAAATATTCTCAAAAGAAGAATTTAAAATAGCTATTATGCATTATTTAAAGAAATAAACGGTAGAACTTTGACAGTGATGAGTAACCAGAAGGTATTAAAGATGACCTAATAGGCTTTTTAAAGGGCAAAAAGCTTTTAGAAGTAAAAATATAATAGTTGAAATTAAAATCTAATGGATGAGTTGAACAGCAGGTTAGTCACAGCTGAAAAAACAACTATGAACTGAAACGTGGAGATGAATAAATTATCTCAGTTATAGCATAGAAAAATGAAAAGATGGGAACATAACAGCTTAACAGATGTGGGCAAGACAGTAGCAAGCATTCAGAGTACCAGAGAAAAGAACAGAGAGAATGGAGGAAAGAAATATTGAATAGAAAATGGCTTAGAATTTTCTAAACCTGATGAAAAACATAGTCTTTAGAAACAGGAAGCACAACATGTACTAAACAGGACAAATAAAATTAAATCCACAGACACATTCTGATGAAATTCGAACCACCAAAGACGATCAGAAGATCTTAAAGTCATTCAAAGGACAGAAAAACAGATCACCCACAAAAGAACAGCAAATAAACAAAGCTGATTTTCCAACAGCATCCTTGGAACCCTGAAGTCAGGGAAAGGATATCCTTAAGCTGCTGAGAGAAAATGATTGTCAACCTAGACCTATAGCAGGCAAAATTATCTTTCATCTAAACAGACTTTGATAGTGTTCTGCCAGGAGAATGTCAATAAAGAACTTCAAACAGTTCTCAAATGGTCTTTTAAATGAGATTCACATCCTTAATGAGAAGACATCATCTCCTAAAGAGAGAAAATTCATTCTTGCTAGGCAAAAAAAAAAAAAAAAAAATTTGCTCTTTTTGTGGATCTTTCTAAGAAAGCTCCAAGTCTTTTTCAGTATATGAACTGCCAAAGTGAGCACAAACGCTCCAAATCTTAACAATACCAGTTACCTCCAAAGTGATCTATGGATTCACTTGCAAATTCCAATCAAAATTTTCAAAGGAAACTGGCTAGTCAATTCCAAAATTTATATGTAAAAGCAAAAGTGTCCCAAGATACTCCTAAACACTGGATTTGAGGAAATTGTCCAAATATTATGACATTTCATAAACTATAGTAACAAAAACAGAGCAGTATCAGCACAAGGATCAACAAACCAATTGATGGATGGAACAGAGTAGCAAGACCAGGAACAGCTGTTGCATGTGTGTAGACAGAGAACACTCTGCTCCAACATTGCCAGCAAGAGTGCCATGCTTCTCTTTGGTTCTGCTGAACCAATCACTGGTCTTCAGTATTTGGGGATATGATGATTAAGTATCATGACCCCACCCATAGAGCCAGAGAAGGGAGAGCCCTTATAAAATCACAAGGACAGAGAATGGGAAAGGAGTGATCCCCACCAAAGGAAATCAGTTCAGTCGCTCAGTCGTGTCTGACTCTTTCCAACCCCATGAACTGCAGCACACCAGGCCTCCCTGTCCATCACCAACTCCCGGAGTCCACCCAAATCCATGTCCATTGAGTCAGTGACGCCATCCAACCATCTTATCCTCTGTCATCCCCTTCTCCTCCTGCCCTCAATCTTTCCCAGCATCAGGGTCTTTTCAAATGAGTCAGCTCTTTGCATGAGGTGGCCAAAGTATTGGAGTTTCAGCTTCAATCCTTCCAATGAACACCCAGGACTGATCTCCTTTAGGATGGACTGGTTGGATCTCCTTGCAGTCCAAGGGACTCCCAAGAGTCTTCTCCAACACCACAGTTCAAAAGCATCAATTCTTCAGCACTCAGCTTTCTTTATGGTCCAACTCTCATATCCATACATGACCACTGGAAAAACCATAGCCTTGACTAGACAGACCTTTGTTGGGAAAGTAATGTCTCTGCTTTTTAATATGCTGTCTAGGTTGGTCATAACTTTCCTTCCAAGGAGCAAGCGTCTTTTAATGCCAAAGGACATAGAGGCACCAAAAAACAGGAGAGGGAAACAGATGCCAAGAGGAAAAAAGTATCTAACACACATGCTATAGGCCAGTTTTCATAAAAGTGATGTCTTTAGTGATGAAAGGAACGAGGGTGTGGGTACAAAGTATTTACAAACATGGCCATGCAGACCCCCATTCACACACATGACTAAGGGGCTGTTCATTTCACTCATATGCCCCTGCTTGATCACCATGTCTTGTTTTCAGGTGAATTCTTTAGTCCCATTCTTTCTAAGTCAGTATCTTAAAAAGAATCTTTTTTTTCAACCCGGGCCTCTGTTTCATTGTCTCTGAACATTTTTCTCAAAACAACATATTTTCTTGCCATTCTGTGAAGCATTTCCCAAGCACATTGTATAGGATCCAAATGCTTGGGATGTTGCTGCATAATTTTATATATATATATACTTAAGATATTTTTTTCACATGTACACACTGCTATATTTTGGGCTTCCCAAATGGCGCTAGTGGTAAAGAACTCGCCTCCCAATGCAGGAGACATAAGAGACTCAGGTTCAATCCCTGGACCAGGAAGATCCCCTGGAGGAGGGCATGGCAACTCAATTCAGCATTCTTGCCTGGAGAATCCCATGGACAGAGGAGACTTGCAGGTTATAGTCCATAGGGCCATAAAGAATCAGACATGACTGAAGAAACTTAGCACTGCTGTATTTATCTATTTGTTTTTATCTATTTTTGGCTGTGCTGGGTCTTCATTGCTGCACACGGGCTTTCTCCAGTTGCAGAGTGGGAGCTACTCTCTAGTTGCAGTGAGCAGGCTTCTCTTACTGCAGGGCACAGGCTGTAGGCACACGTGTTCCAGCAGCTGCAGCACAAGGGCTCAGTAGCTGCAACTTGCTGGCTCTAGTGTGTGCAGGTATCAGTAGTTGGGGCCCACAGGCTTAGTTACTCCACAACTTGTGGAATCTTACTGGTCCGGGGATCAAACCCATGTCCCCTGTCAGCAGGCAGATTCTTATCCACTGTGTCACCAGGTAAGTATGATAATTATATATTTTTCATCCATTACAAAATAAGTCAGAACAGTTCACTGAAGCACCACATCTTATATGCCATACTACTTGCCTCTGGAGCCTTTACCATGACCTTGAGCATTGGGAAGCTTCCACAGTGGAATTCAATGCCTGAAATGCTACCCCTCATACTCCTTACACCAGTGACCCAGGACACCCTCTCTTCTCCAGGTAGTGACAACCACCAAACACAGACCTCCTTTAAAGACACTGAGGAGCAGTTTCCCCTGGGAACTTCCCGACACTGGAGGCATTCCCAAACATGGGCAAGTTAGAATGTAACCAGTGGCAGGTCATAGGTTCTGACCTGTCCCATTTTCTGCCCCTCCTGCTATTATTGCTCAGAGCTTATCTCATCTACCTAGAGCAACAGACCTGTTGAAGTACAATGAGATAGATAGTTTTTCTTCTTCTAAATTTTCTCTGATAAGGTTATATTAGTTTTATGATAAAATTATCATAAAGTTTTATAAGTATTTTCTAAACAATCTTAGCATTGAGTTAAAGGGTATTACCCATATAGACCTCCACATAAAATTTCACTAGTAGCCCTTTTAGGAAGCACTAGTTTGGAATAGAAAGAACACAGTATTAAATTGAAGAATCTGGGTTTCAGTCCTGGCTTCTCCACTCCCATCAGTGTGAATTTGCAAAGGCTCATGAATTACCAAGCCTTGGCTCTCTCTTCTATAAATGGGGAACGTGTGATGTGCCTCAGACACTGTTGTAATTACTTATTTGTATGAACACAGTCAATCCTTATGCCAACCCTAGGAAGCTGATATCATCTCCAGGTAATTATTATCTCCTTTTCATGGAAGAGGAGACTGGGCACAGAGAGGGTACATAACTTACACAAGGACATACAATTAAGAAGGTGACCAGCCTGGATTTGAACACAGAGAGCTTTTTGGAGCCTATAGTCTTGACTAGCATGCTGTATTGCTTCCTAACTCAGATTATATGAAAATTAAATAAGACAATGCATGTCAAGGATTTATATTCCCCTGACCAACTCCCAGACTACAGGTGTCAGGTAGAAAGGGACTGGGCTTCCCTGGTGGCTCAGATGGTAAAGAATCCGCCTGCAATGCAGGAAACCTGGGTTCAGTCTCTGGGTTGGGAAGATCCCCTGGAAGAGGGCATGGCAACCCACTCCAGGATTCTTGCCTGGAGAATCCCCATGGACAGAGGAGTGGGCTATAGTCCATGGAGTCGCAAAGAGCTGGACACGACTGAGTGACTAAGCACAGCACAGAAAGGGACTACATGTCACCATCTTGCATCCTCTTCACTGGATTTGGTCTCTGACAATACCCAGTTAAAATATGACACTCCTAAAATACTTCTGCACAGTTGGTAACAGGCCACTGCCTCAAGGCTCTTCCTCAAGAATTCCCCAGGTCTCCTCAGATCCAGGAACTGAAGAGTTAACCCCTGGCACAGGAAGGTGTCCACCAGGGACACAGGAAATACCAGTAAACATTAGTTAACTGAGTAGTGCTCCACTCTGGAACCAAAGCCAGAGTCATGTCCTTGGCAAATGGAATTGGGACCAAGGTCTGCCTATCTCCAATGACCATGATCTGTGCTCCAGAGAACACAAGCGTCAGTGTCTGAGGCACCTGAAGCCTGAGAGACAGAAGAGATTTGCTTTCTCCCACAGACTCTAGAGCCTAGATGCAAATTCCCACTGCTTTCCAGACTTGTTAGGTCCACCCAAGACCGGCTGGGATCTGGGACCTGGGACCCTTTACTGCAGTGCTTGCACCTGTGTTAGGAGAACCATTGACCAAACCTGCCCTCCACTCTTGGAGAAGGCAATGGCACCCCACTCCAGTACTCTTGCCTGGAAAATCCCATGGACAGAGGAGCCTGGTATGCTGCAGTCCATGGGATCGCTAGGAGTCGGACACGACTGAGCGACTTCACTTTCACTTTCACTTTTCACTTTCATGCATTGGAGAAGGAAATGGCAACCCACTCCAGTATTCTTGACTAGAGAATTCCAGGGATGGGGGAGCCTGGTGGGCTGCCACACTTGCATGACTTATCTTACAACAGGAGGTCCTGGTAAGGAATCCGGAACTAATAAGCTACCACCAACCACAAGAATTTAGGGAAGGTCAAAAGGAGAGAAGTAATGCCAGTCCCTATGTAGACCAACCTCCCAGAATCCTTCTCCTGAAATCCATCTTGGCTGAGTGTGTGTAATTCCATGAAGGACCCTGAGTCAAAATGATTGGCCGGAGACAACTCAGAAGCTAACCCCATTACTGTAAAACCTGAGACAGAGAGCTACGTGTCAGAGCTGTTCTCCTGAGTCCTCTCACCCTGCTGCCTCCGCCCAGGCACCCCTTTCCAATAAAGTCTCTTGCTTTATCAGCATATGTTTCTCCTCAGACAATTCACTTCCGAGTATTAGGCAAGAATCCACTCTTGAGCCCTGAAAAGTGTCCCCTTTCCTGCCACATCTGGACAAAGATCTCCACCAACAAATTACAAAGAAATTATAAGGGACTAAAAATAACTGCATACGTGTGCAGTTGGGGCAAATTATGGACAATGAGATATTAATACAAAAAGGCCAAAAACCCAACTGCCATTTCTGAAGAAATGGGAAAAAACAGGATGTCAGGAGCAAAATCAGGGTTCTGTGCATGCCCCCGTGCACTCAACACCATCCAAAGGGGTGGGCAAACCACCTAAGCCACCTCTCTGGTCAGATCCCTGTACCCACCCCTACCCTCATCCTATATAAAGAACCAGCCCCAACCCCACCTAAGAGACTGAGAAAGGGAAATTGTTACTTGTCTTTGCCCCCTCCTGCTGCAGCAGGAGCCCCAAGAAAGCCTTGCCAGAATTTCTTATCTGGCCTCGTATCAATTTCTATTTATTGAGGAAGACCAAGAACCCTAGATCCTGTCTCCCTGACCTCATCGCTACTTCTCTGCCACCCTCCAGCTGCCATGGCTTCTTTCTGCTCCTTGGCTGTACTTGGTTTCGGTGACTTGGAAAGCTCTTCCAGCAGATTCTCACCTTGTGGCTCCTTATCATTCAGATCACATCTCAGATGTTCCCTTCGTCCCCACAGAAGACTTCCCAGGCCACCAGATGTAAGGTTACTGCTCTCCCAAACACCATACCATTGCCACAATCACCTGAAGTATTGCCTTTTGCTTTCTGTTCTTTTTTTCTTTTCCTTTGCTGTCCCTAGCATGTAAATACCATGAAGCCATTCTGTTTTACTCCTGTATTCGCAGCTCTCAGCACATTTCTGAATAAATGAATGAGGAGCAAGTGTAGATATTCAGGAAGTGATATCCAACTGGTTAAAGCAGGCCAAGGCCTGATGGCTTTGAAATACAGCAGGAAATATCAAAGGAAGCCTGATTCCAGCAAAGATCCAACCTCCTGCCAATAATAAGTGAACATCTGCTATATACCAGGCACCATCCTAGGTACTGGGGGTGCACAGAGGAACAGGGAAAAATCCCTACCTTCATGAGGTTTTTCTAGGAGGAGAATTCAGGCAATACATATATATATATTACAATGAGTAAACATATCACATGGCCAATGGTGGTAAGTGCTAGGGACAAAAATGAAATATGAAACAGCGTTAGGCAGTATAGGGAAGCTATAGGGAAGTATGTAGTTCTAAGGAGTCATTTGAAGACCTGGAGGCTGGAAGGCAGGGAGTCACCAAGGTTATCTGAGGGAGAGCGTTCCACAAAGGCCCTTGTGCAAACATGCCTGGGAAAGGGCATCTTTCTAGGAAAACAAGGTGGCTCCAGTGGAAGCGTAGTAGAAGATTAGGACACAAGGGCCCTGAGCCAGATGGGAGCCACTGGAGAGATGTGAGGAGAGGACAGACGTGCTCTGCTATTTTAGCACAAGCTGGAAGGTGACGCCGAGGGGAGGGAGGCAGAATAGCTCAGAGGCTGTTGCATGGCAATCCTACAAGCAAGAGATCCTGGTGGTTGGACCACAGTGAGAGGAGTGAAAGGGGAAAGAGACAGCAGGATTCTAAGTATCTGAAGTCAGATTCTGAAATCACAGCAACAGTTGTGGAGAGAAAGAGAAAGGAGCTAACAATTGTCAGAGACACCTTGAATATTTTTGCCACTGATGACACAACCTGGGAGCAAGAAGAGGTTGGGAGAAAGGAGCGAGTAAGCAGGGGCAGAAATGCCAGAGGTCAGTGGGAGAAACAGCCTCACCAGACAAGAGAAGAAAAGAAAAAGAAGGCATGGAGGAAGTCTTTCTGGTTGTGGCTGCCTCTTCTGAGATGCTGTGTCTCTAGATAAAGCATCCTTTCAAGAAGACAAACTCCTGGTAATCAACGCCAGCTTCATGGGCATGTTGGTGATCTGTGTAGTTGCTCAGAAGAGGTTTGCTCTTGGTTTAATGCTCTGCTGGCCCTGTCTTAAAATCTTAGCTTAAACCAGGGTCCCCTGGTCTCCATTTTGCACTGGGAGTAGCTCAGTCGGTAAAGAATCTGCCTGCAATGCAGGAGACCCAGGTTCTATCCCTGGGTCAGGAAGATATCCTGGAGAAGGAAATGGCAACCCACTCCAGTATTCTTGCCTGGAAAATCTCTTGGACAGAGGAGCCTGGCAGACTAGTGTCCATGAGGTTGCAAGGGTCGGACACGACTTAGAGACTAAAACCCATCCACCCCCATGTATCATGCTGCTAATGCTGCTGACAGTGCTCTCCACTCACCTGCTACATTATAAAGGATGTTTCCAGGTGGGACGTTTTGTGGGAAAGGCTGAGATGATGACATTGGAAGAGCCCTTGGACCCTTCAGAGAAGGAGGTGCCGTGTCCGTCTGTGCTCTGAGCAGCGTGGCAGTGACTCTGGGAGCATTAGCACATGGCCCTGCAGCAAAGGGCCTCCCTGCCCTCTTTAAAAAAAGAGAAGGACAAGAACAACACAAACAATGTTTCTGGTGGAAAAATACAGCATTCCGTCTTTTCATAGTTTATCTCTGCCCTCCAAAAACAAATGCATCAAGGAATAGTCCCAGAAACCAAGGTTGTCATTTTGATTGGTGCCAAAAACTAGGACCCAGCCACAGTCTTATGATTGATTCTGAGACACAGAATGGAAAACATTAATATTGATTTATCTGTTCATTCTCTTTATTCACTGTTCATCCATTTGCCCAGGCTAGCCATAGCAACTAGACACTACAAAATTAAATTTAAAACAACTCTTCCATCTGTGGTAGACTCATTCTCCTCTTGCTCCTAGGGCTGCAGTTCCAGTGAGCTAAAGCACCCATTAATTCTATTTTTTAAATATCACACAATCCACTCAGCAGGAACTAGAGAACTCACAAAAATAATATTGGAAAAATGTAAACCTAAAAATTCTAAACCAGATTGACAGAATTTTTTCCCTTATGGCTGTTTCAGTGCCATTGTGGAGCATCTCAGAAAATTATAAAAAGGAGCAATAGCAGCTTAATAAGCAGGTATTCACAGCTTATAGCATCAGAACAATAAGCATCATACAGCATCCTTCGGTGCAGCCCAGACACTCCACAGCACAAAACATGAGCAGAGCCTTAGCCAGTGACCTATACAAGATACACAACCCTAGAGTGTTTATATTTCTATTGAGGTGTCTTTAATATGGAGTCAATCAACTAAAAACCAAATATGTCTTAATCATTTACTAGGTACCAGCACTATACTCATATTACTGATAAAGGAGGATTAGAGTTTGCTTTCAAAGAGCATGGCACCAAACTGAATTCTGTAGAACCACTCTGGCTTAGCTCCCATGATGGATAAGCCATAGCACAGTCCAGCAACTACTGTCTTGTTACCTCAATGCCCCTGCCATTTATCTTCAAAGCTCCAAATATGAGATCCTTTATCACATCATACCTCTAAACTCCTACCATAAAATAATGTTAAGACCTCCTTTTCTCTCTGTCTGTCTGTCTGTCTGTCTCTCTGTGGAATCCACAATTGAAAAGTAGAAAAGTGAAAAAAAACAAAAGTCAGACATCAAAAAGAGACATAAGTGAGTAGCAGACCATCAAGACAACTGAGAACTAAACAATCATCTCTGATGGAAAGGATGCAGAATTATGTGCCTAGAGAACAAGAAAGCACATGGACAGAGATTCCACCAACATGAGCTGGAAAAGCTCTGTCCAGAGGAGAACATGAGAAGCTCTTACAATGAACTGTTTGAATATCTCCTTGCTCTGCTTCACTCTGTATGAGATTTATAGTCATCTCTGAATAAGTGCATCAAGATGGAAACATCCATTTATCTGAACAGAAGGACATCCATATCATTCTGGGGGAAAGCGCTTTGTTTTCAGGCCACTTAGGCCTACCTAGTATGCACTAATGCAGTTCCGTCCTGGGAATCCATTCTAGGGTTTGAGAGAAAAGACCAACTAATAGCAAAGGGTCATTTTTCCTGCTTTGCCGAGATTCTCACACAAGGTCAGGTTCTTCCACTACTCCTGAAATAATAGGCAAGGAATCCAATCATATCATTTTAAGATTCTTTTTAAAGACTGAGAATTAATTTATTTGCTTGTAAAAATGAGTTCCCCATGGGTTAAAATGACAAACTAAGCAAAATCCAGCTTTACTTGGCAATTAACTAATGGGCCTTAACAGGATGCCCTTCCTCCAGCAGGTGTTTTTGGCATACTGAATTAACAACAAGAGATAAACTTTGTGTTCTTCTGACCCAATTTCCAATGCCTACCCTTGTTTTAAGATAAGACAATTGATACACTCAGAAAGACTTTCCTTCAGTCAGATCTGTACCTATGTTTTTAAAATAAGAGGTTATATAAAGGAAATTTATTTCCCATTGCCACTCATTTCTAATACATTAAGTATCAATACTTCAAAAGTCATTACTTGTTTCTCTTCAAAGGAGAACTGAATTTAAGAAGGAAGCTTATCTAAGTTCTTTAAGATTTGGAAAGTAATTCCCAAGATAGGCATGTAGTCATTTCAAGGGAAAGTTTTACTTAAACAGAGGGAGCCATATGATTAAAAATGAATGTTCTTTGAAATGTTTTAAGCTTTACTTTGAAAAAAAAAAATCTCAGAAAAATGTGGCTTCTCCTAAGATAATTTCCAAAAGCAACCCTTCGCCCAGTACAAGTTTCACATAATTGCAGCTCTGGAATCAATTCTGTTTGTAGAACAACAGAGTAATCTTCTCCCAAGACTACAAAGGACACTGGAGAATGTTCCATTTGTTTAGCCTAAAAACTGTGGGACCATAGTTATCCAGAAGATAATGCACATTTACATTAGAGAACAAACCTAACATCACTGGGGACCATTGTAAGTCATTGATATTTATTACTATCTTTTTCCTTTCCTTTTTAATGGTAATACGTACTGTTTAACACACTTGAAAAAGAAGGTGTACATGACAACCTCCAGGAATGCCTGGGGAAGAGCATCTTCCTTTTGGTACCTAAATACAGACATGTTTCTAGTTAGTTTACTCAATGGTAAACCAGCTTTGGTAAATCACAAAGCAATGCTTTCAGAGTCTTGCCATAAACTGGAAATAAAAAATGGAATTAGGGGTCAAATTCTTGACCTACCAGAGCCAAAATGTTAAGGAAGGGATGCTCCATCCTAGGGAAATTGTTTCAAGGATGAAAGAAAGGAAGGCCATTAACTAATTTTATGAAGTTACAAAATTTAATAACAAAACTAGAGAAGTACAAGATAGACAATTATAAACTTATCAATTATTACATAGATGGAAGAGTCCTAAAATATTAACAAATCAAGCCCAATAGTATATTTTTTAATTACATCATAATAATTTGGGATTTAGTACAAGATGCAAAGAAAATTCAACATCAGAATCTACTAAAGCATAAATTCATGAAATAAAGAGGGAAAAACCTCAGTAGGTACTGACAAATCAGTAGTTAAAATTAAGTACTCATCTGTCTCTTTTAAAATGCTTTTAGTGAGCTATGAGTAGAGGAGAATTTTCTTAATACAATTTAAAAATTCACCAAAAACCTAGACCAAACATAACACATAATGATGACAATTTAGAAACATCACCATTAAAATCAGAAATAAAGATGGCTGCTCTCCCTGCATGAACATCATTGTAAAAGTGCTACATAACAGTAAGAAAAGGGAAAGAATAGCAAGAAGCTTGGAAAGAAATACATAAAGCTGCTACTATTTTTTATTATTATTTCCCACTTATAAATGCAAAATAATCCCCAGACCCAACTATTCAAAGCAACAAAAGAGGTTTGCTAGTTACAAAATCAACATACTAAAACACTAACATCCCTGTACACCAACAACAACTATTTTAAAATGCAATAGAGGGATTCCCTGCTGGTCCAGTGGTTAAGACTTCTTCCAATGCAGGGGAGTGCAGGTTCGATCCCCAGTCAGGGAGCTAAGATCCTGTATGCCTCAGGGCCAAAAGAACAAAACATAAAACAGAAGCAATATTGTAACAAATCCAATAAAAAGACTTTTAAAAAATGGCCCACATCAAAGAAATTCAAAAAAAATGCAATAGGGTATGTATGCACATGCCTGCTATGTTCTAAGTCATTTCAGTCGTGTCCAACTCTTTGCGACCCTACGGATCATAGTCCACCAGGCTCCTCTGTCCATGGGATTCTCCAGGCAGGAATACTGGAGTGGGTTGCCATGCCTTTTTCCAGAGGATCTTCCTGACCCAGGGATCAAACCCACATTTCTTATGTCTCCTGCACTGGCAGGCAGTTCTTTACCATTAGTGCCACCTGGGAAGTCCAACATGTTTATACACTGATAGTTTTTGCATTAAAAGTACATAATTGAAGGTTGCCTTGCAGTAGAAAAGTTTTCTTCATCCATTACCTTCACAGGATTTGTTTTTCCTGTGTAAATTTCTAATACCCACTGAGTAAATCTGGCTAAAAGACTGTTCATAAGTGATTAATTTCAAAGATTTACCTCCTGTGTGAGTCCTCTAATATCCAATGAGGATTGAAATACTATCCGTATACAATAAACATCAGAGATTTCTCTGTGAGTTTTGATTGATGGCTGATTTCTTGTAGAGAAAATTTCCATGCTTATTATATTCATTGGGCTTCCCTTGAGTTCCTGAATGTTTCACTTTCAGTCAAATAAAGAGAATTATATGTATGCACATATAATTTACAATAGCAGCAAAACTTTTTTAAAAAACCAGAAATAAATCTAAGAAAAAGTTTTAAGAGAGAATTCTTAATATTATGAAAGAATATAAAAGAAGTCTTGGATAAATAAGATGTACCTTGTTCATGGATGGGACACTGAATAAAGATGTAATTTTTTTTCCAATAAGATTACTATGATTCTAATCTCAATTGACAAAGTGGAATTTAGCAAAATGATTCTGCAGTTCATATGAAAAAGTAGAGTTCCAAGAAGAGTCAATGTAATTCTAAAAAGAACACAGATAGTAGCTCTGGTAGATATCAAGATATCATAACATTTACAGTAATGAAAACAGTATGGTATTAGTCAAAAGACAGATAAAGAGATTAATGAAACAGAATAGAAAGGCTGGAAATACAAAATATGATAGAGATTGGCTTACACAGTAGAAGGAAAAGGATACAGTATTCAGTTAATAATGTTGGAAAATTTAGCTAGGGCTTCCCTGGTAGCTCAAAATCTTCCCTGATGGCTCAGCGGGTAAAGAATCTCCCTGAAATGCAGGAGACACAGGTTCGATCCCTAGGTTGGGAATATCTCCTGGAGGAGGAAATGGTAACCCACTGTAATATTCTTGCCTGGGAAATCCCATGGACAGAGGAGCCTGGTGGGCTACAGACCCAGGGCTACAGTCCATGGGTCGCAAAGGGTCGGACATGATTGAGTGACTAACCACAGCACACCTAGAAAAGAAACAGTACTACCTATAAAAATACATTCTAAGTGAATTAAATGTATAAATACAGAGACTTCCCTGTCTGTCCAGTGCTTAAGACTTTGCCTTCCAATGCAGGGGGTGAGGATTTAATCCCTGGTCAGGGAGCTGGGATCCCTCTCAGCCAAAAACCAAAACAGAAAACAGAAACAATATTGTAACGAATTCAATAAAAACTTTTTAATGGTCTACATCAAAAAAAAAATCTCAAAAAAAGGTACAATTATAAAAATCAAAACTTTGAACTACAGGAGAAAAATAATTGGCCTCCATTTAAAGACAGAAATTCAAAGGCATGTGTTAGTCTTTACTTGCTCCTTAAATTTCAGTAAAATGACAGTCAATGGATTTCTAAGACATTAAAACCACAGAAATGAAAAGAATAGAAGAACAAACAGCAGCAACAAAATCTGCAATCCGACAAGCAGATGGATGAGCAGTAACTTAGTTAACAGACACCCAGAAAGTCAAATTCTAAACTGTCAGTGTAGAAATCAAGAAGCAACTTGATATACCGAACAGAACTGCCAAAACATTTATCAATCGGTTTTGCCAGTACCACTGGACATGAGGATAAAAGTGAGCTATAAACAAGATCGGTTAAAGTATATTTAAGAAGCGTTTAGACCCCCAAATCTCCATCCTTACTTTATCTAATGGGGAAACACCCTTTCTTGACCCCATAGTTTATTCTCTGGAGAGGTCTGTGGGTTGGGGGACACCAGCCTAATTGACAGCAAGGGTACCTTAGGAAAATAGAGAGACTAAAGTAAAAGGTTTAATTCTGAAGTTTGACACTCCCAGCATTTTTTTCTCTACTTGGTTCCTAAAATTCTGACAGGCAGATATGTACATTCCAATCAAGAACATGAAAAGTCTTTCCTAGAGGAAAATCTTGAGAAAAAGATCTAAAGGTCTAAAGAAAATTACATAGGGAGTTTCTGAACCAAATGGCACCACTGGAACTGCCTACATGAAGCCTCCAGTTAGCTTCATGTCCCAGGCAGGCTTAGTGTCCTGCTCAAATACAAGGGGACAAACAAGGATCCCCAGGTATTTGAAGAAGTCCTCTGATCCTCTGATTGAAAGATAGGAGCTAACAAGGCAATTTGAAGGAACAGTCTTAACGTGAGAAGAATGAAAACTTTAAAAATAGTAGCATCATTTCAAACCTAAAATATTGTATATCCATGAACTAATAACAAGATACCATTTTAAACAGAAAGAAAATGAAGATTTTTTTAAGATACTTGGAAGTTAAAAAGATAGCAAAAAATGAAAAACTTCACTTTGAAGGTTAAAAATAAAATGAAAAGACTATCCCTTAAAGAAGGACAAAATCCTAAACAGAAAACTTTGAAAAAAAAGAAACTATAAAAGTATAGGATGAAATTATTAGAGAAATAACTCAAGCAATTTCCCAGAACTAAAGAGCCTGTATTTTCAGATTGAATGGGTCTAGTTACTGCCCAGAACATGGTAGGTGGGGGGTGGGGGGTGGCAATTAACCCCTATCAGGACGTGCCACCTTGAAACTTCAAAACACCAGAAGACCCTTCAAACTCCCAAAGAGGAAAAGCAATAACCAGAGGTGTCAAATAGACAATAATTACAAGGATAACCTTTTGAAAGGTAAAAGACAGTGGAGCAATGCCTCTAAAATTTTTCTTAAGGACAATTATTTCAACCTAAAATTAAACATTCAACAAAAGTATTAAGTGAAGGCAAAATTTTAAGGTATTTTAAGATATTCAAGTTCTCAAAAAGTTTTCTCCTATGTATTAGTTTTCAGGGAGCTATTATAACAGGGTCACTGCAAAAACAAAGGTGTAAACCAAGAAAGAGGACGATAGAAAAGTACAAACCCAATACAAGAAAGGCAAAAGGAAGTCTTAGGATAACAGATGCACTGTCGGTGCAGGAAACAACAGTTCTTTTGGAGGAGGATAGACATCTTTTCAAGATAACTGACATCATACCTGATGTGTTTGACCATATCAAGGGGAGAGTTTTATATATTCATTCAATTAAATACTTGCAGATATTTTAATGAATCAACACAAACATACACACACGCATCTCAACATAGAAAGATTTGGAAAATAAAATATTGAGTGAAAAAGCCATGAAAGTACTATGAATATGGAGATACCATTAGAATTGTTTTAAATGAATGGTACTAGCAACACTGTAGGCTTTTAATGGGGATGTGGAGGGAACTAAAGTCATAAAGTTTCCTTTTCTGAGGAAAGAAGAACACCAATGGTACTGAGGAGAGTAAACCAAGGGTACTTCATTTTTATCTGTAAGGTTGTGTTTCTTTTAAATGATTTTAAAAGCCTAAGGTGAAAATGACTAAGAATGGATATTAGTTAATTCTGCATAGTAAGCATACTACAAGTATTGATCTTACATTGATATTTCTATTTTTCTGTATTTTTATTTTTCCAGGAAGGAAAGAAAGAAGCGAGAAAAGAAAGACAGATGCATCAATCACAGCCTTTCCCTAGACTCAGGGCCAGGAAAACGGGGGCCTGCTCCAGTCACTCCCTCCCAAACTAAGGCTTCTCTCCACCTTGTTCAGTCCATTGCTCACAACAGAACACAACCATTCTGTGAGGTGCATGTTTCACTTTTTAAATAAAATCCCTTTTGAAATCTTAGCTCTTTTGCTTTCTCAACATAGTCCTCTGAATTTGTGCTTCAAGAGTCCAAAGTGTCAGAAACCTGAGACTGAAACAGGCTTGGGAGAGGGCTTAGTAATTAAAACATTGTTGACCATTTGTATTATTGCTTAGTATAGCTATTACTTTAATAGAAAACATAGAAGTAACAATTCACTCTCACTCACTCTCAATTACATCTGGCAAAGTGCCATCAAACCTAAAGACCTCACCTGGTGGCAGCTACCTCAAGGGCAGGTGAGCTCCTAGGAGGAAATTGACAGGACTTGGGGCTGCTCTGTCAATATCACCTAAGACGTGATAGTAAGCCTCATAATGATGGAGGGGCTTGGGACTGGGTGATGCTGAGAAGGCATTTGTTCTGTTTACCTAGAGATTTGCCCTTGGCCATCAAAAGCCTGCTAAATACTCAGCTTCAAGTGCACAGTCACAGCTTCTGCAGAAAAGCCAAAAAGCTGAGCCTACAGATACCCATGCATATGGTCTCCGATAGACTCGAAATAGTTCATCATCAGACTCTTTCATTTGATTTGGAACTGGAAGAATTGCAAAGAAGACAAAAATGAAAGGTACCGGACAGTTATCCTTTCTCTATTTAAAAAAAAATGACTGAAGTTTGGTGAGAATGTTGTGTGCTTGGGTTCAGGTCAGGGCTTATACTCTCTGACGCTTGATGGATTTCTGGCTTCAAATGTTTTATCAAGACAATCCACCTTGTAGCCATCTCCAAAGAAGACTGTGTGGCTCTATTAAGTCTGCAATTTGCTTTTTAAAAGTGACTAAATATGCTTTTTCACAACGACGACAAGTCATCTCCCTCCTGGAGCCAACAGAGTTTGTCACCCAGCTTCACCGGCTTTTCAAAGCCAGCCATCAAAAAGCAAAGGAAATGTCATGACTTTGGAGCAGTCAGAAAGCTCTTAAGTCGCAGTGCAGGCTATTTCTCCTTTTGTGGCACAGAAAAGAGTGGACAGACACAATGAATAAATAATCCCATTGTACTTACAAACGAGTAACAATCCTTCAAAATGAGGTGAGGAACAAAGATAGGAGATAGCAGTGCAGCCCTGGTCTTAACAGAACAGCTTGCAATTCCAGGGCCTAAACTGCTTTTGCAAACAAACACACATGCGGTGACCCTGAGAAAATAAAATTTAAAAATGGCATCCGATTCAGAATGCCAATAGGCTCAGCCTAAATGGCCTTCTGCATAATTCACTTTGGACATCTTTAGGCTCTGTGGCTAAAAGGCAGTTGATCTGGGCCAAGGTTAACGCCTTAAACCATTCAAAATAACTGACTTTGAAATAAGCATCAGGGTCACCAGTTGTTGCTAAAAACACCTCTTCATCATTTTTACTTCGCCACGGTCTTTCCTTTCCCTTCAGTGAAGTCTCGTTGTTTTATGTTACAGCATTTGTCCAAGGCTTCCATTTTTCATCTCTGGTGCCTGCAGCCACCCCTTTCCCACCTTGAACTGCAGAATCCAGGGGTAAACAACAAACATGTAATGACTGGAAGGCCCAGCAGAGAAGGTCTGATGCTGGATGGAGCAACGGGAGACCCAAGACACAGCTGGATAAAGCTCAAGCTATATATCCGAGGGTTCACAGAAACAGACAACTCCAGGAACTCAGAACTTCTAATGGCCTTAGAGAATTCACAACTGCAAATTGTCAGTTTTAATTTCCAAGCAAGTAAAACAAAGCCTCTTCATTAAGATAGAGAGTAGATTTTGCATATATAAAAGAGTTTTATTTTCTCTTCACAAGACCAGGGTTTTCTCACTTTGTAGGCAAAGGAGAAGTAAAATTTGAAAAGTAGGATTGTTAGGTATGGGACCACCATGGCCCAGTATTTATCTCCATGATAGACAGGTATATTGGCTGGCCTCATTCCCTCCCTGCAGAGCTTAGCACTCTTCTTAAACCAGATCTGCACACCAGGTTGGATACCCATGTTGATGTAGATAAGCATCTGTCCTAAGAAAATATAACACTATGTTTAACCACTTTTCTTCAATAAAGTACAAAGAATTGAATTTAGTACTAGATACGATATGTTTTTCTTTTTTCCATTGATTAATTTATTATTTGTAGATCAATAAATATTTATTAGGTACCTTCTCAAGTCCAGGCACTGTGTTGGGCATGCTATAAAATTATACATAAATTTTGGTGCCCTATGTAATTGTGAAAAAGGCACAGTCTTTGCTTTCTCAGACTGCATTAGAAGAAAAATATTGCATGTGACAAAATATTGCATGTGGCTTAGCAGCCAGTCAGGGTAACAGGCCTCTCAATATTAGATACACACACACACGTGTGCACACACACACAAAGACAAAATTAAACACACAAATGGCTATTTGTCCCAGAGAAACTCTCTTTTCAAGTCCCAGGTCTCCCTTGGACTATTTTTGGCCTCTTCTTTGTCCAGTTTCATGACCTTTTCATCCTGAGCTGATGCCAGAGTCCTAACCACCTCACAGAAAACAGAGAGCCTGAACTTCATTATATCAGTAGAGAAGATCATAAATATATCCTATAGTTGTGGTTCCCAAACTGTGTGCTGGGATACCCCAGGGTGCTATAACAAACACATGTGGATATTTTAAAACTTCCAAGCAAATACAGGGACATGTGTCAGACTGTGAAAAATACTATCACTACATTGTGTATATACAGGGAGAGATGGTTTTGCTATACCCATACAGTTGTGTGTTAACATTTTTTCTTCTGAGCTACATCATCATTACGCAAGAGTACTGGAGTGGGTTGCCATTTCCTTCCCCAGGGGATCTTCCCAACCCAGGGATCGAACCCAGGTCTTCCACATTGCAGGCAGATGCTTTAACCTCTGAGCCACCAGGGAAGCCATTATAATTATTATTACACAGTTATTTGAACAAAGCTAGTGGAAGTAATGGAATTCCAGTTGAGCTATTTCAAATCCTGAAAGATGATGCTGTGACAGTGCTGCATTCAATATGCCAACAAATTTGGAAAACTCAGCAGTGGCCACAGGACTGGAAAAGGGCAGTTTTCATTCCAATCCCAAAGAAAGGCAATGTCAAAGAATACTCAAACTACTGCACAGTTGCACTCATCTCACACACTAGTAAAGTAATGCTCAAAATTCTCCAAGCTAGGCTTCAGTAATACATGAACAGTGAACTTCCAGATGTTCAAGCTGGTTTTAGAAAAGGCAGAGGAACCAGAGATCAAATTGCCAACATCCGCAGGATCATCAAAAAAGCAAGAAAGTTTCAGAAAAACATCTATTTCTGCTTCATTGACTATGCCAAAGCCTTCGACTGTGTGGATCACAATAAACTGGAAAATTCTGAAAGAGATGGGAATACCAGACCACCTGACCTGCCTCTTGAGAAACCTGTATGCAGGTCAGGAAGCAACAGTTAGAAGTGGCCATGGAACAACAGACTGGTTCCAAACAGGAAAAGGAGTACATCAAAGCTGTATATTGTCACCCTGCTTATTTAACTTCTATGCAGAGTGCATCATGAGAAATGCTGGGCTGGATGAAGCACAAACTGGAATCAAGACTGCCGGGAGAAATATCAATAACCTCAGATAAAAAGGGTAATATAAATAAAATAAGTTGGCTATGGTACTACTACATCTTCACATTTTGAGTCCCATCTCTTATGAATCAATTTTCAACTGAGATGTAATGACCACAGTTTTCTACCCAGAATCATCTTCTATGCCATCAAGAACATTGAAGAAGAAACATTTCTTACGATGTTCCACTATTGTCTCCAGGAGTTTCTTCCAAGACATGGTCACCATTCTCTAAGTCTTCTCTCTGGAGCTTTCTTACTTGAAAATGTCAGTCAATAAAACCACTTCATGACAGAAACCTAACTGAAGACATTACAAGAAGCCATTGACTATGAGACACACCTTGATTTCCAACACCATTAATGCTCTCCTGCTGCTAAGTCGCTTCAGTCGTGTCCGACTCTGACATAATAATTATGCTACCCTGGTAATAAAGGAGGAGGAAGTCAAGGCAAGGGACATACATCAATTCTGATGAAAGTGAAGAATCAGAAGCCAGCCAAGTAATGAGAGGATTTTCCAGCCGTCATCAGAGCCAGTCACTTTCTCAAGGCTGTGCCTTTCGTTTGTTGCACCCGGATGTTTATTCATCATGAGGCGAAGCACCATGGTCAAGAGGGAGGCGTCAGGAGGGAGGTGTGCAGATGTTGTCTAAAGTGAGAGCAAGAGGGGAGATGAGAAAGGAGAATCTGCTGACCACAGGCACGCCCCCAGACAGATAAATATTACGAAAGACCTGTGAAGTCTGAGCATCTAATCTGTCCCACGCCCTCGTGCCATGTGGAAGGTCTCTGCATATTCCCAGGGCTACACATTCACCAGCTATGAAGCCTGCAACACCAGACTGACTTGATGTCGCATGTGCAGGGCAGTGAAATATTGTAGAAGGCTGGTTTAGAATGGACAGACTGCCTCGCTGCTCCTACATGCCTAGAACTCCCTCCCAGAAGCCATGGTGTCTCAAGAGAGGCCTCAATCCCCAGAGACACTGTGATCCACCAAGCTGGATTAATGCCAGCCTCTCCCTCCATTCCATGGACCAAGCAACCAAAAATTGAGACAAGAGAAGCACCCCTCCTGGTTCTTTAGCAAGACAAATATTGATGTTTCCCAGCCACGTAGACTCCCCTTGCTTCTGTCACGGGTTCTGTCCCAAAGACCCATCATATAAACAGCTAGCCAGACAGCATGCCTAGATGCTTATGAAAATGCATGATGTTTTAAAAATGTTCTTCTGTGCTTTAATCCTCCTTTAAAATTAATGTTCCTAATTCCTGGGGCTGCCGCGATAGGATCTCGGCCATCTGCCCCTGCTGGTGCCTACCCCATCCCCTGATTAAACAAAGGGAAACAGCTGAAGGCACCAGAGTTTTCTTTCAGAGGGGCCCATATATTCTTCATTCACCTCATTTAGGAATATGATTTTCTTCTCAAACTGATTTTTTTAACTAAATGAACAAATTGTCTTCCTCGTCGCTTCTTAATTTGACAACTGGGAAAAAAGTTCTGTTACTTTCCTATCCTTACAATTTCAGATGTGACTTCTCCCCAGCAGTGCCCTGCCTCCATCAAAATGGTACTTCTGTGTTTGCACAATCCTATCTACTGCCTCATCATCTTTCTGTTACATTCTATTATTATAATAATATATACACAGTGATGCCCTTGACTTCTCCACTTCTCTGAGAATTGAAACAATGACACTGAAAAACATGAAATAAAATAAAGAGCACCCCATCAGATTCAGAAAGTGAATAACTTTCTGAATAACTCACGTCCTCGGACACTTCTGATACTTTACTATTTTAACAGATTTAAGTTACCAAGAGAAGCACAACTTCATTTTCTACATCTCCACTCAGTCTGAACCCCCATTTCCATTTGACACAGCAGCAAACAATTTAGTCACATTGCTGATCATTCAGACATTTTAAGCTTAGTTCAATCAAATGATGTATGTTCCTTGTTCTCCATTCTGCCTCGCCTTCTGTATTCCCTTTCCATTCAAGGTTGCAGCTAAGTTCCAGAGATAGCACAAGAGCACAGGATGGGTGGGGTTGGGGAGGCATGGAGGAGCCCTCTGGGCCACAGCCATCCTCACCCATCTACTTGTATCCACCAGCATGAGCTCTTCTCCCTTGATCAGTCATTTCTGTACTTCAAAGGATATGGGGGCTCTCCCAGTGGAAAGCTACTCCCATGCCTTTGTGGCCTGTGGAATATTAGCAAGGGTACCACTTCCGAAGTCCCAGAGGATAACAGATTACATGTCATTATTCTTGGAAGACTACATTTAAAGACATCTCTAGGTATCCCCCTGCACCCACCCCAAGGCAGTGCATGGGAAGAACCTCACTCCCATTTATAATCCTGTTTTTCTTCCCCATCTATGTCTCCATACCTCCGGATCTTTCACTTAGGGTACTAGTTCTCAATAGGCACTGCCCTCATGGCAATTTTGAAAATTTGTGAGGGCAGCTCTCCCAAAACATCTTCTTTTCAAAGTTTTCAAATCTCTGGAAGAATTCTAAGAATAGAACAATAATTATCTAGATGATTGAGAAATTTATCATTAATACTATTATCTATTACAATAGTTAGCATTATATATGGTAATTTCTTATAATATATAATAGTAATTATATAACTATTATAATCATTTGTTAGTGAAGAGTCCCCGATATCACAATAATATTCTTTATAATTAGTTTTTAGTTCCACCCAGGATTCAATTAAGGAACATACATTGAATTGAGCTGTGTTGAATCTCCTTTCATCTAAATAGCTATAGAAGTCAGAGAAAAGGAGGCAAGAATAACAGTCATCTCACAAATGCATAGGAGGGTCCCACCATAAAAAATTGTTCTATGTCCCATGTGACTTTTGACTGTTTCTCCAGGTATTCATATCAATTTCATAAATTGTTTATATGATAGGAAGAAACTTCTAGGGGTGGTAGATATGTTTATGGCATGATTTTAGAGGAAGATGATTTTAGAGGAATCCACTTATGTCCAAACCCATCAGTTGTATATACATTAAATATATTCAACTTTTTATATGTCAATCATATTTCAATAATGTGTTTTTAAAGTAAATAATAACATTAATAAAATACAATGGAAATTTTTAAATAAATAAAATAAAAATAGTTTATAATTATCTATCTAATTATCTGAAAGTAATACCTATAATTATCTGAAAGCCTTAGTCATTCAGTCATGTCCAACTCTTTGTGACCCCATGGACTGTAGCCTGTCAGGCTCCTCTGTCCATGGAATTCTCCGGGCAAGAATACTGGAGTGAGTAGCCATTCTCTTCTCCAGGAGATCTTCCTGACCCAGAATTTGAACCTATGTCTCTTGCATTGCAAGCAGATTCTTTACCATAGTCTGAGCCACCACGAATGCATAATCATCTATACCTAGAGCCTAATTTCATTTTACTTATAAATAAGGTGACTTTTGCACACTTTGATTATACGCTGAATTTTTAGGTATAGCAACAATGCTGTAAATTAAGGAAAGGCTGTAACCTGTTTTGTCAGAAATGTTTTTGAGAGTTCATTTCAAAAAAGTATGTCACTAATGGCAGCACTATTTACAGTAATTGTCAACACTTGACACCCCAATATCAGTCTGTGTTCAAAACTATCACTTTCACAGTTCAAGTTCAAGCATAAAACCGCATGATATCCTCTAGTGTAGTAGTGTCCAAGTATTTAAACATTGAAATATATGTTTTATGGAACAAAATAGAAACCCCGGAGATAAATCCATGCACCTATGGACACCTCATCTTTGACAAAGGAGGCAAGAATATACAATGGATTCAAGACAATCTCTTTAACAAGTGGTATTCGGAAAACTGGTCAACCACTTGTAAAAGAATGAAACTAGAACACGTTCTAACACCATACACAAAAATAAACTCCAAATGGATCAAAGATCTAAATGTAAGACCAGAAACTATAAAACTCCGAGAGGAGAACATAGGCAAAACACTCTCTAACATAAATCACAGCAGATCCTCTATGACCTACCTCCCAGAACATTGGAAATAAAAGCAAAAATAAACAAATGGGTCCTAATTAAAATTAAAAGCTTCTGCACAACAAAGGAAACTATAAACAAGGTGAAAAGACAGCCTTCAGAATGGGAGAAAATAATAGCAAATGAAGCAACTGACAAAGAGTTAATCTCAAAAATATAAAAGCAACTCCTGCAGCTCAATTCCAGAAAAATAAATGACCCATTCAAAAAATGGGCCAAAGAACTAAACAGACATTTCTCCACAGAAGACATACAGACGGCTAACAAACACATGAAAAGATGCTCAACATCACTCATTATCAGAGAAATGCAAATCAAAACCACAATCAGGTACCATTTCACACCAGTCAGAATGGCTGCTATCCAAAAGTCTACAAGCAATAAATGCTGAAAAAGGGTGTGGAGAAAAGGGAACCCTCTTACACTGTTGATGGGAATGCAAACTAGTACAGCCACTATGGAGAACAGTGTGGAGATTCCTTAAAAAACTGGAAATAGAACTGCCATATGACCCAGCAATCCCACTGCTGGGCATACACACTGAGGAAACCAGAATTGAAAGAGACACATGAGCCCCAATGTTCGTCACAGCACTGTTTATAATAGCCAGGACATGGAAGCAACCTAGATGTCCATCAGCAGACAAATGGATAAGAAAGCTGTGGTACATATACACAATGGAATATTACTCAGCCATTAAAAAGAATACATTTTAATCAGTTCTAATGAGGTGGATGAAATTGGAGCCTATTATACAGAGTGAAGTAAGCCAGAAAGAAAAACACAAATATAGTATAATAATGCATATATGTGGAATTTAGAAAGATAGTAATGATAACCCTGTATGTGAGACAGCAAAAGAGACACAGATGTATAGAACAGTCTTTTGGACTCTGTGGGAGAGGGTGAGGGTGGGATGATTTGGGAGAATGGCATTGAAACATGTATATTATCATATGTGAAACAGATCTCCAGTCTAGGTTCAATGCATGACACAGAGTGCTCAGGGCTGGTGCACTGGGATGACCCTGATGGATGGGATGAGGAGGGAGGTGGGAGGGAGGGTCAGGATGGGGAACACATGTACACCCACAGCAGATTCAATCAATGTATGGCAAAACCAACACAATATTGTAAAGTAATTAGCCTCCAATTAAAATAAATACATTTATATTTTAAAAAAAGAAATATATGTTTTATTTTAAGTCGCTTGCATTTTATTTCTCCTTTATATTCAGAAATGTATATCAGGTTTGTTTTTTGTTTGAGTGGTTTTGTGTTTATGTATGTAGGTTATGTGTGTCTTTTATCGTTTCAGGAAAATAAGGGGGACTTTGCAAAGTAGCAGTGATTAAAGGGACTTCCAATTGTTAGAAATGTGTAAGTTCATCAGGGAAATATGAACACAGTGATTAGGGAATTATCATTAGTTATCTTTAGATGTAATAATTGTATTGGGGTTATGTTTTCTAACAAGGCTCTTTTATTTTAAAAGATTGTATACAGAAGTATTTGCAGATAAAACACTATGGTTCGCTTTGAAATAATCAGGATGGTGGAATGAATCAGGTAGGGATGAAACAAGACACATGATGGATCAATAATTGTTGAAGCTAATGGCGGGTACATCAAGCTCATTTTACTATTCTCTCAATTGTTGAAAATGTTTAAAATTTTTGGCAATAGAAAGGTTAAATTAAAGAAAAAGGGAGCCTACTGGGTCCGATGCAGTTGAAAACCACCGGTTTATGGTGAATTGTATATTCAGTTTTCTTTAGGGCTTAGCTTTTTGAAGTTTAAAAAAAAGAGTTGACTCTTTTGTCTATATTTTTGTGTCTTCCTTCAGTGTAAGTGGCAAACTATGCTGGATGGGGGAGAAAGCTCACTTGGAGAAAAGTGGGGCAAATGAGAATGAAAGAGACTAGGAACAGCATGGGGGGTGGGGCAGAAAACCTTGGAAAACATCCTCTGTCCCACTATGCCACCTCTCAGCATCTCAAATGAACTTGCCTGCTGACTGCAGTGACCTCACTGACTGTGAAGCATTTCAAACCCACAGCTCTATGGACAGGTGTATAGAGTCAGCCCCCTGCTCCCTCTCAGCCAGACCCCCTTCTGGCCCCCAGATTTCTCTTCCTCTTTACTTGTTCTAATTCCAGTTCTCAAAGATGGAAGCTACGCTGGGCGCAGGATTCATTAATGAGCATGTCCTAGGTTCTGGGCTGCAAGTTGCAGGGGACAGGGAACAAGTCAGATGGCACTTGGGAACCCCAGTCTGGTAGAGGTAACATGTGTGCAAAGGAGTTGCTCATGATTCAGACACAAAGCAAAGTCACTGTCTGCTCAGGTGCTGAGGCTTCGTGAACTCATAAACATGATGCAAAATTTAGGCACAAAACAGCCCTTGCCTGGAGCTCCCCCAGGGGCCCAACCACCTCCAGGAGTCAAAACTGAATTCCATTTAATTCAATGATTATTTATCAAATACCCACCCTGGAGGTAGGCACTACCTTTTGGAAGTATTCTTTCCAAGACACACAGGTTTTAACCTCTCCCACCTCTCATTGCTCTGATCCTTCTCACTGGTGTTATTCGTATTTCAGCCATTTCCTACCCCAAACAGATCAACATTTAGAGCTCTTTCTAGCCTAATAGAGCTGCCTTCCAGACAATTTCTGGTTCATTTCAAAGTAACATTTATAAAACACTTTCATCAAAACCAGGTTTGCAAAAAAAGAGAGAGCAATGTACACCACAGGGAGGAGAAGGCATGTCCCTCACATCCTCCCCACTCCCCTTCTTTGCCCAGAGACTCACCCTTCCAAGGTCCAGAATCTCCACTCCTGGAGGGAAAAGTCCTAGCAGACATACCGCCAAATACCCTGGTTTGCTCTGGACACTGTATGGTGATGTACAAGTTTCTGTCAAAGCTGGATATTCATACTTTGGAACCGGCACAGGCAAGGGGTCACCACAAGCTTTAGGAACCTCCTTAACCTGATCAATTCATCTAAGAGACTCTGGGGGGAAAGAATCCCCATCTGCACTCAGGTGACATTTCAGACAGCTTGAACCCCACCTTCACCAAGGGTGTGCATGTGTGTTGAGGAATGCTTTTGCTAAGATCACATATGAAAGCACATCAGAGACCTATCAGTTCCCTCTGCTTGTACCTCAACATCGCAGCTGAGAGTCCTCCATGATATATGCCTCCACCACCATCAGGAGTGAAGGCAGGTGGTAGAAACCATCCATCAAGGACGGAGCCATCTCCCCTTCCTCTCTGAAGGCCCTCAGCAACTTGCTTATTAGCCCCTTTCTCAGAAGAGGCATTCAATAAATAAAATGAAATTTGAAACCAAAATTATGAACATTTACACCTCATTTTTTTTCTTGCAGCTAGAACTTTCAGGGAATAAAATTATATATCTTCTGCTTAGTGATTAATAAAAGACAAGTCACAATTCTTTCCTGCATTAAAAATTGTACTTTAAAATGCAAAATCAGTCAACTCTCTCACTTAGGGAGCAGAGGGGCTTTCTGGAATCTGACCAAGTCTGCCTTCCACAGTACATTTCCCTGCTAGCAATGCTCTTAGGAATCAAATGTGGTTTATTTCATTTTAAGTCGCTTTTTTTTTCAATTCAGGAAAATGAATGTTGCAGCCAGATAAGAAACTATAGTCTGCTTTCAAGAAGGTTACAAGAAAACTGCATCTTGCATTACTAATCCTTTATCTTCATGTTAACAAAAAGATTACTGACATATTTTTGAATGAAAGAAAATAAAATAGCAAATGAATCTTAGAAAATGTGTAACTTTCATGCGACACACAAATCAGTTGTTAAATATTTTTTAAATGAAGGAAAATGCATAATAAATTTTTCCTTTAGAAGTAAAAAAACAACTTTTGAGGCTAGAAGAAAAAAAAGAAAAGGACGATTGGGAATCGCTCTTTCACAGGATGTAGAATATGAATTAAATGATTGTACCTATAACTTCTTAATAGATAACATGTTTCCCAAAAATGATTTCATTGGCCCAAATAAGTGTTGTTTTGTGAGGGGAAACATCTCAAAGGCTGTCTCTGTGCTTCTTTCCTGCAAGCCAGACTCCATTTCCCAGAGTTCCTGAGGAAGATTCTGGAAGACTGAAGCCAGCCAGACATACTCAACTCAAAACCCTCGAAAAGAATATCCAGGACAGAGAAGCAACTCAAGCCAATTGGCAGTGCTGACCGAACCCACAGCATGGGGTCAGGTAAGGACAACCACTCTCGCAGCAGAGACCCTGCCCTCACTTTCAGCCATGTCACACAAACTGGGCACCTTCAGCAAGTTTCCTAAACTCTCTGGGCTCAGTCTGCTCATTTTGGGGTGGGGGGGCGGGGGGGGGGAAGGCCATGCTGCAGCATGTGGGATCTTAGTTCCTGGACCAAGGATAGAACCTGTGTCCTCTGCAGTAGAATCTCAGAGTCTCAGCCACTCGACTGCCAGGGAAGTCTTAGAGCTCCTTTCATTCAACAGCTCGCTCAGTGGTGTCTGACTCTTTTGTGACCCCATGGACTGTAGCCTGCCAGGATCCTCTGTCCATGGGATTTCCCAGGCAAGAATACTGGCGTGGGTTGCCATTTCCACTTCCAGGGGATCTTCCCAACCCAGGGACCAAACCCATGTCTCCTGCCTTGGCAGGTGGATTCTTTACCACTGCTCTACCTGGGAAGCCCAGGGAAGTTCTATCCTCATCTACAATATAGGGATAGCAATATATCTACCACAGAGAACTAATGGTATTTGATAGAACAAATAAATAAATACTGAGGAAATATAACTGCATGCAACAGAAGACAGTTGCTATTTTTGAGCAAGGAAAAGAGCACCTGAGAGCTTCAGATTACAAAATGGAGGGAGGACAGAGGAAATGGAATTAGCCTCCCCCAAAAGATAACACATGCCACTGAAAGATTCAGAAAATCTAGAGCAACCTTTGGTTGAGTGTTTTGTTTTTCTTTGAAAGTGGTAAAAGAGGTCTAATTCCATTTTAAATGTTAGTTTTCCAATGAGGGCATGATAATACCCTGGTGATAAGAAGAAAAACTCATTGATATCAGAGTTGTTCTAAGTACTTCATACATTATCTCATTGGATCACAAAATTAACCTACAATCACTCTATGAACTAGCTATTAATATGATCTGCAACTAGAGGGTGATAAGAATCTCAAAATTTTTGTTTTTGATCCCCAACTAGAGGGTGATAAGAATCTCAAAATTTTTGTTTTGTAGAACTTATTAGGTCTCAACCTCATGCAATAATACCCATCCTTTTCTAGAGAACTCTGCATGGAAATACCAGTTGCTTATGCTGTTCTGAGGGATGAAGTGGGGTTGTTTGAGGGGGGAGCAGGTGCACAGAGTAACTAACTACTCAAGGTTCTCCAGAGAAACAGAACCAGGCTAACTCAAACAGGCAGGCAAGAAGCAAAAAAAGGGGCTAATTCTTCCTTCCTCTGCCCTTTTGTTCTATTTAGGTCCTCCATGGATTAGTTGGTATCCACCCACATTGGGGAGGGCAATCTGCTTTACTGAATCCACTGGTTCAAATGTTCATCCGAAAATAACTTCACATGTACACCCAGAAATAATGTTTAATCTGGGCATCTTTTGCCCTAGTCAAATTGATAGACAAAACTACCCATCGCCAGGGATAACTGGCAAGGCAGTATTGGGCATATCTAGTCACATTGTCAACACATACCAAGTGAGTGGCTGAGTGAGAAAGAATCCGCCTGCCAACACAGGAGACACGGGCTTGATCCTGGTCCAGTAAGATCTTACATGCTGCAGAGCAACCAAGCCTGTGCACCATGACTACTGAGCCTGTGCTCCAGAACCCAGGAACCAAAACTACTGAGCCATGCACCACAACCACTGGAGCCTGGGTGCCCCCAGAGCCCACGATCCACAACAAGAGAAGCCACCACAATGAGAAGCCAGTGCACCACAGCTGGAAAGTATCCCCACTCACCACGACTAGAGAAAAGCCTGGGCAGCAAGGAAGACCTGGAAGAGCCAAGAACAAATAAATAAAATTATTTTTAAAATAATTTTAAAAGGGGGCAACAAAGGATGACATGGTTGGATAACATCCCCAACTCAATGGACATGAGTTTGAGCAAGCTCTGGGAGATGGTGAAGGACAGGGAAGCCTGGCATGCTGCAATCCATTGGGTCACAGAGTCTGACATGATTTAGCAACTGATTAATCTTTTAAATATACCAAAAAATCTGACCTATCACACAAATATTATTGGAGTTTCACCAGCTTTACTTTATAGGATGGGAGAAATACATTATCGGTCCTCTTGCTAGGTTTCCAAGACACAGGCCTACGTTCTTAAAATCATGGCACCTGCCACAAGCTCCCCAGGAGCAGCAATGCTTGGCTCCCTCACTACCTGTATAAAGGCTGAAGCTTTACCCAAAATACTTTTTCAACCCTGGAGAAAATGCCTAGGAAATGAGCAACTAATCATCCTAACAGTTCAGACGATATTATCATATTCAATTATTTCCTTTCAGAGACATTCCCAAGGAATCCCTTAAGTGTTCACCATTTGAACTTACATATTGGAGAAAGGTTAAGAGGTCCTTTAATTCTAATTAAGTAATTGGTAAACTCCAAGTAGAAAACAACAGTGGAAGAAAATGTATCACATGTGAAGAAGACACTTAATGAAAAGAGTCCTCTAGAGAAAAAAAAAAAAAAAAGAATAATAAAACAGGGCAAAGGGAAACTGAGAAGTTCTGTATAATAAATCATCATATTTATTGGCGTGGTATCTCTTCCTCTGGAGATACCCTTTCATAGTCTAAGTGGACGTGGGAGGCTGTCAATCACAAGACATTCCTTCCTTGTCCTTCAGTCACATGAGCATGGGCTTGAAATCCAGTCTCATCAGTCAGAATTTCCTTCCATCTCCCATCTCTAACAATGATTAGGCATGCAACACAGGTCAGACAATTAGATTTTTACCAAGACTTCTCTGGTAGAGCCAGTAAGAAAGCCTGTCCCTTGCCTTGGTGGTTGCACTGATGGGAAGAAGTCAGATGGGAGCCTCTAGCACCCATCTTTCCGACCTGAAAGAGTAAAGGGAAAAACATGTCAATTATGAGAAAAAAAAAGAATGCAGTCAAGAGAAAAAAAAGAAGTAAAGCTAATAAATTGCATCAGAGAAAGTTCTGTTGACAGCTATTGGTCACCTGGATCCAACTGAGCTTGAATCCCAGATTTATCTCTAGACTTGCAAGTTAAATGGGCCAATAATTTCCCTTGTCCTTTAAACTGATTTGATTATGGTTTCCCTTGCTTATAACTGCTAGCTAATCAAGGACCTTTCTGTTATTGTGCAAAGATGAACTTATCAGGATAAGAAAGATCCTACACCCAGAAATTTTCTGGATGAAATGTTTTATTGAAATAGCAATAAATCACCTTTTATAGGTGTTCAATGCTATCCATTTAAGTATCTTCTTTTTTTTAGAAAATTTCTTGTCTGCCTTGAGTTGGAAAGGGCATGTATTTGATTTTCTCTTATTTTTTATATAACTTTATTTATTTAATTTTGGCTGACATGAACACAGCATACTCTCTAGTTGTGATGTGCAGGCTTCTCATCACAATGGTTTCTCTTGTTGCAGCACGTATGCTTAGTTGCTCTGTGGCATGTGGGATCTCCCCAAATCAGGCATCGAACCTGTGTCTCCTGCATCAGCAAGCGGATTATTTACCACTGAGCCACCAGGTAAGCCCTAAATAACTTCTTTCAGTTCAGTTCAATTCAGTCACTCAGTCTTGTCCGACTCTTTGCGACCCCATGAATCGCAGCACGCCAGGCCTCCCTGTCCATCACCAACTCCCGGAGTTCACTCAGACTCACGTCCATTCAGTCAGTGATGCCATCCAGCCATCTCATCCTCTGTTGTCCCCTTCTCATCCTGCCCCCACCCCCTCCCAGCGTCAGAATCTTTTCCAATGAGTCAACTCTTCGCATGAGGTGACCAAAGTACTGGAGTTTCAGCTTTAGCATCATTCCTTCCAAAGAAATCCCAGGGCTGATCTCCTTCAGAATGGATTGGTTGGATCTCCTTGCAGTCCAAGGGACTCTCAAGAGTCTTCTCCAGCACCACAGTTCAAACGCATCAATTCTTCGGCACTCAGCTTTCTTTATAGTCCAACTCTCACATCCATACATGACCACTGGAAAAACCATAGCCTTGACTAGACAGACCTTTGTTGGCAAAGTAATGTCTCTGCTTTTTAATATGCAATCTAGGTTGATCATAATCCTCCTTCCAAGGAGTAAGCATCTTTTAATTTCATGGCTGCAATCACCATCTGCAGTAATTTAACTTCTTTATAGAGATATAATTGATACATATATAGCATTGTATTAGTTTTAGGTGCACAACATACTGATACATGTATGTATGTGTGTCTGTGTGTATATATGTGTATACATATATATATAGAGAGAGAGAGAGAGCGTGATCACCACAATAAATTAACAGGGCTTCCCAGATGACCCAGTGGTAAAGAATCTGCCTGCCAATGCAGGAGACCGAGAGATGTAGGTTCAGTCCCTGGGTCGGGAAGATCCCCTGGAGTAGGAAAGGGCAACCCACTCCATTATTTTGGCCTGGAAAATTCCATGGACAGAAGATCCAGGTGGGCTACAGTCCATGGGATCAGAGAGTCAGACACAACTAAGCATGCACACACACACTACCATGGTTAGAATTTTTTCTTGTGATGAGAACTTTTAAGATCTACTCTCTTAGCAACTTTAATATAAACAATATGGCACTGTTAATTACAGTCATGATGCTGTACATTACATCCCAGGACTTTTACCTTATAATTGGAAGTTCACCCAAGACTTCTTATTTCTTGTCTTTTGATAATATCCATGTTGAACAAGTGTTAAGGTGATGACTCACTCATTATGGTTTTGATCTGCATTTCCCTATAATGAGTGATGTTGAGCACTGTTCATGTACCTGTTGGCCATCTGTATGTCTTTCGTGGAAAATGTCTATTCAGCTCCTCTGCCCATTTTTTAACCAGATTCCACCAAAATATTTTATTGTCATACATTACTCCTCACTAATCAGCTCAAGTGTGAGGTTTATGGCTACCTAAATTTAGAGAACAGAGAAGGCAATGGCAACCCACTCCAGTACTCTTGCCTGGAAAATCCCATGGATGGAGGAGCTTGGTGGGCTGCAGTCCATGAGGTCGTGAAGAGTCAGACACGACTGAGCAACTTCACTTTCACTTTTCACTTTCATGTATTGGAGAAGGAAATGGCAGCCCACTCCAGTGTTCTTGCCTGGAGAATCCCAGGGACTGGAGGAGCCTGGTGGGCTGCCCTCTATGGGGTCGCACAGAGTCGAACACGACTGAAGCGACTTAGCAGCAGCAGCAGCAAATTTAGAGAAAAAGTGAGAAAATGATTCTATGTGATTCCTAAATGTCCTTCTATAGTGAAACTGCAAATGCCAGGTGTTCTAGACGACCTCCTCCACAGCCTGTCAGAGACCTTCACTCACCATCCAATCCTGCTTTCCCAAGTGAATGAATTAAAAAAGAAAAGGAGCTGGCACTAACTGGCACTTGTTGCATTCTAGACACTCCTGGGTGTTTGACACACATCATCTAATCTTCATAGTAAATCTGTAACATAAGAATTACCCCTCATTTTTAAAATGGGAAACCAAGACTTAGAAAGGTTTAATAACCTGCCCAAGGCTATATAGCTAGTGCATGACACAGCCAAAAATTAAAACCTACGTCTGTATGAATCCAAATCCCATGTTCTTTCCAGTTCAGGAGCTGAAATACCTACTACATTCACCACTTCTTAGAGGAAACAGTATGCCTGGTGATGGGTGTGGAGGAAAAGCTTAACCATCATTTATTAGCTTTGCCAGTTGCTGTGAGGAAAGACATGCATTGGAATCACGACCCTCATTGTCGGAGGGGAAACAGACTATGACACAAACTATTGCCCTTCAAGCCTGGATGAGGTTACAGTATAAAGTCATGTAGGATCCTAAAGAGGGAAGGACAGATCCCAAGAGGGTATGGCAGAGGAGGGCTTTATGGAGGAGGAATTAACTTATCCTGAGCTTAAGAGTGACTGGGATTTCAACAAGCTGAAAGGGTGAAATAGCAAGGTCTTTTTCTTTGACTGAAACATCATATGTAGCTGGCTAAGTGTGCCCATGCACTGTCTGGATTGCACCGAGATCTAAAGGGGTTGAGACAATATACCCATCAGAATGGGCTAGTTTGTGTGCTTAGTTGCTCAGTCATGTCCGACTCTTTGTGACCCCATGGACTGTAGCCACCCCAGCCCATCCCACCCAGCTCCTCTGTCCATGGGAATTTCCCAAGCAAGAATACTGGAGTGGGTTGCCATTTCCTCCTCTAGAGGATCTTCCCAACCCAGGGATAGAATCCATGCCTCCTGTGTCTCCCACATTGGCAGGCAGATTCTTTAACACTGAGCCACTTGGTTTATGTTAGAGTAACAAACAATCCCAAAATATAGTAGATTTTACAAATAATATTTATCTTATTTAACTGCCTGTTCACCATGCTTGACTGAGGAGTCCACTTCATGTCTCTTTCACTCTAAGATGCAGGATGATGAAGCAGCCTCTATTAGGAACATCGCCAACATGAGAGAAAACAAAAGATGGCTAGAGTCTTACGTCATCACTTAAATGATCCATCTTAGAAGTGACTCCCATCACTTCCACTCACAACTCTTCATTCAGTACTAATCCAAAGCCCCATCCAATCACACAGAGCCCAAGAAATGCAGTTCTTACAAGTGTCCAGTAAGTAAACAGTGAGTGATATTTAGAAACAGCAGCCATGACTACCACACTTGGTATAGACATTTGTTATGACAGGTCCATGTGAGTCAAAGACATGAGGAGAAGGTAGTCGTATGGAGATCAAACTGTCTAGAAATCAGACCAGCATACATGCAAACATTGATAAAGCATCTACTATGTGTTAGATTTTGTGCTAAGTCCTGGGGATTCAAAATGAATGATATATCTTTGGCTTCATGGAGCTCATAGTCTGATGATAGTAAATGATCCATGTTCTAGATTGAATCATGTTCCTCCAAAATTCACATGTTGAAGCCCTAACCCCAGGGTGAATGTATTTGGAGACAAGGCCTTTAAGGAAGTAATTAAGGAATTAAGGCTAAATTTAGGTCATATTGGTGGGGTCCCAATCCAAATACCTGCTGTCTTTAGAAGAAGATGGGAAAGAATCTGCCTGCAATGCGGGAAACCTGGGTTCAATCCCTGGGTTGGGAAGATCCCCTAGAGAAGGGAAAAGCTACCCACTCCAGTATTCTGGCCTAGAGAATTCCGTGGACTCTGTAGTCCATGGGGTCACAAATAGTCGGACACAACTGAGCAACTTTCACTTTCACTTTTCACTTAGAAGAAGAAGAGATACTGGAACTTTCTTGCTCTCAGTGCATGCACAGAGGAAAAGCCATGAGGACACAGCAAGATGCCGGCCATCTGCAGACCAAGGGGAGACATCTCACCAAAAACTGAACCTGGAACCTTGGTCTTGGATGTCCAGCCTCCAGACTGTGAGAAAATTCATTTATTTTGTGTTAGTCACCTAGTCTCTGGTATTCTGTTATGGCAGTCAAGTAGTCAATATAGTGCATAAACAGATAATCACAATGCAGTGAAGTAAGTACAATGATGAATGTATACACATGGGTACACAGGAGAAGAGGTTCCTACAGTGAGTACAAAATAATGGTGTTTCACCATAGTCAGAAGTCACCCCAATTCTGTGTCCTGGTGCAGAACCCAGGGGCAGGGCTCTACCTACTTGAAGGAAGAGATTCAGGGGCATTGGGTAGCTTCAAGAATCAGTCATGGTCTAGTAACCTCTCTCGTGTGGCCCAGGGCAGGCTCCATGCAGGAAGACTATTAGAAAGATGCCCAAAAGTCCACCTCCTTAAGGATGAACATGAAAGAGTGTGCTCAGGCTGATACTGTTACCTGCTTCCCATTATCTTCTTTGGTCATCAGCCTCCTCACACCGAAGCCTTAGGAAGAAACAATTTTCTGAAATACCTAAGAATTCCACTCTATGTTGGATAAAAGCTATACACTGAATAATCACAATTCCTGGAATGTGATCAAAAAGCTTTATATTTGTCTTTCTATATCCCTTTAACATTTATTCAATAGAGTATGTACTTTTGCCCCTGTGTAAAACTCGGACTTGCCTATGATTTTTCTAATGACTTATAGGAAAAAAAAAAAAATCCTACAGACACAGTTTCAAAGAGGCAATTAGAATGTCCAGTCCCACATAATAGTCAAATCTTCTAACTTGATTCAAAGTTCAGCTGATCTTTCTCGCCCCATGAATGACTTGCCACCTGGTAAAGGGAAGTCACTGACTTCCGACTTTCTTACTCCATTTCTCTCTCGTTTCTCAGCTGCCGTTTCTGACATTCCAAGATTGAGGGCTCACAGAGGGAAGAGTGAAGGGAGCAGGAAAGCTGTTACTTGACTGGCACTTGACTGGCTCCACAGATACAACCTGATGTCACCTGAGTCTCTGATCCTCTTGTGAAACACTTTCACTATTTATTCAGAGATTCCCATTGATCTCTCACCTACAATCTCCTTGACACAGGCAAATTCATTTCTAGTACAACTAATCACTTCCTGCAGTCTCCCTGGTACAATAGTACTTCCAGGACTGTCTCTGGACAGTCCACTTCCAGTTTTTGTCAGTAGAGTCCTATTGACCCTCTGGAAGCCCCTACTGGAAGCGACTCAACTCTTTTACACACATGCAGTCATTTAGCCCTTAGGAACACTCATGCCCCTTTGCCCCAACAGAGGGTGACCTCGAAATCATCCACCAGCAGATAACTGGCCCACCTCTCACACTTCTAAGATGTACTCAGTGGGAGTCAGACACCAAGCCACTATGTCCTCCATTCTGTGGGGGTCATTGAAACTCTCTGGGTTGTCCTGTTAAAGCACCCCTCACTAGGCTTAAGGCAAAGTGGGGTATAACTCACCCCTCCCACCATGAGGACAGGGGCTACTCATGATGAAGCTCTCTACAAAGAACTTCTCTTCAAAAATTCTCTCTAACCTCCAAAACCCAACTGTTTCCACTGCTGATGTGAATGTATGCTTGAGAGAGAGAAAACTTGTTTTCCAAATATTTTCTCTGCAAACTGGCATCATAAAGTAACATATGGTATCTGTCACTCATTGCCTTTGAGTTTCGGCTAAAATGTCCATTTTAATATTCAGTTACTCATACCATATTACCCAGCAATCCCACTACTGGGCATGTATCCTGAGAAAACCAAAATTCAAAAAGATACATGTGCCCCAATATTCATAGCAGCATAATTTACAGTAGCCAGGATATGGAAACAATCCAGATGTCCATCAACAGATGAATGGATAAAGATGTGGTACATAGATACAATGGAATAGTATTCAGCCATAAAAAAGGATGAATTTGAGTCATTTGTGATATGGATGGACCTAGAGCCTGTCATACATAGTGAAGTAAGTCAGAAAGAGAAAAACAAATTTTATATAGTAATGCATACATATGGAATCTAGAAAGGTGGTATTGATGAACCTATTTAGAGAATGGACTAAATTCTCTAGTCCAGGGGAAGGAAAGGGTGGGATGAATTGAGAGAGTAGCATTGACAAATACACACTACCATGTGTTAATCAAAGAAGTTAATTCTGTCCGGTCTCTTCGTTCTCTTTGGTCTTGTTCTTCCTGATTTCAAAGTGTTTGGATCTAAGAATGAAAGGCTGATGCCTGTGTCATTCAAACCAACCAACTCAGATCATGTGTTCTGACTGTAATATAATAAGATTGGGACTCATAAGAAAAGGATACTGTTAGTTGCTCAGTTGAGTCCGACTCTTTGTGATCCATGGACTATAGGCTCCTTTGTCCATGGAATGCTCCAGGCAAGAATACTGGAGTGGGTAGCCTTTCTCTTCTCCAGAGGATCTTCCAGACCCAGGGATAAAACCTGTGTCTCCTGCATTGCAGGCAGATTCTTTATCATGTGAGCCACCAGGGAAGCCCTAGTAAAAAGATAGCCCCATCCAAAAAGACCCATGGATTTGGAAATTTATAAGACATTTCTGAATAATTCATAGGACAAAGAGGTCATGCCAAAGTATGGAACATTTAGAACTGAATGATAAAAAAAGCTCCATATCAAAATTTGTGAGATATGCCTGAAGAGGTACTTAGAAGAAATTTTGCAGTCTTGAATGCATATTTTTAAAAAGAAAAGAATTTAAAGGCAACAAAGTGAGCATCTATCACAAGTTAGGAGAAGAAACAAGAAAATCAAAGAGTAGAAGGACAGAAATAATAAATAATAAAATTAATAGTAATAAAATAAATAGTAGAAAGAGCAATAAAACAGACACCTCTAGCAAGATTGATCAAGGAAGAAAATAAAAAGAGAACCCTCCCCCACCAAAAAAAGATAAAAATAAAATTTTAAAGGACCCAATTACAGATTCAGTAGATATTTAAACATCATAAGGAAATGCTACAGAAAACTTTATGCCAGTCAATCTGAAAATCAAGATGAAATGAAAAAGATAAATTGCCAAAACTGTCTAAAGATGAAACAGAATACTGGGTTAGAACCATAATCAGTGAAAGCATTAGACCCTGACAGCTCTATCACTGTTTTATCAGACCTTCAAGCTGTAGATAACTCCTACATTATCAAAATGTCCCCCAAAATAAAGAATGAGTAAAAGTGCCCCAATTCATTTTATGAATAGGACAAATAGATTATGAGAAGGAAAAATTACAGGTCAATCTCATTTATAAGCAAATATGAAAATATTTAAAAATATATTAGCAAAGTAAACAAAGTATGAAAAACTTGATCATGACTAAGTAGAGTTTCAGTTCAGTTCAGTTCAGTTGCTCAGTCATGTCCGACTCTTTGTGACCCCATGAATTGCAGCATCTTCCAGGCCTCCCTGTCCATCACCAATTCCCAGAGTTCACTCAAACTCACATCCATCGAGTCAGTGATGCCATCCAGCCATTTCATCCTCTGTGATCCCCTTCTCCTCCTGCCCCCAATCCCTCCTAGCATCAGAGTCTGATACTCCAGTTCAAAAGATTGTTCTAACAGTTAAAAATCTATTAACTGCTTCCCAAAATAAGTTATCCAAATGGCCAATAAGCATATACAAAGTGCTTATTATCATTAGTAATCAGAAAAATGAAACAGAAATTAAAATCATGATGAGATACCACTTTATACTCTTTGGAAAGGCTAAAATTAAAGGCAAGCAACACTAAGTGTCGACAAGGATATGGAGCAACTGGAATTCTCATACATTGCTCACTAAAGTAAAAACTGTTAAAACTACTTTGAAAGGTCATTTGACAATTTCTTATAAAATTATATTTTTAAATATTTAAAATTATTATAAACCTATATTTCATTGACCAGAATTATGCCCCACACCACAACTGCATAATGAATACAATGAATTATTATTATAAAACAATTAACCTTAATATTAATTTGCTAACTCCTACTGTATATGAGAGAACACGTGAAGTATATATAACCAACAAATGAGTATCGTCAAAATATGTAAAGAAAAATACAAGAATAATACAATGAGAGTCGGTTCTTAAAGAGGAAACTCAAATGGCCAACAAACATATGAAATGAAGCCCATGTTCATGTCAGGAAAGTATAAATTAAAACACAAAAATTCACCAAGTTATCAAGCTATCAAACAAGTAGGGATAAAGCCATTCCAGTTAGAAGAAGCAGCACGTGCAGGCACATCGAATACTATTAGAATATTTATACCCCCTTCTGTGTATCTATCTGAAGAGAGCAGCAAAAATTTTACATGCAAGTGAACAAATCTGGACACTGAGATGCTTTTCCTTTGCACCCATTGGCACAAACCCACATGAGAGTCCAGTGACTCAGCAAATAAAGGTTCTCCAGTCCCAGGCACTCCCAGGATTCTGGTGGCTCTTTCTCCTGGGGTATGATTATCTCCTCCAACAAAATCAAGTGAGTCCCAACCTTCTCATCCATTTGTCCTGTGGGATGACAAGACTCCCTTAGACAAAACCAGCAGTTAGGATTACTTCCTGCCTTTCTCTTGCAAAGATCCCCACTACCAACTGGTTTCAGGAGCATCTGACCTTTGGAGGATCCTGTGCCAAGTCCTGTGTGCTGACATCTTCTGATATAGTAGTAGATTGTAGCTAAGACTACATTACCTCAGAAATCCAAAGCAAAGCCAAAAAATAACTTGTATTAATAAAAAGTAGAGAGCAGCAAAGAGAAAGTAAAGTCATTATACAGTTCAGTGTGTCCTCAAAGAGCAAAATATTCTTCCATTGTCTATCTTTTATCATTATATTATATATTATTATTATATATTTATATATATTTAAAATATATTAATATATTTAAATGCTTATATATTAAATTATGTATAATTATATTATATTACTGTCTCAATCTATTTGATAAATATAGCATTTTTAAATTCAGTGAAGTTTTCCTAGTTAAAAAAAAAGAAATGCAGGTAATGATGGAATTGAAAATGTTTCACCTCAGAAAGTGGAGATGGGAGTGTACAATGTATGATTCAGGGCATCAGTTAACATATAGTGTAACATACAGTGCTGCTGCTGCTGCTAAGTCACTTCAGTCATATCTGACTATTTGCGACCCCATAGACGGCAGCCCACCAGACTCTCCATCCTTGGGATTCTCCAGGCAAGAACATTGGAGTGGGTTGCCATTTCCTTCTCCAATGCAGTGAAGACGCTCAGTCGTGTCCAACTCTTGGTGACCCCATGGACTGCAGTGAAATAAGAACAAAAACATTAGAGGCCTAAATAAAATCCTCAGGTGGAAGAAAGAACAGGAGGATTGGCTCAGCCTGGCTGTGGGGAGCCAAAGAAAAGCCAACCCCAACCCCTAGAGGAAAAGAAGGCCTCCTCTGCCTGCAGAGCCCAGTCTTGCATGGAGTTGGTTATAAGAATGGAAAGAACAGCCCACAATGGGGATTAACACAGTAACTCACCTACTGAACGAATTATATCTTGTTTGAATGTTTAGGGTCATGGGGTCAGGGGCAAAACTAAGATGCACCCATCAGTGGGACTCTCTCAAGCTCTTCTTTTAGGAGTAAATAGCAACAGCAGAAAAAATACAAAAGGGACAGGTTTTGAAGGCCAAGCTGAAGAGCAGGAAGAAAATGAGGTAAGGTAGCTATTGTAAGCAAGCGCATTAAGGTAATGTGTGTATAGAAGCATAAAAGCTCTTGGAGGGTTTTCATTCCATGCCCCTCTAAGAAAAAGGCCTGGGGGTGGTTGGTGGCAGTGAGCACATTCTGGGGGCTCCATACCCCTGGGGGAGCTGAGAGTGACTGTTGGGGCCTCACTGGTCCATCACTTTCCCCCAAATCAGAATAAGCCCAGATGACCCAGGTGAATGCAGGTGGTGTTTCTTGCCCTCTTTCTGTTACCATCCCCATAAGGTGTCATTTTAGGTATTTTTCCCTAATTGTCCCTCGCTGTATTTCAGTGCCACAGATATGCTCTATATCTGTTTGTATAAAGCATGTATCTCTGGGCTGCCTACATTAAAAGAGTCAGCATTTTTGTTGCCTCCCAAGAACATTTTTCAATCCCTTAGGAGTGATGTGCTCATCAAGGATGCTCAGCCTAGGCCCATTAACACTTCTCCCCCAGCCTGCCTCGGATGGCTTCTTGTAACCACAATCCATAGTCTAAATTAAATTCTATTTTTAAAGAACAAGGACAACAGGTAAATTAGCCAGGAATAAATTTATTATCCTGATCTAATGATGACAGTCTATAATGGCATTCACGTACATCTAGTGGCAAGTAACAGAACTGCAGGAACACAAGTAAAATTATTTACAAGCAGCCCTAAAGTGGTTTTGTGTTTATCACAAAAACATCACACATGCAAGTCTCTCCTCGCCTTTTTGTTTGTGTGTTTGCAGCAGGTTAGTTGCAGCACACTGGTTCTTCTACAATCCCTGTTGTGGAATGCAGGATTTTTTTTAGTTGCAGCAGGCAAACTCTTAGTTGCAGTATGTAGGATCTAGTTCCCTGACCAGGGACTGAACCCCAGCTGCCTGCCTTGGGATCGTGGAGTCTTATCCACTTCCCCACGAGGAAGGTCCTTCTCCCCACCTTGAAGATCATTCCTAGAATCTATATTCCATATTGCCTTATCAGCCAAGAAGGCTGTGTCATACTTTCTGAGCCACGGTCATGTGGAATAAAAAATAAGTTTTGGAGAAGGAAATGGCAACCCACTCCAGTATTCTTGTCTGGAAAAGCCCATGGACAGAGGAGCTTGGCGGGCTGTAGTCCATGGGGTCACATGACTGAGCCTGTGTGCATGAGGGTGGAGGGAGATGGGTTGGTAGCAATAAACAGGTAGAAAAAATAAAGTTTTTGCTTTTATAAAATTCTCCAAATTCAAACTGTAATATAAAATTTAATGTATGTATTTTCAGGGGGCCACATTGTCTCAATATCCCGATCTAGCGTCCTAGAGATGGGGGCAGAGTATCCACTGGAAAATCACTCTCCTGGAAAAACTGACTTAATGATGGTGAAGTAAACATCTCAGAGTAAGCTTGAAAACAATTGATTAAAGTCAACCACACAGCCCGTTGGTTCCAAAGCATCCATCCACTTGCTTGAGTCAATCAAATCTTTCCAGACTGGTTTACAGGATAACAACAGTTGTCGTCATAGTTACCATCATTCCAGTAACCGAGAAGTGAGTGTTGCTTGTTGTTCCCATTATCCAGCTGTGGAAAATGAGGCTTGTGCAAGATGAGACCCATTCCTTGCCCAAGCTCACAAGACTAATGAAAGTGGTGGAGCTGCAATTCAAACATAGCGCTGCCTGACCCCAAAGCCCACATTTTAACCACAGCACAGGCCCTCCATTTGTGTTGACAAAGCCTTGGTAGAGAGGAGTGTTAAGTTCGGCTAAAATAGAAGCTGTGTCGCTCAACTTTGTGGGGTTTTGAAGAATTTAGACCAGAGCGCCATTCTTCTCAAACCAAGCACCTTGGAAAAGGCACTGTGAAGATTTGTTTTCGAATTTGAGACCCACTCCGAGAGGGTGTGCTCAGAGCTCAGCAGACAATGAAAAATCATCCGTCGCTCTTCCCTCTGACAACCGGTGCGCGGAACTCCCGCTCTCCATCAACCTCCCGGCTTCAGCCGGCTCACAGGGCTCTCTGCTTTGCATGCGACTGCACAGAGGCAATTTATTTTCTCATTGGAAATGGTGATGCCGAGAGAGCAGAGCCGTGTCACACATGGGGGAGCCACCACTATAGGGAACAGAAGCGCCTTCCAGCTTGACTTAGCTGCCATCTTTTAGGCTGCCGTGAGAGCAGCGAGAATGGTGCATACAGGATCCCTGTCTCAAGCAGGATTGAGAGTGTCTCAAATCCCTGCCTTCTTAGCGAGAATAATGGCCAAGGTCCGTGGGGGAGAAAGGGAGGGGAACCTCTCTCTTGAAGCTCTGACTACTGGGCTCCTTAAAGATGGATTAGCATTTCAGAGATTTATTCAGTTTCTTGGGTAGAGAAGCTGACTCACAGATACTATAAGTTTGGGCGTGATAGCTTAGAGCTAAATCTGTGTCCTTAAGCAGAATTTCAAACCAATAATTTTGAGAAGGCGTAATGGAGTGCTGTGATAACCCAAAACTCCATAAATAATGAGTCACACACTCCCCTTATCCAAGAGTCAAGCATCAAACACCTTCAGCCATCCAGAGCATCTGAAAACACACAAGTATCCCCAGCAGTTACCCTGCACAGGCAGAAATTAAACAGCCAGGGAGAGCCTAAGAGGGCCTATTACAAGAAGATTGACGTGATTGGTGGGTTTGCAGTGAAAGGAGCTCCTTCATAGGTAAGCACTGGCTCTAAAAATCAAATGCCATTAAAGAAGATAAAGAAGGAGTGAAGAGAAAATGAGAAAAACACATAAAACCCAAATCCTAGAGAACCATACTAATACTAGCACTTTCCGATAGAAATACATGAGCCACAAATGCAAGCCACATGTGTAATTTTAAATTTCCTAGGAGCCACACTACAAATAAAAAGGAACAGGTTAAACTAGTATCAGTGAATCATTTTACTTAACATAGCTAAGATACCATTTCAAATTATAACCCATATGTTTTCAATTACTGAGATTTTTACAATCTACTTTTTGTACTAAGTCTTCAAAATCCAGTATGTTTTTTACACTTAGAACACAGCCCAGTTTGGACTAGCCACACTTCAAGTGCTCAACAGCCAAATGTGACTAGTGGCCAATGAATGAATAGAAAATTCTTAGTTGTATAAGCTCAAGGGAATCACAAAGAGTGTTACAAAGACATTGGTCATAAGTAATGAAAAATCGTAAACAACTTAAATGTTCATCCAAAGGTGACTTGATTATTTAATTTTACTATATTAAATAATGAAATACAAAACAGCAATGAAAATGAATAAATTGAATCTAAGTATACCACCAGGATATCCCTCCAAGACAGTACTGCATGACAAAAGCAATCAGCAAAATCACACCTACCCTGTACCATATAAGTAAAGTTTTAGCAATACCCCCTCAAAAAAAAACCATATATGCCTCTTTTGAAACAAACATGTGGAATGCAGCAAACATTTAATGTCAGAACAAATATGTATCAGTTTTGAAAAAAGTAGTTAATTCTAGGAAAGGAGAAAAGAAAAGAAGGAGAGATTTTGAGAAAGGTACAAGGAGTCCTCCACTGAATGTGTAATGTTTTCTGTATTCAAAAAGATAATCTAGCACAAATGAAGTGTTAATATTGTGAAATGTCAGAGGTGGGTATGAGTGCTCTCATTAAATTATTCTCAGTTCTTTTCTGTACGTTTGATATATTTCATGAAAGAAGAGAGGGAGGGAGGCAAAAAGAAGACACAGCATCACAAGAGAAACAAAAAGAGATGAGATAGTTGGAACAAGGCAACACAGGCCTGGGAGTCTGCTCTCCCTGCCTCTGTAGACAGCAGGACCCATTTGACATTCAGCAGTAATACAAGGGTTGTTGCATCTGTAATAAATGACCAGAAAGAGACGAAGGACAAAAACTCTTCAGGTTAGTGGAGGACATCAGATGCACAGAATCACTGCTGGGCTGAAGTCAAACACACTTAGAAGGGAGGAGAGGAGGCAGTACAAACGCTGCAAGGCATTGAGAGATGCTCACAGCTGTAAACTTAGTGGGGGGAAAATGTTTTATATATATATATACACAACTATATATTCTTTTGTTCTTCATACAGCCTATGAAGGCAGAAGAGCATTTATTTGGTTTGATTTCAAAGAATCTGCTTTACAAGGTTTACTTAGAACTTTGAGCACACAAAAGCCCTCTGGAGCCCAGGCTGAGCAGATCGTCTACTTGGCAGTCCTGGCTACCTGAGGAGCTCTCACACAGCCCACAGAGCCACACCCTGGCTTTATCACGTCAGGCAGCATCTCCTCATTCATAACTTTGAACTTGGCATGTCCAGGCCTGGTCCACAATCTCCCACCCTGCCATACAGGCCTATATACACATGCACGCACACACATGTGCACACACACACTACATTAAACTTGTTTCTGCCTCCTCTCCTCCCTTCTAAGTGTGTTTGACTTCAGCCCAGCAGTGATTCTGTGCCTCTGATGTCCTCCACAAACCTGAAGTTTTTGTCCTTCTTCTCTTTCTGGTCATCTATTACAGATGCATCAAAACACTAATCCCAAGAGGTCCCCACTTTTAGCACTTCTCTATCCACGAGGCGCCCATTTATCCCTAACCTTGATTGCTTCTGCCCCCGGTTCTTCTCGTGGATAAAAACGGCCTCCTCAGTTCCATGGAAACAGCTTTCAATGTTAAATGCTTTCAGAGATCTATTGTTTCGTGGGGTTTTTTTAAGCTTAAGCAGTTACCTGCATCACAACCATACAACTTCTTCTTGACACCCTCACCAAAAAGGAAAGAGAAAGAGAAAATATGTATATTTATATGATAAGCAAGGCACAAGCTCTCTTTCTAGAAACCAGTCTCCCTGTCTGACATATTCTTTTACACACTCTGGTGAATCTATTTCAAGTTTTCTAGGTATTCAAGGACCACAGGTCAGCCCAAGATTTTCAGGACCTTTGAACTTTCTGATGCATGATTTTTTATAAGCTGAATTCCTCTGTTTTCATTGGGAAATTTGGCACCACAGAGAAAGAACCTCATTTCCTTCAAGGAAAAATTATTACTTTATTCTTCTGGGTTAACAGAAATTTTCAGTATAAATTTATGTGCTATTTAATAAAAATCCCAAATAGTCTGTCATGGGTCACAGAATTCTTTGAAATCCATTTATTTTAGTGAAGGTTAGCATTTTAGCTGTTCATAAATATAAACTATTGAGGAGGGAGAGGCAAAAAGATTTAATTTTTCACCATCCAAACAAGCATTTTTAAGCAATTCAAAAGAGTCTTGAAATTCCATGACTCTATTAAAGCTCTTTCAACTCATGAATATTATTTATACAAGTGGATATGTTAGCATCGCAGAAATAAAATCAGAGAAGCTAAACATGCTTCAATCATCTGAAAAACAAAAACTACGAATTACTATTTAAGTGGCTCTTGAACAATTTAAGCATGTTGAAATAGAATTTCATCTTTTCCCTAGAAGCACCCGAGGATGAGACAGCAGAAAGAAATGTTCAGTCCTTCCTGACCTGCGCTCTGAGGAGTAGAAACTGTAGGGATTATATTCATTTAGAGCCTGCAGAAAGACAGACATTGTCTTCAAAGAGAAGGGCCTATTTACCTACAGAGTTTTAGGGGTCTGGAGGCAAAACACAAAACTGTCCTTTAGGGTAAAAATTTTAAGTCCCTTTTGAAAATCTTGTAACACAGGCTCTAGTTGAACAGTGGATAGATTTTGTTTTGTTCTGTCTGCAATTTTCATACTTTGCTACTAGAACTGTAAATGTATCTGTAACCCTCCGTGGGTGAGTTCGTTCTTTCTCCAGTTCTTGAAACCTGCCCCCTTCGTATCTCTCTCCTTCCCTTTTATGCCCTGTTTTCAGGGGGTATTCTGCTGAACTCATGCCGTAGGAAAATAACAGCATAATTTTGTCTTTGGCGCCCTCTTATGGTTACTTCATTTTTATAACAGCACCTGGAGTGTTTGTAAAGGAACTTTGTAGTTTTGAGCCTGAAAGGCCATGAGCGAATCCCCTGTAATTGTTTTGTATGGGATGCTAATAAGCCATTCATCTATGCAGAAAGGACAACACCTCAAACCCAAGCAGGCCTAAGTGACACCCCTTCTACCTTAGGTGATGCTCCTTCTCCCCTTGCCGTGCACAGGATGAGAAATGTCCACGTTTCTAGCTGTTATCAACTAATCCTAGCTTCTTCATCTTTCTGTATTTCTCACTCAGTCTTGTTTCAGAAATCTTCTACTACAAGGACCCAAAGACTCTGCATTCACAGCAGTGATTCTTTTGCTGGTGAAACACACAAATCCTATGTAATGAGCAAGTGTGCTGGTCCCACTGCGTCCAGCACCATTCTTGGAGCCCTCTTCTCCCTGTCTCACACTGACCCACCCAGCAGACCCCACCCGCCCTTCAAGCTGCATCTGAAATGCTGTCTCCTCTCCCCTCCTGGGATGGGTGTGGCTGCCTCACAGTCCCTCCATAATTCATACACATCTCCATAATAGTAATTAACAAGTTGCACACTTTCCAAAGTGAGTTCTAGAGAATTCACTTCCTATTCCATAGAATGCTCCATGGAAAACAGAGTTCTGTGAACAAATGCCTCTGAACAATGGAACATACTATATTCCCTTGATGAATGGCATGCACAGAACTATGTTTGGGGAAACACTGCTTTTCTGTCACATTGGCAGAACTGAGTCACCTTTGAGGAGCCATATCTCTGTCTACTGAGGGAAGAATTAGCAGAGCTGATGAGAATATTTTCCTGCAGTCACCTTTCCTTTCTGGGAGGCCAGCCCTCTGTGGGACACTCTGACCCTCGCCGAGAGCTCTGAGAACCCCACTAAGTCAGACTCACCAAGGCCACCTCACATCTCTCAGGGGCCAGGAGCTGACTTTCTTGCCAACCACTGTCTTCCTAAGGCTCTGTTGCCCCCCTTGCTGTCTACGCAGACATCAGAAACTTGTTCAGCCCCGGGTCTTCGCCACGGGATTTCCTGACTCTTCTGTCTGTCTGAATGGAGGCTCCATGAGTCTCCACAGATTCCTTCTGCCTTGCCACGGTCTCACCACCCCTGTCCTACCCTCATTCACATGCCACAAACACTCAGCCCCGTGGCAGAAAACACCTCTCTCTTCGAGGAGAATAAATCTATTTTTTAGTCAGTTCTATCTCCCAGTATCTCCAGAATCCCCGCCCCCCACTTCTTTTGACCCCACAACACAAATTCAGGCTACTTCACCGTGACCCTTGATGGCAATGCTGATCCCCTGCCTCCATCCTTTCCCATATCCATTCAAAGCATTCTTTTTCAAAGGTGAATCTGATCATGTCACTCCCCTTTACAAAAGCTTGTAATTCCTGCTTGCTGTTTGGATCAACACCAAACCCCTCCACAGCTGAGGCTCTGCCGAGCCCTCCATCCTTGTCTCCCCAGCTCTCATCCAGCATGGTACAGCCACATAGACGCTTCCTAGGTTCTCACTGCCCAGCAGACACTATGCCCCCTGGCTGGAGCTCTCTTCCCAATGTCCTTTGCATGTCTCACCATACCCATTCTTTACTCCCAGATAAAGCTCACCTCCTCCAGAGGCCTGACTCACATGAGCCCCTGGACTAGGGTCTGACCCCCCTCGACCCCACCAGAGGCTCCCTTTACTGCCTGCAGACTCTCTGCTATAAACCTCATCTCAATTTAATTAAGTAACTGCTTCATGTATTCTGATTTGTTAATGCCCATTTCCCCCACTGAGGGCAGACATTAGGACTGCAGAGGCCAGGTTATCTGGCTCACCTCTCCATCCCCAACTGACCTGGCACCAGCCCTGGCACATGGCAGTGTTCGGTGAACATTTGCTGAATGATGGGAATCCCCTGGAGGGCCAGTGGTTAGGACTCTCAGCTTCCACTGCAGGCGCCATGGGTTTGATCCTTGGTCGGGGAACTAAGATCCTACAAGCCACATGGCATGGCCAAAAAATAATAATAATTAAATAAAACTTTGTTAAAAATTGTTGTTTTGTTGTTGAATGAATTTGGATCAGGCAATTTCCTTATACTCACAGAATATTCACTTTTCTCCCAACAATAATTTTATGGCCTGTTCCAGCATGAAGCCTCCTAAGATATCATACCAAATAAACCATTTCTCTATGCTTCCTGAAAATAACTGATTTCTCTGTGCCAAATTTGAATCGAGCCTAAAATGAACTAAATTGTACATCACTGGCAGAGTCTTTCTCTTCCACATTACCAAACACCCCTCCAACCGGGGTCAAAATTAAGGTAAGAATCTTTTTCATGTCTTCAGAGTTCCTAAATGCTTTTACATGTATCATTGCTCAGTGTAAAATCATGTTATTCTTACATTATTTTCTATATATAATTGCAAAGTACTGTTTGTAAGTGAGCTTTCCTTAGGATTTCAAATTGTTCCTTGTGTACCAGTACAGGTAATCAGATCATTAGAAATACCCTGGCCACCTGGCACTTCTTTTCCCCTCTGCCTACTTCCTTGTACAAAAGCTAGCACTTTTAATAAAAAGCTTTGCTTGGGACTTCCATGGTGGGCCAGTGACTGAGACTCCATGCTCCCAATGCAGGGGGCCAGGTTCAATCTCTGCTCAGGGAACTGGATCCCATAGGCCACAACTGAAGATCCCACGTACTGCAACTAAGATCTGGCATGCATGCATGCTCCGTTGCTAAGTCGTGTCCAACTCTTTGTGACCCTGTGAACTATAGCCTGCCAGGCTCCTGTCGGTGGGATTTTCCAGGTAAGAATGCTGGGGTAGGTGGCCATTTCCTCCACCAGGGGATCTTCCTGACCCAAGGATCAAACCCATGTCTCCTGAGAATCCTGTCATTTATAGGTGGATGCTTTACCACTGAGCAACCTGGGAAGCCCAAGACCCAGCACAACCAAGTAAATAAATATTTTTAAAAAAAAAAAATCTTGCTTGCTTAGGGAAAAAAGAAAGAAACAAATACAATGGGAATTTTCAACACTGGCTGACAGAATATGGTAGACCAGTAACTTCAAAGTTCTGAGGGAAATTTTATTCTCAGCCTTGAAATATTATACCCTCACACTTGACCAAACTATTGATTAAGAGTTAGGGTATAATAAAAAAAAATTTCAGATATTTAAGGATTTAAGATGTGCCTTCCCATATATCATTTCTAGAAAATCACTGGGAAGCTTGCTTTGTCAAAAGGAGGGAGTAAACCAAAAAGAGAATAACACAGGATTCAGGAAACAAGTGAAGCAGACAAGGAGAGTGGGGAAGAGGAGGATGTCATTCATCCAGAGCCTGGAGAACAAGTCGTGCCAATGGTAGCAGGGGAACTGCAGGTGGGGCACAAAGTGTGGTCATCCAGACTGTTCCAGGGGACTGAAACCCAGCCCTCACGTGGCTCACCAAGTCTGATGGAGGGCCATGTACCCCACAGTTCCATAATAGCTTGTAGCATCCCTGAAACAAGGCTGTGGGATAGGAAGGTAGGAGGAGTGGACAGAATGTTTGGAACTCTTTAGGGTTTGGGAAAATTATTGATATAATTGTTGGACCATTTTGGGGGAAAAATTAGTCAGTTGCATTAGTTTGCTGGGGCTACCATAACAAATACCACCAACTAAGGGGCTTAAAAATCAGAAATATATTTTTTCACAGTTCTAGAGGCTAGATGTCCAAGACCCAGGTGTCAGCAGGGTCGGTTTCTTCTGAAGCCTCTCTTCTTGGCTTGCAGACAACCACCTTCCCACTGTGTCTTCATGTGGTCTTTCCCCTGAATGTATCTATGCTCTCATTTCTTAATTTCCTTTTTATGGGCACCAGTCATACTGGATTAGGGCCCACAATAATGGCCTCATTTTCACTCAATCGCCTCTTTAAATACAGTCTGTCTCCAAATACAGTCACATTCTGAGGTACTGAGGGCCAAGATTTTAACATACATATTTGGGGAGGATATAATTTAGCCCATAACAATCACATAGTAAACTAAGTAAATGAAATAAATAAACAAAGCAATTATCAACTCAAGGAAAAATAAAGGTTGTAGCAGAAATGATCATAGTAAACTATCTAGTAGGCAGCAAACAATATTTACACTGTCATTATGATGTAAACACTAAGTTTAACCAAGCTTTGTCCCATTGAGAGAATAGGGATGGCAATAATGTAGAAGATAAGAGGGGTGAGGATTAACAGGGTAAAACCCTCAGTCACCATAAAAGAAATTACATAGTAGGTAATACTTAAAACAGGTGACTCAAGAAACAGTTCAGTTCAGTTCAGTTCAGTCACTCAGTCATGTCCGACTCTTCACGACCCCATGAATCGCAGCACGCCAGGCCTCCCTGTCCATCACCAACTCCCACAGTTCACTCAGACTCATATCCATCGAGTCAGTGATGCCATCCAGCCATCTCATCCTCTGTCGCCCCCTTCTCCTCCTGCCCCCAGTCCCTCCCAGCATCAGAGCCTTTTCCAATGAGTCAACTCTTCTCATGAGGTGGCCAAAGTACTGGAGTTTCAGCCTCAGCATCGGTCCTTCCAAAGAAATCCCAGGACTGATCTCCTTCAGAATGGACTGGTTGGATCTCCTTGCAGTCCAAGGGACTCTCAAGAGTCTTCTCCAACACCACAGTTCAAAAGCATCAATTTTTCAGTGCTCAGCCTTCTTCACAGTCCACAGGAAAAACCATAGAACAAGATTATTTAGAGATGTAGAGGTAAACACTTAGAAAAGCAGATTAAAGTGGTTGAAAGTAGTTGTATTTGGTGAAAAGGAATCAGGAGGGAAGAGCTAGAGGAAGGAATTACTAAACTGTATTATAAGTTTCCTGTAATTTAATGTTTTAACTGTGAAGATATTACTATGGTTAAAAACTAATTTTTTTTAGTTTAACTTTTAAGTAATTCAAATTCTAACACATTTGGGAGGCAGCAGACACAGACTCCTACTACTAATTTCTTTGTGTGCAAAATTCAGAATAATCTTCTCTCACCTCCATTTAATTAAAACATATTCCAAGTTGTAAAAACAGCTGTCTAAAATCTTTTACCTTTTACAACTACTTATTCATATGAATTGAAATTTTCACAATATTTGCAACCCAAAGAAAATACAGAAATGAACTGGAGTTCTGAGATTGGAAAGCCACAGTAAGGATCTGTACCCTGATCTCAAATGTATGGATTCACGAAAACCAACTCACTGTTCTCGTTAACTTTATAATAAATAAATGTTGTATGTTTTTTCTCATATAAACATATTCTAATAAAATGCTGCTTTTTTGCTTCCATTGAATTTTTTTCAGATAATGGCAGGGAAGACGTTTGGGAAAGCTGGTCTTACCTTGTAACCCCCTTTCCCTCTGTCCTTAGCCAAGGGCACCTTGTAATTGTCCATCTCTCCTCCTAGTTTTGGTAACTCATTCAGCTTTGGAATTCCAAGGTTTGGTATTAATTTTTATATAAGCAATACAATGAATGATCTTTGCAGCTCCTTTATGATATTCACCGGCAAATGTAAAGAGAAGATTCTGACCTAGGGTCAGCTGAATAAAAATTCTTGTTATTTCTAGAACTATGCTCACACAGTTCTTAAAATCTTAGTAGCAAAACCAGGTAATAACTTTATGCTGATGTGAAGAAAAGCATCTTTGAAGAGTTCCTAATCAAAGCTCTTGTCTAAATGCAAGTTAATTTTTGAAGTTTCCTTGAGTTCAAGATGGTCACCAAGCTATTTGCTAAGTATTGCTGTAGTTACTTGCTTACTGAGGAAACAGCAGAGAGGATTACACATGTCTGTGACCCCTCTCTTCCCTGTAAGATGTTCAGGGACTTTGGCATTAAGTACCCAGAAGGGACCCAAATTTTTTAGAAACAAACAAGCTCCACTAGGGCTTCCCTAATAGCTCAGTTGGTAAAGTATCCACCTGCAATGCAGGAGACCCCAGTTCAACTCCTGGGTCGGGAAGATCCACTAGAGAAGGAATAGTCTACCCACTCCAGTATTCTTGGGCTTCCCTTGTGACTCAGCTGGTAAAGAAGCTGCCTACAATGCGAGAGACCTGGGTTTGATCCCTGTGTTGAAAAGATCCCTTGGAGAAGGAAAAGGTTATCCACTCCAGTATTCTGGCCTAAAGGCTACCTGCTCAAGTATTCTGGCCTGGCGAATTCCATGGAGAGGTCCATGGAAGAGTCTATGGAGTCACAAATAGTTGGACACAACTGAGCAACTTTCACTTTCACAATTTCATTTTCAATGTGACATTTGTTTACATTAAAGAGCGACTTTTCAGGGCTAGAGAGGATTTGTAATATCTTCCAAGAGAGCAATATTCACCACTGGAAGTTTCTACCTGATATTTAGGAGGGCCTTCAATCACCACCATCATCATCACTAATACTCCTTCTCACTACGGTGCACAAACCGTAGTAAATTGCTTCAGGCACAGATAAACCTTTTCTCTCACATTTTTTATAAGCTAAAACTTTATATTTTTGTAAATAAAAAATGCAGTGGTGGATTAAGACTGGCAGTGGTAAACTTGAATGCCCACAGAGACCTATCACATAGTACATGTGAGGAAGGCACGTATGAAGAACATACCATCTAAGTCTGTCAGAGAATGAGCAATGGCTTCTGCCCTCTTCTTGATCTTGAGTCTCTTTCAACACTTCTCATTGGCTGAACATGACTGGAATTCAGCTGGGAAGTGAGTGTTGGAATCGTAGTTAGCAGGTATCTAGCCCACTGTGACACTTACAGAGCAGAATAGATGGAGGGCATGGAGCTGAGAGTCAACAGACAAATAACCAGCCAAGTGTCCAGTCAGAAAAGGGTCATGACCTGAGGCCATCTATAGGTGGGAAGGGGGAAAAAAAGTCACATTCCAAAGCAAGGACTGATAAGAGATTAGGTTTGTAAAAGTTGGGGCAGCACTATCTTCTTACAGCTGATTGTTGCCATGTTGAAATGAGATTCCAATTTTGCTAAATATTCTAACTTTTCAAGAGAAATTGAAATTCTTGATGTTTATGGAAATGTCATAATTTGCATTCAGCAACCAATTCAAACTTGTTTTCATGTGTAAGTTTTGCAAAATAAGGTTGTGGTCTTGAATCCCCCCAGGGGTGTTAGTTTCAACCTCTAGTATCAACCAATGACAATAGATTCTTTTTTCATTCATTAAGTCATAAACCATATCATACATTGTTCACCAACACTTGAAAGTAAAATGGACAGTGTTCACCAACCTAAGCTCTCTCAGCTCCATGCCCTCTATCTATGTTCTACTCTGTAAGTATCACAGTGGGATAGACACCTAAAACTATAATTCCCACCCTCATTCCCAGCAGAATTCCAGTCTTGTTCAGCCAATGAGAAGCACTAAAAGAAACTCAAGAGCAGAAAGAAGGCAGAAGCCATTGTCCATTCTCTCTCTGTCTCTCTAACTTGGGTCTCTCTGTCTCTGCTCCTTTCACTCTCCCACCCCACCCCTTTGAGTAGTCCACCCCAACAGTGGCTAAGCCTCTATTCCCCCTTCATTCCCTCCAAGCCCTGGAAGGCTAGTGGTTTCCTGAAGTTACTACTATTTGGATAACCTCACTTCCCTCTATTTTGTTTTTCCAGCCCTTCCTGCACCCTTATTACTAATTCCTAGATAAATTTTCTCATTTGAACTGCCTAAGTGTCAAACCTGACTATCAGTACTCACACATGTCTGCATATATGCAGTTATATAAATAACATTTGGTCATGACAGTTGCTTTTATGTGCAAGGTATACCTTGCATACACACCATTCTTACTAAACTCCAGAGACCTTCCTTTCCAAACTCAAGTTAGCTGCCACTCCATCAAAAACTCCTGCAGTAGAGAGTAAGGCAGTGTTTCCCAGTTTTGTCTTGTGATACAAACTGCTTGAGACACTTTTTTGAGAACAGTTTCCCAACCCTTCCCTAAATCTAGTGACTCAGATTTCCTGGGGAGTAGCTTAGAAATCTGTATTTTTGACAAATACCTTATGTGATTGTAACTCTCAAGGAGCTTGGAAAATATTTGTGAGCATCACACACTCTGTGGGTGACTCCTGTGCCCATTAACAATTAAGGTCCAATGTTTACTAAGCTTATTGATGGAATCATTTCACAATAAATGTCATATGCTATACATCTTAAATTAATATAGTTCTTTATGGCAATTATATCTCAAAACTGGGGGGGAAAAGAGGCAATAGTTCCATTGAACGTGAGAGTGAATGGTAGATCAATAAAATAATTATCAGAAAGAAACATTTTAAACAAATGAATAAATAAAAGTTAATAATTGAGATCTTCTGCCCCAGAGGGTTATCTTGGCTTAAATGGGCAACCCGAGCCGAGTCTCCTTTTGGTATAGATGAAAAGCTAACAGTCACTAACAGTTTTTCTTTACTAAGACAAAATTCAGTTCAGTTTAGTCACTCCAGTTCAGTTCAGTTCAGTTCAGTTGCTCACTCATGTCCGACTCTTTGCGACCCCACAAACTGCAGCACACCAGGCCTCCCTGTCCATCACCAACTCCCGGAGTTCAGTCAAACTCACATCCGTCTAGTCAGTGATGCCATCCAGCCATCTCATCCTCGGTCCCATCTCATCCTCGGTCGTCCCCTTCTCCTCCTGCCCCCAATCCCTCCCAGCATCAGAGTCTGTTCCAATGAGTCAACTCTTCGCATGAGGTGGCCAAAGTACTGGAGTTTCAGCTTTAGCATCATTCCTTCCAAAGAAATCCCAGGGCTGATCTCCTTCAGAATGGACTGGTTGGATCTCCTTGCAGTCCAAGGGACTCTCAAGAGTCTTCTCCAACACCACAGTTCAAACGCATCAATTCTTTGGCGCTCAGCTTTCTTCACAGTCCAACTCTCACATCCATATATGACCACAGGAAAAACCATAGCCTTGACTAGTCGGACCTTAGTCAGCAAAGTAATGTCTCTGCTTTTGAATGTGCTATCTAGGTTGTTCATAACTTTTCTTCCAAGGAGTAAGCATCTTTTAATTTCATTAGATTAGATGTAAATTATTTAAATACACCAATTAAAAGACCAAAATTTGTAGAATAGGTTTAAAAATCTGACCCAGTTATATGCCTTCTATAAGAAATTGCTTTAAAAGTAATGATAAAGGCATGTTGAAAGCAAAAGAATACAAACCTATATATCATGCAAACATAAGCAAGGAAAACAGGAGTAGACCTCACAGAAAGAAAATTACCAGAGATGGGGAAGGATAGTCTGTAATGACAAAAGGGTCAATTCACCAAGAAGACATAGCAATCTCAAATCTGTATGTACTAAACAACAGAACTGAATGATTTGTGAAGCAAAAACTGAAAGGAGAAATAGGCAAATCCACAGTTATGGCTGGAGACTTTGAACACCCCTCACTCAACAATTTATAGTACTAGACATAAAATAAGCTGAGCCCATAAGCTGCAACTGCTGAAGCTGGCGTGTTCTAGAGCCTATGCTCGGCAATAAGAGAAACCACTGCAATAAGAAGCCCATGAGCCACAACTAGAGAGTAGCCCTTGCTCACCCCAATTAGAGAAAGCCTGTGTGTGGCAACAAAGACCAGAGCAACCAAAAATAAAATAAATAAAATAAAATTTTAAAACTTTTAAAGTAACCACATGAAATTATTTTTAAAAAGAAAGAAAAAGGAAGATAATGGGGAAATCTCCAAACATTTGGAAACTAAACACACTTAAAAATACAGTAAAGCGAAAGCCACTCAGTCATGTCCAACTCTTTGCAACCCCATGGACTGCAGTCCACCAGGCTCCTCTGTCTATGGGATTCTCCAGGAAAGAATACTGAAGGAATTGCCATTCCCTTCTTCAGGAGATCTTCCTGACCCAGGGATCAAACCCAGGTCTCCCACACTGCAGGCAGACTCTTTACTATCTGAGCTACCAGGGCATACGTACAAATGAGTTCTGTTCTAAGAGTGTGTTTGTAAGTCCAATTTGTTCATAAGACCAACAAAGTCAGCCTAAGTACCCAACTAACACAGTCAGATATATAATACTGTCTTTTAATGGGTTTATAATATTTTCACATAAATAATACATATAAAACAAAAAATAAAGAAAATAGTTTTAATCTTCCAATACATTACCTTGAAAAGTACAGTATAATGCTAGCATACAGGGGCTGGCATCGAGTGAACAGATAAGAACTGTTTCTATCTGGAGGAGGTAGAGGAGGTAGGGGATAATAGAGACGAAAGATCACCAGCTATAGGAAGTGGAGGGCAAGCTGCAGTTTAACTCACAGTCTGACATTGGTGACACAGGTTCTGGTTCCTTGCTAGGTTCAATTCCATCTACCTTTTTGCAAGAACAATCCAGTGAAGTCTGATAGTAGTTCCTGTTTTCTCATCATAGATGACACGATAGCACTGGATTGCATTCTGAGTGGCTGCTGCACCCTTCACGTGCCATTCTACATTCAGGTCCTGTGCCTTAAAAACTAACAGTGCCTCCTCAAATACAGACAATCCCCTTTCCATCTCCTGCATCATGAATCTCTTTGGTTCTCTTCTTCCTCTTGTCTGTCTTCATCCTTTCTCTGGACCTCCAACTCCATTCAGTTCAGTTCAGTTCAGTTCAGTTCAGTCGCTCAGTCATGTCCGACTCTGCAACCCCATGAATCACAGCACACCAGGCCTCCCTGTCCATCACCATCTCCTGGAATTCACTCAAACTCATGTCCATCGAGTCAGTCATGCCATCCAGCCATCTCATCCTCTGTTGTCCCCTTCTCCTCCTGCCCCCAATCCCTCCCAGCAACAGAGTCTTTTCCAATTAGGTCTTCATTAATAAGCTCCTTGTGTTGCACAGCAAGGAGTTCAGTGAAGTTGTTCTCTTGCAGATCTACCTTGAAATGAAGATACTCTACTGCTGTACTCTATACAGCACAGTACAGTAAAGAACACAAAAACATAACCACTTGTAGACATGTGACAATGTATACCAGGCACGTGAACTAACTTAGGTGAGTGGACATGCAAATGCATGTTAGCATCTTTGAAAGTTTGCAACTTGAAGGTTCTTATGTAGGAGAATTACTGTAATCCATGGGTCAAATTAGAAGTCTCAAGGGAAATCAAAATATAAATTGAACTGGATGGAAATGATAGCACAACCTATCAAAATGTGTGGGACACAGCTAGGGCAGTGCTTAGAGGAAATTTTATAGCACTAAATGTAATGTACACACTGGAAAAGAACTGTCTAAAATAATTTATCTAAGCTCTCCACTCAAGAACAAAAACAGAAACCCAAAGCAAGCAGAAGGAAGACTTAATAAAGAGCAGAAAACAATGACACTGAAAACAGAAGAACAATAGAGAAGTCAATGAAACAAACAACTGGTTCTTGGAAAGATCAATAAAATTGACAAATCTCTAGCAAGACTGAGAAGGAAAAAAGGAGAACACACAAGTTACCAATATCAGAAGTTAAATAGAGAATATCACTAAAAATCCTTATACATCAAAAGAAAAATAAAGGAATACCATGAACAACTCTGTACATGTATAAATAAAATGACCCAATTTCTCAAGAGAAAAAAACTACCACAACTCACTCAATCTGAAAAAAAGTAATTTGAATGGCTTTATAGCTATTAAGACAACTTAATTCACAATTTTGAAAGTGAAAGTGTGAAAGTGAAAGTCACTCAGTCATGTCCAACTCTTTGCAACCCCACAGACTATACAGTCCATGGAATTCTCCAGGCCAGAATACTGGAGTGGGTAGCCTTTCCCTTCTCCAGGGGATCATCCCAACCCAGGGATCGAACCCAGGTCCCCCTCATTGCAGGCGGATTGTTTACCAGCTGAACCACAAGGGAAGCCCAAGAGTACTGGTGTGGGTAGACTATCCCTTCTCCAGCAATCTTCCCAACCCAGGAATCGAACCGGGATCTCCTGCATTGCAGGCGGATTCTTTACCAACTGAGCTATCAGGGAACTACCAAAAAGAAACCTCTAGGCCCAAGTAGTTTCACTGGAGATTTTTACCAAATGTTTAAGGAAGAATTAACACCAACAGTACACAATCTCTTCTAGGAGAAAGAAGAGAAGGGAACAGATACCAATTCATTTTATTAAGTTAATATTACCTTGATGCTAAATCCAGACAAAAATAATATAAAAAGAAAATTATCAACCTATATCCCTCATGAGTACATAAAAGTGCTTAACATAATTTTAGCAAATAGAACTCAGCAGTATATAAAAAATAATTATAAGTGAGTGAAGTTTGAGTAACTAAGCTTTTTCCCTAGTGATGCAAGGCTAGTCCAATATTCAAAAATCAATCAATGCTACCCACCACATTAGCAGGCTAAAAGATCAGTCAATGCAGAAAAAGCATTAGATAAAATCCAATATTCATTCATTATTTTTTTAACTCTCAGAAAAATAGAAATAGAGAAAAACTTCCTCAACTCAATAAAGATGATATACCAAAATACTTACAGCCAATTCATCATACTTAATGGTGAGAAGCTAAATGCTTTTCCTCTGAGATCCATAACAAGGAAAGGATGTCCACCCTCACCACTTTTATTCAGCATAATGCTGTACATTCTATTCAGTGCAATAAGGCAAGAAAGGCATACAGAGCAAAAAGAAAGAAATAAAACTGTCCCTATTTGCAGATGACATGATCAACTACATAGAAAATCCCAAGGATTCTAAAAAATATTAAAAAACCCTCCAAGTACTAATAAGTAAATTCTAAAATGTCATAGTATTCAACATAAACACGAAAATTTCTCTTGTATTTTATATACTAGCAATAAACACATGGACATCTAATTTAAAAATATAATACCATTCACAATCTCTCAAAAAATGAAATACTTAGATATAAATCTTATAAATATGTACAGGACTTGCTTACTCTTTCCTCCAAAACTTGCTTACTTGCTTACTCTTTCCTCCAAAACTCTGTCTCCATATTTTTATTCAGCATTAGTGCACAGAGAACCAAAGATTTTGGCAACAGACCCTGGGCCATCATATGGAACTTGTTAGGCAGATTCTCAGGCTCCATACCATACCTACAAGTCAGATACTCTGAGGGATAAGGCCCAGCAGTCTGAGCTTTAACAAACCCATGAAGTGTTTCTGATAGTAATCAGAGATCTACATAAATGGAGAGACATATCATATCCATGAACTGAAAGACTCAACATGGTAAAGATGTCATGGTAAATATTGTCAGTCTCCCCAAACTGATATACAGTTTACCATAATTCCTACCATAATCTCAGCAAAAAATTTTGCAGGTATAGACAAGAATATTCTAAAACTTATATAAAAAGGCAAAGGCACTAAAATAATTAAAACTATTTTGAAATAAGAATAAATTAGAAAGAATTAGTCTACCCAATTTCAAGACAATATATAGCTAAGACAAAGCTGGGCTTTTATACAGAGATGGTAAGTGGCACTGCCTTAGACAGGGTAGACCGAAAAAGACAGATGCATACGATATTCTACTTGACCTAGACTAAACATTTGAAATGCTCTAAATGAAGAATCCTCAAAAATGTTTTAACTGTGTATTGTATATTGGGTGAGTCTATATAAATGGTGTACCTGAATAAAAATTAAGTCTCTCAATTGTCTTCAAAACTGAAAGACAATTATTTAGATTTGTCATGTTACTGTTACTAAACTTATTTGTTAAGTTTACTTTAAGAAAAAAAGAGAAAATACGAAATTCCATAGAAAGGGAAAAACTAGTTGTTCTGCAAAATCCAGGTGAATGAGTGTACTGATAGAGAAGACAAATATAAGGATATATTATGGGGAATTAGAAATTTTATTAGATTTAGTGGATATAAATTAAATTTCTACCTCAAATAAGATAGTAAGGCACATATTAAGGAAGAAACTGAGAAGAAATTATCTAGCTATATTTTTAGGGGCTTTTTCCCTGGCAATACTAACGAAGATTTGAAGTTGAAGGAAATGCAAAGTACACTCATGCTAGATCACTGCAAGTCTGCAAGTGAAAAAAAACTGATAGAATGTGCCTCTCAAATACAGCCATCGACTTCCTAAAAACAAGTGAAGGTTGAATAGAGCTGTTGACAGACAGCTCTCCTCTCTCTATTCCAGTGTTATACAAAAACCATAGGCATGAGGAGGGCCAAGAAATAGTCTGTATTTGCAGATTGCTGAGGGCAAGCTAAATAAGGCAGGCAGGTATCAACATAGTCAGAAGCACCTGGCCCCTCTTTTAGACATGACATTTAAAACAGTAGTTCTTAAATTTTTATGCATCCATCAGAAACACTTCATGGGCTTGTTAAAGCTCAGACTGCTGGGCCTTATCCCTCAAAGTATCTCTTGTAGGTATGGTATGGAGCCTGAGAATCTGCCTAACAAGTTCCATATGATGGCCCAGGGTCTGTTGCCAAAATCTTTGGTTCTCTGTGCACTAATGCTGAATAAAAATACGGAGACAGAGTTTTGGAGGAAAGAGAAAGAGTAGGTTTATTATTTTGCCAGGCAAAGAGGGAACACAGTAGGCTACCACCTCAAGAACTGTGCCCCCTACTGGAAAGGGTAGTGAGGAGTTTCATAATGTTCAAGGAGCAGGGCATCATCCACTCATGGACAATTTTCAGATTGGTTGACATCAAGGTGAAGTTTCAAACACCATCAACTACCTGGTTTCAACCAATCTAGGGTCTATGTTTTTGTGGTCAGCAGATCTCATCTGATGGGAGTCTGCTTCCTGTAGAAACAGTTTCGGAATGTGTGTCATGTCAGGCCTTTATATCTTTCAGGGAACTGGGAGTTCTATGATTCTGCTGTGTGGCAGATTTATAGTCTAAATTGTTACCAGTTCTGTAGCCCAATAGCTATTCTTTGTTTCTACATCTTCACATTTCCCAACTGTTAGCTCATGAGTCAGCATTTTACTTCAAAAGACACAGGGCTTTGTATATGATTTCAGGACCACACTCAGACAGCCACTAATTTAGAGGAACTTACACAGTTGTTTGGTGCTTACCTAGGGAAATTATCGCAAGAAAAATTTTTTTCCAGATGTGCTGGTATGCCTCCCTTTACCAGATACAGTGTGTTTCCCTTTCTTCTAGAAATCTCAAAACTCTTATTTTTATCATCAATTATATTAAAATGTCAACTGAAGTTGGAAGTGCTTCTATAGACCTGTTCCTCAGTGGCTTCTCCTTTAATTGAAACATGCTTCTGTTTAAGAAGAAGACAGGGTGAAATGAATGAATGAACGACTTAACTCTCATTGCACTTTATTTCTGGCCTAGAAATGTCAGACTTGGAAGCTAGCAGCCCTAACTATAAGCCCTATACTTTGACATTTTAACCTTTATAAAACTCTAGCTGCCACACCATTCCCCTCTAATAAACAGAAGAAAGGGTCAGTGAAAGATGATGTCCATGTGGGCTTTGACTTGGAGCTGGTTCACTGTGTCAATACCACACCTGGCTTGCAAGCACGAGGCAGGAGGTGCCTGGCTGCTTAGATGGCACAGTACTTAGCTCATGAGCCACAGAGCCAGCTTCCCTCTGCCTCTTACGACGCTGGCTGCTGCAAGGTTCTATTCAAAACCAGCTTTTGGATTCTCCCTTTAGGTGTTTTCTCTGGGTCTTCTCTCTACAGCCTCAAGTGGGACCCAAGCCCTTCAGCCATTTCCAGGTTCTAGTCACAGGTTTGGCAAGGGTCCTATCACCTGCCAGGGGCCTTGTTGGCCCCTATTCCCAAACCGATGGCCCCTTCAGCAAAGCCACTATTCCTCTTACTCACACAAAACACACGTGCACACAAATATATACACACAACATGCATGAACACCCTTTGGGGGACTGCTTTACCAACTCCTGGGTATAAGGTGTTCAGTTCAGTCACTCAGTCGTGTCCGACTCTTTGCGACCCCATGAATCACAGCACGCCAGGCCTCCCTGTCCATCACCAACTCCCGGAGTTCACTCAGACTCATGTCCATCGAGTCAGTGATGCCATCCAGCCATCTCATTCTCTGTCGTCCCCTTCTCCTCCTGCCCCCAATCCCTCCCAGCATAAGTCTTTTCCAATGATATGATTTATAATAGCAATCTAGTAATAGCAAACAAACTAGTTCGGGAAATAAAAAGATTGAATTCTATTTGACATACATTTTCTCTACTCATTATCAGGCTCTTCTGGAACCAGCTAGTTATTAACTTGCTATCAGCTGCATTCCACCTATAGTTTTCAAAGTGCTCATTGCCAACTGATTTCTATCAGAGTTTTCTTTACAGGGGGTCAACTGAGTCCTGACCCTAGTGCCTCAGACAGTAAAGAATCTGCCTGCAATGTGGGAGACCCAGGTTCAATCCTTGGGTCAGGAAGATCCCCTGGGTAAGGGAATGGCAACCCACTCCAGTATTCTTGCCTGGAGAGTTCCATGAACAGAGCGGCCTGGTGGGCTACAGTTTGTGGGGTTGCAAAGAGTCAGACACGACTAAGCCACTAACACACACACATACACACAGCTGAGTGTCGGCTCAGATAGAGCAGCCCGACAGGAAGTCTGAAATGATATTTGTTGTGTGTGTTGCCTGAAGACGGAAGGATCTTGCAGGCTTATCTATGTAGCTATGAAACAAGCTCTTGATAACAATAGCTACCATTAGTCAGCACCTCCCATGTGCCAGACACCTTATCTTGCATTTAACCCTCAACAACAACATAAGATGTCTATCACCATCTCCAATTACAAATTCTGATGCCTAAAGGGTTGAATAACTCAAGCCAGTAGGTGACAGAATCAGATTCCACCCTTTCAACTCCAGGACTTACCTTTCTGCTACACGTCCTGGCTTGCTTCTAGGGTCATAGAGAACCTCATTTTCTGATGGTCCTATGACCCTCTAATCATGGTTTGCCACCATCTATATGAAATTCCAAAGTTATTTGGGAAGATGAAAAAATAGTAATGAAAACAGATTAATGTGTATTGACTTTTGAATTAATTTTTATTTAAATAATTGTGCATTTGTGTCCAGATAATGGCTATGCCTTGCTTTTTCCTTCTTGTCTAAGCTCCTCATTTCCTGGTGGCTGGAACTAATGAATTCATTTAAAGATACATACACACACACATGAGCACACCCTGGTAGATGGCCAAATGTATTTGTCTAGCATTTGCCATTAATTTAATTCATGAAGTTGAACAGGACTGTTCCCACCAATCCACCAAGTTCTGACAGCCACGGAGATTTGTTCAGGCACAGGTATCTAATTCAAGTTGGTCCAGTCTTCATTCCCAGGATTTTTGCCAGCTCACCCAGGAAGAAGACCCTCCAGGCCCATAGGATCTACACCTAGAGAGAGAGCCTGCCTGAAGGCAACACAGAAAAGAATGGAGCAAAGACATATGGAGAGAGTCCTGAGGACAGCGTCTGAAGCCCCTAGTCCAGCACACTTGAGCTAACTACTGGGCTTTTCAGGTATGTGAGACAATGCAATGCTATTTGGTCTTAAACCAAACTAAGTTGGGTTTTCTATCACATACAATAGAATAAGCTCTGATGGAGCATCTATAAACTGACACCTGGGTCTATAAGATAGACAACCTGGTCTAGTCCCTGCTTCCCTCAACTACTTTTAGTTGCAAAAAGCTCAAATAAGTTGTGGGAGGGAGTGAAGATTTTTAAGGATGTAGGTGAAGCAATGAGGGAGAGGAAAGAACCTAAATTCCAGGAACAGGGGACTTCCTGGTCACATTAGGCCCTACCAGCAGAAAAAGGAGACCCTTGGGATAAGCAGACTTCCACTGTCCCACACTGATAGGATTCAGCTGTCATCAGGTAGACTGTTTCCCTGGGGCTTGTCTGCTGCAGTCTCCTCACTGCTCATCCTTTCAAACTGCCATTTCGCTGCCTTCCTCATAATTTGGACTCTCCAGCATCCTCTCGGCCCCCACTCTTCCTCAAAACTTATCTTCACACAACCCTTAAGCTTTAACTCTGGCTCCTCACAGCCTCTTTCTCTTGGCATCTTCCAGTTCATGGTCCTGAAAGAGAGAAAATCTGATTGGCCCAACTCTTCTTCATGTACAGGGCAACTTCTTAGGTTGCTACCCAGCCTGCAGAATGGCTGCCCCTTGGGTCCATAAGCACTTCTGATCCCATCAGCTGTAGGCAGGGGTGGAATCTCTTGCTTTTATTTAGAAGGGACTCTGAGCAAAGCAAGCACCATGACTGACACTCTTAAGTGCACATCCACTCTCCCCTAGTTCAGCCAATGAGTGCTTTTCCTTCTGCCTACGGTTCTCTTTTCTTCCCTCTCCCTGTTTTGGTGAAAAAGGCATCTCAAGGGTCACTTCTTCCAGGAAGAGGCTGTGTTAGGTTTCCCTCTTCAGGGGGCTCCCTCCATCCTGTAATGAATGCCATTGTGCAGAGGATAAAATGATGTTTTAACAGTTTTAACATTGTAATTGATGTCATTTTCTCCAAGATTTCCTGATGTCTGGAAGTTCTCTCTTTGATAAGCTAGACTTTGGAAACCTAGGAAAATATAAGTGATGTATTCTTGGCTTGGTGCTTTTGAACTGTGGTGTTGGGAGAAGACTCTTGAGAGTCCCTTGGACTGCAAGGAGAGCCAACCAGTCCATTCTGAAGGAGATCAACCCTGGGATTTCTTTGGAAGGAATGATGCTAAAGCTGAAACTCCAGGACTTTGGCCACCGCATGCAAAGAGTTGACTCATTTGAAAAGACCCTGATACTGGGAAAGATTGAGGGCAGGAGGAGAAGGGGACGACCGAGGATGAGATGGTTGCATGGCATCACCGATGGACATGGTCTGAGTGGACTCCGGGAGTTGGTGATGGACAGGGAGGCCTGGCGTGCTGCGGTTCATGGGGTCGCAAAGAGTCGGACACGACTGAGCGACTGAACTGAACTGAACTGATTCTTGGCTTAGAGTGCTTCAAAAACCATTTAGAGAACATAAACCTTGAGTTTATTCTGAGAAAGAATAGAGTCAGTCTGGCCTTGGTTTTGCTAGGAACTGGTCTGGAACCTTAAGATAGGCCTGGGCTAAGGCAAAGAGAGGAGGACACACACACACACACACACACACACACTGGCATTTGCTACTGAAAAATAAGTACATTCTGGGAATAATGGGACATCAAAAAACAGTACTGCAATCACTACCTGGGAAGGAAGAAACCTGGATCCAGGTGAGTTCCTGAGAGGGGTACCCAAACCATTTACTCTCCCACCTCTTCCCACCTACCCCCACCAACCCACACTCACCAAGCCAAGCCTTTTGGAGGCAGTGTACACAACAGAATTCCCAGACAGATTTGAGAATCCAAGAATAAGGAGGATTTGTGCTTCCCAGGTGGAGCTCAGTACTTGCTAAAAGTCATGGAACTTCCCAAAACCCAGCATCAGGACTCTCTGAATCCAGCCATTTAGGAATTTTTAGGAAGGTCTACCCACATAGGTAAGATTGTTTGAATCATTAGCCTTGGTGATTGAAATCAATCTCCAGCCTGGAGACTGGGATAAAAGGTGGGCCTAAAAATTCTAAGAAAATCAAGATGTGGTCTTTCTGGTGACCAGTCCCATTCTAAATCTATCCATGAGCCCACCAAGAGTCACTTCATTAGCTTAAACTCAAGTATGGTTGAGATGATTTGCTATTATTAACAAAAGATGTTCCTATCATCTTTATCACTCAGGAAATTCCAAAGATCTTTGGAGTTCTGTGCCAGGCACCAGGGACAAAGACTAGGTATATATGTTTTCTTATGCCAGTTTAGTGCATGAAACAGCCAACTCTCTGGGAACAAGGAGGGGGTTGTGGGAGCAGGTAAGACCCAGACCTGAAAAAGCCTTGTGTCTAGGATAGAGAGCTGTAATCTACATAGACCAGCCCTTATGGACCAGATGGAAATAAGATGTTCAGGAGATGCCAATGTGGAAGGTGATACTATCGTCCCCCATATCCCAATGTCTTAGCATTCTGATACACTCAGAACTCCTTTCAACCTCATGGAAGAGGCAGAAAATCCTGAGCTGACCAAGATACTTACATCAGTGGAAATTAAGTGTCCATTTGTTGGAATTCCCTATTGGTCCAGTGGCTAGGACTCTGCACTTCCACTGCAGGAGGTCTGGGTTCCATCCCTGGTCAGGAACTAAGTTCCTGCAATCCTTGAGCTGTGGCCAAAAAAAAGTATCCATTTGTTGTCAGAATAAAAGCTCACCCTGGAAATTAAGTTCTGTTCTGGGGGGGGGGCCCCGCCAACAGTTTTATACTGGGGGCACTTGAGTTTGTTTAATAAGATCAAGCCACTACTTTTGTTGTCCTGACCCAGAGTGTGGGTGTTCTGACTGTGGAAGTCACGTTCCCAAGACCTGTCCATCCATCTCACTAATCTCTAAATTCCTGAAACACTGGAAACTCGTATTATTTGTCAGTAACCCACCAGTGCCTAACTTACTGCAGGTTTTGTATTGTCCTAGATTAGCTATTAACCAGCTATATATCCTTAGAGAAATTGCTTAATTGCTCTGAGATTCCATTTTCTCACCTTAAAATTAGGTAATCTACCAGCAAAAATAAACCATGTGGTTTCACCGACTGTAGCAAAGACTAGTATTACATTGGTAATATGTATGAATTGCAAAATATATTAAGAAAATGTGTTCTATTTTATAGCTATATACTAATCAGAACTAGGTTAACTAGATTCAACCACTCCTTTAATCCAAGGCGGGGATTTGGCGGGGAGGGGTCGGTTCAGAATAGTCCTTAGGGAACCTAATTTAATGACTAGATAACACAAGTTTGTAATTAGCGTATCAACAACTTGTATGGAATTAAGTCTTTCCAAAGTGCTTGAAGGTACTTGAAACAGTTTATCTTAAGTAGACCAACTGTTCCCAAACCTGACTCATCATCAGAATCATATGTGGAACTTTTTAATCACAGAGATCCCTGGGTCTGCCACGGAGATTCCAATTCCATGAATCCTAGTGGGCTGTGAAATCTACGTTTCAAAAGCTTCCCAGAAAATTTCAGTGATCAGCCAGGTATGAGAATCACTGCTCTAGAAAAAATTAACTAGACAATGGAAACTCCAACCTTGTTTAAATAATTATAGATACCAAATTAATTTCTCATTTATATTTTATATTACAACATGATTTTTAAAGTCAATACATTATAGTAAAAGCTATGCTGTCTGGGATTTGCTTCCAAATAAGCTGGGGAGTTGAGGAATGGGCTGGGGGAATGGGGTAAAATGAAACAAGGTTGGCCATGAGTTGATCATTGTTGAACCTGGGCAGAGTAAAGTATTCTATTTTGTTTTACTATTTTATTCTCTCTACTTTCATATATGTTTGAAACTTCCCACGACAAAAAGTTTTTAAAAATAAAACTGAGGTGTGTGAATAATGAGTAAAGCCTCTTGCTTCTCCCTTCTCATAATCTCATTCCCCAGAAGTGCTGTTACTTGAAGTTGATTCTATATTCTCTCAGATATTTTTCTGTGTATTTTAAATGAATGTCCATTTTATTTTATCCCACTTAAATGCCAACCTTGTGCCAAATCCTGTAATGAAATTGATTTCGGAGATGTGCCTGAAAATTTTCCATAGAGAAAATCTTTGTAATCCCCTCATCAACCTTCCTGCTTCCTCACTCCCAGCATCTCCCATGTCACTCCCATGGCAAACAGAAGGGGGCGCCTTAATTCCTAACCCGCCTGTGAGACGTTACTACGTTTTCCTCACAGCCCAATTCTCCGTTGAGCGCATCAGAGGTTTTTAAAGCAACCTTGAAAGGTTATTCTGAGTTCAGATCACAGCTGCATCACTTTCTGGCTGGATGCTTAATCTCCCTGTGCCTCAGTGTTGCCATCGATTCATGACACTAACAGTACAACTAACTGCTCAGGGTTATTATTAAACTTTACACCTGTAAAGCTCAATTTCTGCTCCCCTCACCCTCAATCCTCTACTTACCATATGTTCTTGCCTCACTGTGAGTTCTTGCCAAACTCATGGCCAAACCTCAACTCGAACCTTACACATACACACATACACACACCACAAATATGTTAATGTTTCAGATTTCACTGCATTAAAATGTAAGACAGTCAAACAAATCAAAGCATTAGTTGTTTTCTTCAGCCCTTCTCAACAAAAAAAGATGTCATTCCATTAGAGGAATAACATGAGTTGACACGTGTTCATTCAGATATATATGTGTCCCAAACATTATCTCGAAAATCCCAAGTACCTAGCTGGTCACCTTTCGGGTTTTGTCTTGGTTTGGTTTTAAATCTCATTTCATCTCTTTCTTTTCCAACTCTTTCATGTATGATGATCCAGTATCTCCAGCCGTAGGTTTCCAAGATGGTCTTAACCCATCAAAAGTCTTGCAAATAAAACCTGTTTGGGTTGGTGTTTCCTGACACTAAATTCCATTTTATCTGCAGATCTATCTGCACAGAAAGAGGGAGAGAGAAAGTGCTTCCAAATACCTGGGTCATCTCCTGAATTTCATATCTATAATGCAAGTATATTTAGGTCCATGTATTCACAGGCAGAAATATACTTCTTGTGCACACACACACAAACACATATATAAATCTCTTTTGACCCTATCATGTACATACTTTGAAAAGTTTGTTAGAAGAACCAGACTGGTAATAATTCACTGCACCTCATGTATAATAAGCAGCAATGCACCGGCCTTATGATGAATTGCCAGGGTAACACAGGGACATCTTGTTTGCATTTCAATGCACCAAGTGTCAGATTCTTATTTCATTACTCGCCGGCACATTAGTGGACGGTTTTTAATTTCTTTTTTTTTCCCTTTAGCAAAGCTCCACGGAGACCTCTCGCTTTTGCCACTTGCATCAAGAGCAAGGTTGCATTATTTTTAAATGCTATAGTGTCTGGGTCTCCCTCAAAATGTTGCTGAATTCACAAAATAAATGATAGCATACTACCAGCAATTCTACGGGGCTTTAAAAAATTTCCCTTGCTTTTATTGAATTCATTCTCTAAAAAGTGGTTTGGAGGATTTGTGCTATCTTCTTTGTATTTTATATGGTAAGGTGTCCTTTGTTTTTGGTTATGTTTGGGTTTTTTTAAAATCCAGATTCATATTGTTCCTTAGGCACAATGACATGAGAAGCTACAAGCTGTTCTCAAGGAAAATGTAGTTCTGAATTACCTTGTAATCTGCTGGGAGCTACAGGATGCTCAGACCTACCATGAAGCCCCATGGCCTGCCCCACACTTGAGGGTAGTGGACTAAATGTGTATGCCATGTAGACTGAGAGCAGGTTTTTTCCCAAAAGTTCTCCAGAAATTTGAGATGAACTTGCTTCCTAATGTTTTCCCAGGAATATAATTAGATACAATGGAACATTCTTTAGAGCAGTCATTCTCAAACTTAGCAGGTATCAGATCAACTGGGGGGCTTGTTAAAATATTATGTCTAGGTCCCACTCACCCCCCGAGTTTCTGATGTAGTAGATCTTGGATGAGGCCTGAAAATTTGCATTTCTAACAAGATCCCAGGTGATGCTGACACCACTGATTAGGATGCACTTTGAGACCCACTCCAGAGTGGATTATAAGCCTGGCTCTGTCATTTACCTTCCAAGTGACCTTGGGAAAGTTATCTCACCTCTCCAAGTTTTAGAGCCCTTATCAAAAAAATGGAGATAATAATAGCACTTTCCCACTAAAGTGATTGTTAGGGAAAATGAGCTAATAAGATAAAGCATCAACCACAACACAGGATACAAAATCAGCACTCAACAAATATTAGTGTTTTTTTTTTCCCTTTCTCGTCTCCTTCTCACAGAATGGAGATAAGAGATCCAATACTCCACACAGTGCAGGAATCCCTCCTCCATCTTCCTGCTTTGGTCATCCAGCTCCTGTCTGGTCACTTCCACATGTAGGAAGCTCACGTCCTCTGGGGATCCACTGCTCTGTGGCCAGCTCTCACTAGTAGACAGTCATGCTGGGCTGAAACCCAGCTGAAACCCATACTGCCCTCCTGAGTCACAGAGACTAAACTTTGCCTCTGATTTTGAAACTTTTGATTCAGGATGTCCTATAGGCTTATCAGCATGATAAGTGGGCTTCCTCAGGGGCAGATCTTGAGCTGTTTGGTACACCTTGTTTATTAGTGACTTCAATGATGGATTCATTCACTTTTTCATCCTTTTACAAAGCAATGACGTGAGCAGGCACAGGAAGGGCAGACTGACAGGTCTAGGCTTTATTCCTGGATGGTAGGAAGCTTTTGATTAGTTTTAAGCCAGAGAGTGAAATGGTAAAACTTGTATTTCATAAAGATCACACTGACAAGAATTTGAAGAATACTTTTTGTATGGTGAGACTGGAGCCGAGGAGACTAATTATAAGATTAGGGAATGAGGAGGAAATGAACAAGAGAGATGTCGACAGGGTAGAAAGAACAGGACTTGATCATTAGTTTCATGTGAAGGATGAAGGTGGAGGCATGTCTAGGATGATACTCAAGGATCTGACTTCTGAATAAAAGGTTACATTTACTGATAAAGGTAATAGGTGAACAATATCAGGTTCTTTAGGAAATAATCAGTCCAATTTGGGGCATGTTAAGTTTGAAATACTTCTGGGATAATCCTGGGGGCAGTTGAATATATAGATCTGAGATCTCAAGAGTAAGATCTGAACCGTAGATAAAAATGTACGGGGGTCAGTGACCTACATATATTATGGAATATTATTCCATAATTATAGAAAGGAAAAAATACACAGTGAGATAGGAAAGAGGGGGAACGGACACAACTCTGTGGAACAGCAGCCTCTGAGGAGCAAATGAACCAGAAGGAATGAGCCAGGGATAGCCAGAGAGATGGGAGAAGACAATGAAATAATAACAAAGAAATAATAACACAGAAGCCCAAGGAGAACGCCAATGCTCACAGCAGCACTATTTACAATAACCAAGATGTGGAAGCAACCTAAGTTCTCATCAACAGATGAATGGATAAAGAAAATGTGGTTTGTAGATAGATAGGTAGAGAACATAATACTATTCAGCCATAAACAGAACAAAATTTTCCCATTTGCAAACACATTGATGGACTTGGACATTATGCTAAGTAAAATAAGTCAGACAAAGAAAGACAAATACAGTATCATGTGGAATTTAAAAAATGCAACCAACTAGTGAATAGAACAAAAAAGAAGCAGGCTGACAGACATAGAGAACAAACTTAGTGGTTACCAGTGGGGATGAGGAAGAGGGGTCATAAAAGGGTGGATGAATGGAAGGTGCAAATTAATGGGTGTAAGATAAGCTAAAGGATGTACAACATGAGGAATATAGCCAACATTTTGTAATAGTTGTCAATGGAAAGTAACCTTTAAAATTGTAGAAAAAAATGAGGGGACTTCCCTAGTGGTCCAGTGATTAAGAATCCACCTTGCAATGCAGGGGACACAGGTTTGATCTCTGGTCAGAGAACTAAGATCCCATATGCTGCCAAGTAACTAAGCCTGGGCCCCACAACTACAGAGTCAACATACCACAGTGAAAGATCCCACATGACAGAATGAAGATCCCAAGTGCCACAACTAAGACCCAATGCAGCCAGATAATTCATACAATTGATAGCATATTTTAATGTATACAATTAAAAAATAAACAAATGTTTAATTGTATAAAAATTTTAAATAAAAGAGACTTAAGAAAAAGAGCCCCATGAAGAAAATCAAGAAGAGGGATGTGGTCCAAAGCAGCTGTCATAGAGTGAGGGCTTTAGGTAAACACTATAAGAGTCCCATTGGCTGTGGCAATCCAGGGAGATCTTAGTGAGAAAGTATTATGGGGTAAATGTGGTGAAAACTAGGTGATTGCGCTCATGTGAAGAAAAGCAAGACATGAGAAAGTAGAGGTAAAGTATACTAGCTTCATAGGAATGAAGACATGTGGACAGAATGGGTCAAAGATTATTTTTAATATCCAAGAAAAATAGATACAACTTATTGTGGGCTGGGACTTATTTATTGTGGACTTATTTATTCCTGGGTGGCTCAGCAATAAAGAATCCACCTGCAATGCAAGAGACATGGGTTCTATCCCTGGGTCGAGAAGGTCCCCTGGAGAAGGGCATAGCAACCCACTCCAGTTTTCTTGCCTGGAGAATCCCATGGACAGAGGAGCCTGGCGGGCCACAGTCCATGGGGGTCACAGAGAGTCGGACACGACTGAGCGACTAAGCACGGATGCATGCATTGTGGGGCAGGAATCAGCAGCCCCGGCCAATATTTCTCCTAAGTGAGCTCATATACGTGCTTATTGCTGACACTTTGTGACTGACAGAGCTCAGTGACAGCAAAGTCAAGAATAATAAGATGATTTGTGGCGATGGGGACAGAGACTTAAAGCTCAAACGAGGCTGAGCTGTAAGAAAATGAAAACACTTGAATTCTCAGAGACTGTCTCTAAACTCAGGGTTTCTCTCTCTCCAGAAAATGTAGTCCTGCCTCATCAAGAACACTTAAACCTGGAGAAGAAGCAGGAAGATGACTCCCATGTTGGGTGAGAGGCGTCTGCCACATTGCTTTGCCAGGAACCATGCCATGAAGCTAAAGCCAGCTCCAGATAACAGCTTCTTTCCCAAGTATTCAACCACAACTCTATTTATTCTCTTGATCCATCTCCCACCCTCATCCACCCAATCTCACTCCCTGTCTCCAGCATCCACCTCTCACCTTCCTCACTTTTGTTGACGCATTCAGATCCCATTCTTTAGTCCACCTCTCCATTCCTACATCCACTGTACCTCCAGTTTTGAAAACATCCATAAGTTCAGCAGCCAAACTATTTCCAGGTAAGTGACAAACTCCTTGGCCTGCCACCTGCACAGAACACACCACCAGCCAGACCAGGCCCAGCCCCTGTCAGGAGAGGGCGTGACAGAGAGCTTGTTGTTGTTCAGTTGCTAAGTCATGCCTGACTTTTTGCCCCCCTATGGACTGTAGCCTGCTAGGCTCCTCTGTCCATGGACTTTTCCAGGCAAGAATACTGGATTAGGTTGCCATGCCCTCCTCCAGGGGATCTTCCCAACTCAGGGATCAAACTCATGTCTCCTGTATTGCAGGCAGATTCTTTACCAATGAGCCACCAAGTAAGCAAAAATTTGTCTTAAAGTCAGCTCATTAACAATGTTAAGTTCTATCTATAACTTAATTCCTTCTTGCTATGTAAAAACATACCCACAGATTTCTGGGATTTAGGACATAGACACCTTCAGAGGGGCTTCCCAGGTGCCACTAGTGGTAAAGAACCCACCTGCCAATGCAGGAGACATAAGAGATGCGGGTTCAAGCCATGGGTCAGAAAGATCCCCTGGAAGAGGAAATGGCAACCCACTCCAGTATCCTTGCCTGGAGAATCCCTACGGACAGAGGAACCTGGGGGGCTACAGTCCATGGGGTCGCAAAGAGTTCCACATGACTGAAGAGACTTAGCACGCACACACGCTATATAATTCTGAAATTTCCTCTTGTGAACTACAAGGCCTGCAGGGAAATGTTCCCCTATTTATTCCATTCCCATATAGATGGAATCAAGGTGGTAAATTCCTTAGAGAAAGCAATATCAAAGACAGACATTTGCTTCATGACATCACAGAAGCCATGAGGCCAGATGAAAACAAAACTATATTAAGGGAGAGAAACTCTGGGTTCTGGGTTGGGCTCAGGGACAAACTGCTGCCTTGGATAAGCTGTGAAACCTTCTTAGGACAAGTGTCCTTGCTCAGAGAATGGGTAGAGCCAGTCAGGCATGTCCTAGATCAGTGTTTTAGAATGGGTGAAATGAATTCTGCAGCCCAAGGCTTCCTGAATTTCTGCAGCCACATTCTAATGAGCAAAAGGAAATGAATGACGAATTTGTAGTGTTTGGAACAGAACCATGACGGGCCACACCACAGTAAGAAATTGTTTTGAAACCCATCTTCATGTTTTAACATTTTAGGCTGATTTTTAATTTTTCTCCATAGTAATTCTGTTTCTTTAATGTAATATTATATTTTTATCATGTTTTATTATTGTGCTTTGCTGCAGAATTTCAGGGTGGGAAGAAATGTGGAGTTATTACCCTGTATAGAAATTGGGAAAGCAAACTTGAAAGCAGCTAGCACAATCCTGCAGGCAAGCAAACAGAAACTTACATCCATGTCTTTATCTTAAATCGACGCAGATTCTGAACCACTCTTGTCACACTGATACAGTCAGACTAAAGTTTGAGTCATACCACCTTTCATACATATCCAAGGTCACACATTCCAAGATCTGCATTCACTATAAAAACACTTACTAAGCCCTCTTCACCCAGTAACGCATCACGTCACAGAATCCCATTCCCCCCCCACACACAGGCAGGTATATCTACCCATCTCCCCAACCACAGTCACTGGAACCATTACAGGCCCAACATTCCCAAGTCACACAGACCCCCAACCTCACCTCTGTCACACACAGGCTGCCCCACACCTCATATCTGGAGAGCATCAGGGTGTATGTTATCCTAACTGCACCTCCATCCTTATGTCCCCACCAGCTCAGCACAGTGTCTTATATATACAGGTCCTTGATTATTATGTTAAATTGAAATTCACTTGGCGGCCCTCTCCTTTGCTATATTTTCCTCCAGTTTCCCAAGACAGAAGTGATTCTCACTTTCCTAGGATCCCAGGGCACCTACCTTCTGAGTAAGGTCCCTAACTAGACTTCAGTGAAGCAGATTCCTCGCCCAACAAATTGGCATGCTTTGCCCACCACTCTCCAATAGATGGATTCTCATGGGGGTGTCCAAGCCCACCTGATCCCAAAGCCTGTCCTATTTAAGACTTAGGGACTGTCAGAAAGAATAAGACAAATGCCATATGATATCACTTATATGTGGAGTCTAAAATATGACACAAATGAACATATCTACAAAACAGAAACAGACTCACACGAAAAGAGAACAGGCTTGTTGTTGCCAAAGGGGAGGGGAATGGGTTGGCAGTTTGAGGTTAACAGGTACAAACTATTATATATAGAATGGATAAACAACATGTAGCCATGTAGCACAGAGAACTATATTCTATATCTGATGAAACCATAATGGAAAAGAATTTTTTGAAAAGTATATATGTGTGGGGCAGGGGGGCAGCTTCCTTGGCAGCTCAGCTGATAAAGAATCCGCCTGCAATGCAGGAGACCCTGTTTTGATCCCTGGGTAAGGAAGATCCCTTGGAGAAGGGAACAACTACCCACTCCAGTATTCTTGACTGGAGAATTCCATGGACAGAGGAGCCTGGCAGCCTACAGTCCATGGGGTCACAAAGAGTCAGACATGACTGAGTGGCTTTCATTTTCAATTTTTCTGTGTGTGTGTGTATAACTGAATTACTTTGCTGTACAACAGAAATTAATACAACATTATAAATCAACCATATATCAAATTTTAAAATAAATAAGTAAAAAGACTTAAGAGACTGTGCCATCTTCACTTATCCAAAGCTGTGGTACAAAGCAGGGAATATTCTGCCCCTAAAGGCTTTCCCTTGGTGAAGGGAATGGCAAACCACTTCAGTATTCTTGCCTTGAGAACCCCATGAACAGTATGAAAAGGCAAAATGATAGGATACTGAAAGAGGAACTCCCCAGGTCAGTAGGTGCCCAACACACTACTGGAGATCAGTGGAGAAATAACTCCAGAAAGAATGAAGGGATGGAGCCAAAGCAAAAACAATACCCAGCTGTGGATGTGACTGGTTATAGAAGCAGGCTTCAGCAATACGTGAACCGTGAACTTCCTGATGTTCAAGCTGGTTTTAGAAAAGGCAGAGGAACCAGAGATCAAATTGCCAACATCCGCTGGATCATGGAAAAAGCAAGAGAGTTCCAGAAAAACATCTATTTCTGGTTTATTGACGATGCCAAAGCCTTTGACTGTGTGGATCACAATAAAAAGTGGAAAATTCTGAAAGAGATGGGAATCCAGACCCCCTGACCTGCCTCTTAAGAAATCTGTATGCAGGTCAGGAAGCAACAGTTAGAACTGGACATGGAACAACAGACTGGTTCCAAATAGGAAAAGGAGTATGTCAAGACTGTATATTGTCACCCTGCTTGTTTAACTTCTATGCAGAGCACATCCTGAGAAAGGCTGGGCTGGAAGAAGCACAAGCTGGAATCAAGATTGCCGGGAGAAATATCAATAACCTCAGATATGCAGATGACACCACCCTGATGGCAGAAAGTGAAGAGGAACTAAAAAGCCTCTTGATGAAAGTGAAAGTGGAAAGGGAAAAGTTGGCTTAAAGCTCAACATTCAGAAAACGAAGATCATGGCATCTGGTCCCATCACTTCATGGGAAATAGATGGGGAAACAGTGGAAACAGTGTCAGACTTTACTTTTTTGGGCTCCAAAATCATTGCAGATGGTGACTGCAGCCATGAAATTAAAAGACGCTTACTCCTTGGAAGAAAAGTTATGATCAACCTAGATAGCATATTCAACAGAGACATTACTTTGCTGACTAAGGTCCGTCTAGTCAAGGCTATGGTTTTTCCAGTGGTCATGTATGGATGTGAGAGTTGGACTGTGAAGAAGGCTGAGCGCCGAAGAATTGATGCTTTTGAACTGTGGTGTTGGAGAAGACTCTTGAGAGTCCCTTGGACTGCAAAGAGATCCAACCAGTCCATTCTGAAGGAGATCAGCCCTGGGATTTCTTTGGAAGGAATGATGCTAAAGCTGAAACTCCAGTACTTTGGCCACCTCATGCAAAGAGTTGACTCACTGGAAAAGACTCTGATGCTGGGAGGGATTGGGGGCAGGAGGAGAAGGGGACGACCGAGGATGAGATGGATGAATGGCATCACTCACTCGATGGACATGAGTCTGAGTGAACTTCAGGAGTTGGTGATGGACAGGGAGGCCTGGCGTGCTGTGATTCATGGGGTCGCAAAGAGTTGGACACGACTGAGCAACTGAACTGAGCCGACGAACTGAAAAGGCTTTCCCTATTCAGCAGGCATTATGCCTTGTCCCTAGAGGAGCTTTCAGACTTTAGTCATCAAGAGACCCTACTGATTTTCCTACACCTGGGACTAGGGTAAGGCAAGAGGCTGACCTTGCATGTACATGACCCTAAGAGTGAAATGAAAGTGAAAGTGAAAGTGAAATCGCTCAGTCATGTCCGACTCTTTGCAACCCCATGGACTGTAGCCTGTCAGGCTCCTCCATCCATGGGATTTTCCAGGCAAGAGTGCCGGAGTGGACTGCCATTTTCTTTAAGGAGTGAAGATCTCCTTAAATTTTGTACCATAGGCGTCTCAGTCATCTCACCCTAGTCCTAGACATAGATTCTCTTAGGGATCTTCTTTGATATCCTAAAAAATATACTATTTGAAGATGTATAAAATTATCTCATGTTTGGAGTGATGTCACCACCATGACCAAGACATTCCTCGTTCATCCTTACACATGCTTCAGTGACAATTTGGCATCCATCCACAGACAAAGGGTCTGTCGGGTCAAGCACTATTCACCAAGGGACCCTGAGGGTCATGGCCACCCATGTGGCAGATAATAGGCATAGAGACCTCTGTCCCAGCTCTGTCCCTGCAATGGTGGCCCATGAACCTTCTCCAGCCCCTTTCAGCCATGGTCTAGGAGTCCCTGGAAAATGCTGTCTTAGACAATTGCCCATGGACAAAGAGCTTTTTTGGAAGTTCAGGTTTCCAGTGGAGAAGTCCCAGCATGCCACTGAAGGAAAAAATGCAAATCTGAATGCATTAGAGGGAGGGATATGAGGAACAATTTGATTTTACCTGCATCACCCCTTTCTAAAGCAGCACAGCTCAGGGTCAAGAGACACTGTCTCTTCGTGACCTGTGATTTGTCCCACAGAGGAAAGAGAGTGTTTGGGTGGACACCTGACTTCCCTACATGCAGGATGCTGCCAAGAAGGCCCATTTCTATCTTACTCCACCCAGAGTCATTGATTCAAGAACTATGTGCCTGAAAGGCAGGAAGAGAGTGGAAAAGCAACATATAAGAATCTTGGAGAACATTAAAAGGATGCAGACCAATTGCTATATCAAGAACTCCATCCAGCCCACCCACACCGCTAGGGACACCTGGCCCACAGATCCCCCTAACTGGCCCACAGGCAATGTTCCGTGCACCTCACCCACACACAACCCCACCCAGCTGTCAGCTCTCAAGGTGAACTACCAATAACAGGTCAAGAAGCAACAGTTAGAATCGGACATGAAACAACGGACTGGTTCAAAATTGGGAAAGGAGTATGTCGAGGCTGTATATTGTCACCCTGCTTATTTAACTTGTATGCAGAGTACATCATGCGAAATGCCAGGCTAGATGAAGCACAAGCTGGAATCAAGACTGCCGGGAGAAATATCAATAACCTCAGATATGCAGATGACACCACCCTTATGGCAGAAAGTGAAGAGGAACTAAAGAGCCTCTTGATGAAAGTTAAAAAGCTGGCTTAAACTCAATATTCAAAAAACTAAGATCGTGGCATCCAGTCCTGTTCACTTCATGGCAAATAGACAGGGAAACAATGGAAACAGTGACAGACTATTTTCCTTGGCTCCAAAATCACTGCAGGTGGTGACTGCAGCTATGAAATTAAAAGACACTTGCTCCTTAGAAGAAAAGCTATGACAAACCTAAACAGCATATTAAAAAGCAGAGACATTACTTTGCCGACAAAGATCCGTCTAGTCAAAGATATGGTTTTTCCAGTAGTCATGTATGGATATGAGAGTTGGACCATAAAGAAGGCTGAGCACCAAAAAACTGATGTTTTTGAACTGTGGTGTTGGAGAAGACTCTTAAGAGTCCCAAGGACTGCAAGGAGATCCAACCAGTCAATCCTAAAGTAAAGCAGACTTGAATATTCAATGGAACGACTGATGCTGAAGCTGAAGCTCCAATACTTTGGCCATCTGATGCAAAGAGCCGACTCATTAGAAAAGACACCGATGCGAGGAAAGAAAAAAGGCAGGAGGCGAGGAGGACAACAGAGGACAAGATGGTTGGATGGCTTCACCAACTTGATGGAAATGAGTTTGAGCAAGCTCCAGGAGATGGTGAAGGACAGGGAAGCTTGGTGTGCTGCAGTCCATGGAATCACAAAGAGTCAAACACGACTGAGCAAATGAACAACAGCAACAACAAATATATTAATACATTTGTAATACATGAATATTATTTGGCCATGAGAAAGAAGGATATCCTGCCATTTATTACAACGTGGATGGACTTTGAGGACATTACGCTAAGTGAAATAAGTCAGGGAGACAATGAAAAATACCACATGACATCACTTATATGTAGAATCTGAAAAAGCCAAACTCACAGAAACAGAATAGAATGGTGGTTAGCAGGGGCTGGAGGGTGGGGAAAATAATGAGACTGGTCAAAGGGCACAGATTTCCAGTTAGAAGATAAATAAGTTCTGAGGGTCTAGTGTGCAACATGATGACCATAGTTAACAGTACTGTATTATATACTTGAAATCTGCTAACAGAGTAGATTTGAAATATTCTCACCACAAAAAGAAAAAAAGGTAATTATGTGAAGCGGTGGAGGTGTTAACTAACCCTACTACAGTCATCACTTTACAGTACACAAGTTCATGAAATAAATCATCATGTTATACATCTTAAACTTATACAGTGTTATATGTCAACTATACCTCAGTAAAGCTGGAAACCATTATCTTATTTCTATAAACTTGTTTCTACTTTCTGACAGTCTTATATACACAGAGATATTCTAGAATGGATTTGCATTGAGAATGACTATGCCAGGGTTGAGTGTTTAGAGGTACACCTTAGCCTAAATTCCCAGAGAAAAGAGTGATGAGCAGATGGTTTATTTGGGAAGTGATTTCTAGCAACCAAGAACAGTGAGGCAGGCAAAGAGGAACTGCTAATACAAGGATGCTGTCAAACTGAGCATCACCATGGACAACTGATGATCCATCTGGCCGGGTTCTCTTGAGGAAATACACAAAAGCTGTCTTAGACTTGTGCCCTCCAAAGACCAACATGGAGAAGTATGTATCTGCTGGTTTCCATCCCCATCAGTTGAGGGTTGTCACACTTCAAGGCTGTGCATGGCTGAGTGTCCAGCACTGCTATCCCCTGCCGTGGTGTCACAGAAGCCCCAGGGTAAGTGCAAGAGACACTCATGCAGGAGCCAAGGCGCTATCAAAGGAAGGAAGTTAAGCCCACATGAAACCACTGCCATAGCCGATCCTGCAATAAAGGACTGAGACTAGAAGATGAAGCACAACAACAACAAAAGATGACGTGATGTTTTCTCATTTTCCTTCATCATAACTTTTAATGGTAGTTATACCTGTTACCTCAATTGTATAAATGAGGAGGATGGGACTTCCCTGTTGGTCCAGTGGCTAAGACTCTGGGCTCCCAATGGAGCACGGGAGGTGGGTTTTATCCCTGGTCAGGGAACTAGATCCCACATGCCACAACTAAAGATCCTGTGTACCGCAACTAAGACCCGGTGCAGCCAACATAAATAAATAAATAAATGTTTTGAATAAACATGTGGTATGTTTATAGTGATGGTATAATTAGGATTCTTTTTTAAAATCAGTCTCTATTTGCAATGGAAAAGTTCCAGGTACTCCAAAGTACTCCACATTTCTTTCAAGCTAGTTTCTACATTGAACTTGGCCTGATGGCTCAGCTAGTAAAGAATCCTCCTGCAATGTGGGAGACCTGGGTTTGATCCCTGGGTTGGGAAGATCCCCTCGAGAAGGAAATGGTACTCACTCCAGTATTCTGACCTGGAGAATTCTATGGACTGTATAGTCCATGGGATTGCAAGAGTCGGACACGACTGTGAGTGTTTCACTTTCACTTTTCACTTTCTACATTGAACTTGGCCTTGAGAAGTGACCTGTGGCAGGCCTGAAGTCATGGGCCATAGCCTTACAGGAGGGAAGAACTTCTGTGAATCCATGAGATTCAACTCGGACTCTTTGTTTCTTGTATGTCACAGAACATACAAGTGCCCTTGCTCCCTACACAGAGAGCCACTTCCCATTGCTTTCAATAAAATTTATATTTGCCAATAATTCCTAAATTTGTATCTTCAGCTCAGAACTCACCTCAGAGCCCCAGATCCTATATATACAACTGCTTTCCTGATATTTTCACTTGTATTTATGATAGACCTCTCAAAATTAATACATTCAATAGTAAATTATTTAAATTCTTCAGAAAACTGTTCCTCCCATTGTTATGGACTGAACTATGCCCCCCTCAAAATTCTAAGCCCTTGAACTATGCCCCACCTCACAAAATCCTAACTCCTTGTACTTCCACAAATGACTATATTTGGAAGTAAGGGGTCTTTAAAGAGATAACTAAGTTAAAGTGAGGTTATTGGAGTAGGCACTAATCTAATGACTGGTATCATTTAGACACCAGCACATACATAGGAAAAACAGCATGAAGATATAGGAATAATACCACCATCTATCACTATAAAGCAAAGAAAGGCTTAGAACAAATTCATCCCTCAGTAGAAACCAACTAGGCTGACACCTTGATCTTGGACATGCAGACTCTAGATCTGTGAGAAAATAAATTTCTATCGTGTAAGCCATCTAGTCTGTGGTATTTGGTCAGAGCAGCCCTAGCAACTGAGCACACCACATAAATAGTTGTTGCCACCAACCTCTAATAGCTAAAAGCCAGAAATCTGGGAGTCAGTCCTGAAATGACTTCTTCCTCACCCCTAAATCCAACCTATAGCCAAGTCCTTCTGTGTCAACCTACAAAATATGTCTCAATCAGCCCATTTCTCTCTACCTCTGGGGCCACCACCTGGCCCAAGCCACCACAGCTATTGACAGGTACCCCACCAGCAGCCTGATGACTAGGTTTGGTTCTGATCTGTCACCTCCAGCACTGAAAGAGACTCTTGGGTGGAAATTTGTGATCACCTAAAGCTAACTCAGCAGGGTTGGGGTGAGGAAGAAGTGGGGATCACAACTCCTGACCCATCCTATGTCAGCAGCTGGGTGAGCCTCCAGCTTCTGCAGGAGGCCTAGTTTGATCTGTTCAGACTTATTCTGACCCTCAGTATTAACCTCACAGTGCAGACTTCAAATCCCAGCCTTCAAGGCCAGTGCACCATCGATTCTTCCTTGCCTGTCTACACACCTGGCTGTCTCCAACTGTCCCGGTCCCGCTCAGACTCAGCACTTGAAGGTGTCCAGCCCTGCTGCTGCCAGCCCTTCAGTTTTCACCCTACCACCAGATTCTCCCCAGGGCTTCTGGGCCTGAGCCTCCCCACCTGGGCTGCTCCTCAGACTCAGCCCCTCTTCCATGCAAGACACACCCTTATTTTGATGGCTCCCCAGCCCCTACAGGAGAAGGCCAGTCCCCTCCCCCACAACAAGGTACACAACTGCCCAGGCCCTGCTTACCTTTCCAGCCCTGTTTTATATATTCCCTCTCTTCTCTTGAACACTCTAGCCATCTATCTATCTCCCAAATGGGTCTCTCGGGTTCATGCTTCTGTATTTTATTCATGCTGTTCCCTCTACCTCAAATGCTTTTCCCTCAATTTACTCCTGACCGCTCCTGTGCGTTCTCTGAGTATCAGATCAGAAGAACATCTCCTTCCACATTCCACCCCTCACCCTTCCACATCTACCAGTTCTCAGTGCCTGCCCCTGAATTTCCTTTCCGTTCTGCACTTTACCTGCTATATATTAATTATTTGTTTGTTTTTCCATCACCATCACTGAACTGTGAGTTCTTTGAAGGCATGTGCTGTCCTGTGCTGTGCTCAGTCACTCAGTTGTGCCCAACTCTTTGCAACCCCATGGACAGATGAGGCTCCTCTGTCCGTGGGATTCTCTAAGCAAGAATACTGGAGCGGGTTGCCATTTCCTCCTCCAGCAGATCTTTCCAGCCCAGGGATTCAACCTGCATCTCTTGAGTCGCCTGCAACGGTAGGTAGATGCTTTACCACCGCACCACCTTGGAAGTCCCTTCAAAGGCATAGACCACCCCTTACTCACCTGTGTCCCCCAGACTTAGCACAGTGCTTACACACAGTAGGTGATGAATAAGTGCTTGTTGAGCCAAACTGGCTGACTCCGAGACCCCTGTGCCCTGTGTCCCAGGCGCCAGCCCCCCATGGGGTGACATGCTTTGCTTTCTCCACAGCAGGGACTGCTGCTGCCTTTGCTGAACCAAGTCACGTGACAGTTGCTCTAAATTAAGTGCACAGGTAGTGAGGCCTAGATGGCTTTTTAAAGTTTCTCAAGGAAAAGGAAATTGTGAAATGCCCCACTGGGGCCGCGAAGCAATCTCTCCTAGTCCAGACTTGTGCCCAAAGCCAGCTGCTTGGGCCGAGAGATAAGGGGGCCCCATGCTGAGCCGCCACCAGCGGACTCAGAAAAGTAACAAATTGACAACATTCAGGAAGAAGATTCCTCATTTCCAATAGTATCATCTATACCCTGTGGCATAAAGCACCTCCTGCCTTATTAACGTCTTTAACATTTTTTAGTGCTGAATCCAAGGTGAAAGGGAGGAGGGGGAGAGGATACTTCTGTACCAGAGTCCTTTAGGAACCAAGAAAATGCCGTGGCAGAGATGAATTGTAGACCCAGAAATAGCATTTTTTGGATGAAATGTATAATGTTCACTCTTTTTCAAAAAAAAAATGTTTAATACAGCCCAAATGACATCACATCAGGTCAGACAGAGCGGAAGGAAGGAAGAAAAACACTGAGCGTGAGACGAAATTAATACAGACAGGTGCTTTCTACACTGACCTCCACACTGCACACACTGAAGACCAGGGAGAACAGCTTCATCAGAAAGGGTGTCTCGCCTTACTCACCACAGCTGGACTCATTTAGGTTTTAAACTATCCACTGCACTTCAAAGACTAACACCAAAACTTGAAGGAAAATAATATTTAGCTAGTCTAGTCGGGTGCTCTCTGAGGTATGCCTGCCAAGCGGGGAGTTTCTTTTCCTATTCACAAAGCCCAGTAAATTTCACTCACACAGAACCCCTCCCAGTCCCCATCCTCAATTCCCCACTGCCCAGGACCCACATTCCAGTTCTCCCCATCCTCAAAAACATAAGCAGTCCAGTGTATCACTGAAGTACAGAGTTCTCGAAATTAACATGTCACCACTAGGATTATGGTGGCAGATCACTGAATCACACACGATCTCATTTCAACAAAGAAAGGGGGGAGGATTTTGTTTAAGACCATTAAACTCTCTTTCAGAATCCGAGAAGAATACAGGCTTTCTCGGGAAAGAACTAGAGCTAGGAGTCATCCTGATTTCTAGTCCACCTCTCATTTCTGATTCTCTCTGAGCATGTGCTTCACTGCCCTGTGTCTGCAGCCTGGCATTTCCCGATCCTCAGCTCACAGGACAAACTGCATAGTCCTTGCCTCCTGAGAGACCCACAGCTCCTGCCTCTCCACAAAGAAACAAAATATCTGGCTGTCTCTCCAGTTCAAATCCAGATTCTTGGAGAAGGGAATCTGATCAGGTTAATTATCCTCTCTGTCCCATTTAGCTCTAAGGAGATAGCCTACAGTGCATATGTTACTGATCAGGGTTTTTTACCTCCTTCATCAACAGAAATTGATCAGAGACCAGACAAGAAACTCAGGCAAGGCCTTACTGGGGCCCCTGCTGCCACAGGAGGGAGCAAAAACAAGTAACAGGTTCCCTTGCTTACACCCTGAGGAGGGCAAACTGGTTCTTTACCTGGGGTGAGGGTCCCTGAGGGATGGCCTAGGTAATCTGACCACTCCAGGTGGGATTGTGTGCAGAAGACAGACACATTACCCTGCTTTTGCTCTAGGCTCTTCAGAACTGGCAGTTGGGCTTTTTGGTCTCTTTGTGTCTTTTGTTCAGAATTGGCCCTCGCTGCCCATGTATGTTGTTATTTTTAACCCCAAATAGTTTCTTTGTATTTTGTAGCTTGAGGAGAGCTGTGTCCAGGTGCAAGCACTGCAGCAAAGAGTCCCAAGTCCCAGGCCTGTCTCACATACAGAGCTCCTGAGAGCAGTTCCCAGGGTAGAGGTGTTGTATTCTCTCCAGGGTCCGGAACCAGCACTGGACAATGGGCCACTGTGTCTCTCCTGACCCTAGACAGTCTGAGGTCTGTCCAGTCTCTGCCAGGAAATCTGAACCAAGTCAGGAAAGAGAAAGCTTTGGGAGAAAGGGATTAAATAGAGAGTTACAGATACAGAAAAAGAGATAGATACTTAGTATAGGCATCAAGAGAAGCCAAGAGACGAACAAGAAATACAAATGTTTTGCCATGGTCTTCAAATAATCATTTATCAAGAAAAGAAACCAGATAGATGTAACATTGTCATGAAAACATAATTCATACACAGACATGAAGAACACCAGAAGGGCAGACATGATATAACCGAAGTGTTATCTCATCCACTGAGTTATGCCAAAGTGCTCATAATTTGTTTTCCTTTTTCTATCTTGATGAAAAATTATTTTTATAATACTATGGAACTAATACATCTTGATGTGTATAATACTGTTTTAATGATTCTTTCACACTTATGCTATAATTTAATTTTTATTAAGTAGGACCACGGAAACTCCCATTTTTATAGGTCAAAAATGACAAATATCACCAATTTCAAAATAATATATATGCATCCTTTTAAACAGAACTACAGACTTAAATGAAAACATTATTCCTCAGGATAACTCCCACTACATCCCTGATTCCTACTACCCAGAGGCAACCATTTTTAGCTTTTTAAACTATTATTCTTGATTGCTTATTTCTAAATAATATTAATGTATCTTTATCTCATGATCTTTTTATTTTATATATGTCACTTCATCTTGTGAAAGATATGGACAATCTCAATGGCATCAAACCCATGAGATAAGCTACCAATTCCAGGGGATTTTTTAAAATATTTATTTATTTATCAGGTCTTCGTTACATGCAGGCTCTTCGTTGCAGTCCATGGGCTTCTTGCCAGTTGTGCACGGGTTCTAGAGTGTGGGCTCAGTAGTTGCAGGAGTGTAGGTTTAGCTGTCCTGCATTGCATGGGTTCTAGTTACCCAACCAGGGGTTAAACCTGTGTTCCCTGTACTGGAAGGCAGATTCCTAATCACTGGACCAGGGAAGTCCCCCAGGGAATTTCTTGACGCCATTCCTTCTGGAGATTTCCATCCTTCTCAAATCTCAACGGGTGCTCTCTGGACCTAGACTAGCTGCAATACTGGAAACTATCCTCCCATCGTCCTGAGGATTCCCTCTGCTACTGTACCTGTGCTGGCTCTTCCCATTTGAAGTTGACATTCTCCTCTTTTTTGGTTTGCTGTTTCGTTCTGTGGAACACACACCCAGTAGCTCTCTGAACATCTGAACAAAGGAGATGCATTTGGAAAAACTTGTGCATCTGCAAATATTCTGCCTTCCATCTTGATTGATGGTTTGGCAGAATATGGAATTCTAGACTGAAATATATCTTTCCTAGAATTTTGAAAGCATGACTCATTGTCTTCCATCTTCCGGAGTTTCCATGATAAATCCCATACCATTCCAATTCCTGATATGTGAGGCATAGACTGCTTTTTCTCCTTAGAAGATTTTAGACTTGTCTCTGTATCCCAAGTATTCTGAAATTACATGAAGATGTACCTCATAGTCAAACTCTGGTCATTCATTTTGCTGAAAGTTTAAATCCAGAAGTTCTTGTCTTAGAAATTATATTATTTCTATAAATGTCTCTTGCATTATTTCTTGGATAGTTTCTTCTCATCCACTTCCTTCATTCTTTCTTTAGGGCTCTTTTTCATCAAATATTGACATCTTGACCTGATTCTCCAGCTTTATCTTTTCTTTTCTAGTTTCCATCTCTTTTATTTTGTTATTCTATTTCTGAGGGATTACCTTCCACACTATCTTACTCAATTTATCTTCCAACTCAGTTAGTAAATATATCACTTTTATCACATTTTAAATTCCCATGAACTCTTCCACATTACCTCACCTCATCTCTCTAAGGATACCTAATATTATATTACCTCTTATCACTCTGAGGATATTCAATTATAGGGAGTTTTTTTAAAGATTTTTCTTTCTTTCTCATTTGGGTTTCTTCAGTTACCTTATCCTGTTCGCCTTTTTGATCTCATGCAAGGCTTGTTACAAATGTCTGATGGTCGGTGGTTGCCCATCTAAAAGTGAAGTTCTGAAAGGCTGAACAGAAGCTCTGTGTGCTTTGGCAGAGCTTGTTGGCTTCTAGACTTTGCAACAGGAGATCACGTGGTAACCCAGCCATTTGTGTGGGGGTTTCCAAATATCAGTGTCTGGAGATTCATTCTCTGTTGTATTCTTTGTTCTTATGGGTTTATTCCTTTTTTTAGTCCTCTGCCTCTTCAGTGAGATTTGAGCAGGGAAAAGAAATCATTGATCTGAGAGTACTCTATTACATTTGTGACAGTCAATGTTTCTTTCTGGAGAACTGGGAGTTCACATACCTCCTGTGTGCCCTGGATCCTATGTTCCTATCAGCTGGTGAACCAGCTCTCAGAAATCAAGTGCATCCCCTTATCTTTTCCTCCTTTGTTTCTTCAATCATCTCACTGGATAGAACCCACTTGGAGGTTTTCACTGGTTTTTCTGACCTCTTGAACACAGAGAACAGTTTTCATATGTGGGAATTTACTCACCCTCTCTTCTTTTTTTCTGCTTTAGCTGAAGCAACAGGGACCTGTTTGCTAGCATCTGTCTGTGTACTTAGCATGGTTCTTACAACCCCACCTAGCACAGCCAGTCTTCCCACGAGGACTCTAGCTTCTGTTGTACCTTAAGACCAACAATTCCTGACTTGAAAGGGTTTTCTTTGTACCCACTCAGCAATTGGCAAGGAGTGTGGGCTTCCTCTGGAAAGTAGCATGATTGGTGCAAGAGGTGGGTAGGGGGAACATCTTTTTTAAGACAGCTCTGGAGTTTGTACCAGCTTGGTCAGATACTCAACCTCTTTGAGACAATTTCCTCATTGTGAAATGGAGATAACATTAGTATGCATGCTAAGTCGCTTCAGTCATGTTCAACTCTTTGCAACCCTATGGACTATAGTCTAGCAGGCTCCTCTGCCCATGGCATTCTCCAGGCAAGAATACTGGAGTAGATTTCCATTTCCTACTTCAGGGGATCTTCTGGACCCAGGGATTGAACCTGTGTCTCTTATGTCTCCTACATTGGCAGGCGGATTCTTTACTACTCGCGTCACCTGGGAAGCCCTTCACTAATATAATGAAATTGTGTTTCAAAGCATTAGTGATGCTAGTGTATTGTCACCGTCCTACTCATACTCTGTAATTAAAGGGAAGGAAGGACATCCATCGAGCTAGCAACAATCACCACTGGGAACAAATGGCTGCATGCTTTATCTTTTGAGATCAAAAGAGGTCACTTTTTGGATGAGAAACATGAAGATTTTTAAATGGGGATGCCAACAGAGAAAGTACACTTGTCTTGTACTCCAAAGCAAATGGAAGAGCTCCAAGATGCAAGAGAAGGAAGAAAGTTTTGAAAGAAAGAAGAAGGAGACACCTCTTAAGAACCCAGATCCCTTCCTCTCATCCTGGGGTAGGCTCAGGCTGGGCAGAGGGCATCTTAGAGTGGACAGGGCTGTACTCTGCCCCTCTAAGAGCTCTGAGAGTCAGCCAGCAGCCTTGCAGAGCTAACAGTGAGAGGTGATGGGCTGGCTGCAGGAGCCCTAGGGGTGTCCATGAGCACGAATGGAAAAGAGAAATTAATTGAGAATGAACACCATGAGTCAGTCTAGAAGTAAGCACAGCACAAGGCAAGTGGACCCCACCGCTGAGGCTGGGGAGGAGGGCCCAGACGGATCAGAGGAAGCTCTTTGCAGCTGAGCTCAGGGTGACAGCAACAGCAGAAGGGTAGAAGTGGGGCCAAGGAAACAGAGAAAGATACCCTGCTCCTGGTCTAAGCACAGACCAAGATGGAAGGAGGCAAGGCGGGTATCTACAGCAGATACCTCATCAATGAGGCCACGCAGACCTGAAGCCCACCGAGAAAATGCAGGACGTATGAAATGTGAGCGGAGCTGGGGGAGGTGGGCCTGCAGACCTTGAAATTGATATCTTTTCAACCAGAAGGGACAAATAAATTAATATTTTGTGTTGAAAAGGCTTGAACTATTGCTAGGTTACAGATCTTCTATCAATAAGATTTGCCTCTAAGTTCAATGTTAGAGAAATTTTTAAAATTTCATTTCTTCTCATCTGAGTCATTGAGGCTATTGTGAGTATAAAAGTCATGGTCATTGTACTTGCTTCATAGACTCTTTATTGTGATTAAATAAGGCCCTATCCATAAAGGCCTTAACACTGGGCTCAGCACATAAGACACAGAACTGTTAGTAACATGCGTCTGCCTTCACCCCTCCAGAGTTAGCACCATTGGGCCTAAAGAAATAACACAAAGGGCGAACCCTCTCTACCCTGGAGCAGTGCCTAACCCTGCTTGCTGTATCCTGCAGGCGGGAACTGCGTTCAAGATACGGACTGGTTCCCTATCCCTGTGTCTCTTTTCTGCAGAGCAAGCTAAGCTAGGCATCCGGCTCTGACCCCTATGGATTAATGCTTTCCTTTTGCCAACTTCTGAGTTCTCTGCCCAAAACACCACCATTAGGATGATTAACTCACCCTCTGTTTTCTCCATGTCAATGTGAAACCAGAGGTATACCCATCGTCACCCTGATAAGAATGTTAGATAAATAATGCAGTTTGCCTATATACTGTATGTTCAATTCAATTGGCTTTATTTTTTTTTAATCTTTATTTATTTACTTTTGACAGCTCTGGGTCTTCGTTGCTGCACTCAGGCTTTCTCTAGTTGTGGCAAGCGGGGGCTACTCTTCATTGTGGTGTGCGGTCTTCTTATTGCTGTGGCTTCTCTTGCTGCGGAGCATGGGCTCTAGGCACTTGGACATCAGCAGCTGCAGTACACAGGCTTGGTAGTTGTGATGCATGGGGCTAGTTGCTCCGTGGCATGCAGGATCTTCCCAGACCAGGGACGAACCTGTGTCCCCTGCATTGGCAGGCAGATTCTTAACCACTGGAGCAGCAAGGAGGTCCCTTTAAAGAGAAATGTTGTGGAAAGCCCCAACTAGAGTAGAGATCTTCAGATCAACTACAGAAAGACAAATGCAAAACATCTGTGGACAGAATGAGACAGTCCCGTGAAGTTCCTTCTGCCATCAGGAGGGCCCTCATTTCATACCCAGGTAACAGGTTGCTTTTCTCATTTTATGGACCTCCAGCTGGGTCTGCAGTTTGATGTATCAATTTCTTTCTTCTAGTAAAAGATGAGCTATGAGGCAGCAGAAGATGAGATTTTCTCAAGAAAGTTAAAGGAATTTTATGGCCTGTTTGTGTCGTCCATACCATCCGATGGCAGCCAGCCTCCATAAATACTTATTAAAATTAATATTGTTTGAGCAAGTCCAAAAAGGAGAAAGCACTTCTGCAAGTCTTTGCATAACATAACTCTGCCGTCACACAGCCTGGGACCATAGCAACCTCGTAACACAATGAGTCATAACACCGCTGTGATGGAAAGAATGCCGTGCAAGGAATGAATAAACTCTGTCTGAATGGCATTTTGGTTTTTTGGTTTTGTTTTTTGTGTGTTGCATTTGTTTGTTTGGTTGTTTTTTAAAGATTTTTTGATAGGAATCATTTTAAAGTCTTTATTAAATTTGTTACAATATTGCTTCTGCTTTATGTTTTGGCTCTTTGGCCACAAGGCATGTGAGATCTTAGCTCCCCAACCAAGGATCAAACCCACACTCTCTGCATTTAAAGATGAAGTCTTAACCACTGGACCACCAGGGAAGTCCCTCAAGTGGCATTTTAGAATCACACTTCCAGCTTAGGAACCTGACTGTTGATTCATTCCACATCTGGCATTTACCAGGAACATCCACACACTCAATATTACACTCTGGTTTTGGACTCTGATTTGGTAAAACCTCAAGACAAAGCAGGCCTTGCCCAAGACACAGCTATAAGCTTGCAGTCAGCATCTGCTCTTACACATCTAATCAAAGTCTGCAATTCTATCTCCAGAACAACAAAGAAACTGTATCACAATTGGGCGTTGCCTACAATCAGAGGAGCCTCTTGTGCACTTGTGTGACTATAATGAGAATGCACACATATATGGTGCTTTATAGTTTACAAAGGAGTTTTGGCCAGATTTATTCTAATTAATCCTCACAGCATAAGGATTAGCCCTATGATCTTATAGGGGAGGAAGATGAGGCTCATAGAAAATAAGTGACTTGCCCAAGGCCACAAATCAAGTAGGTGGCAGAGCCAGAGTTTGCACCCAGGGCCCTGACATTGTGTGGTTTGCACTCCTGTAGCTCCCACATGTGGGAGCAGGGCACAGGGACGGGACTCCCTACCATTCACTCTTGCCCATCATTTTTGTGTACTTTTGAGGCAGCAGTTTGGGTAGTTTGGGTTTGTTACATTGAAAAGGAAGGGAGGGGGGAAAGACATAAGTTTTCAGCTTTTGAGGGGGGTTGGGGAGTTTTTTAAATTTTTTTTATTGAGGTAAAAGTCACATGATATAAAACGTACTGTTTTAACCATATTTAACTGGACAGTTCAGTGGCTCTAAGTACGCTCACTTTGTTGTGCAAATCTCACCATCACCCATCTCCTGAATTTTTCACCTTCCTAAACTGAAACTCTGTCCCCATGAAACACTAACTCCCCACTCCACCACTCCCCATCCCCTGGCACCTACCAATGTACTTTCTGACTCTATAAATTCAACTACTTTAGGCATCTCATATAAGTGGAATCAAGCAATATCTGGCTGCACCTAATGTATGTTGGAATTTGGCTTTTTAGTTTAAAATAGAATTTTGGAATTTCTGACTGCAAACTGCTTGAGATATCAAACTCCAGGCTTCTGGGCACACAAAGGCAGCATGCTGCAAAAGTAGAATTAAGAAGACATGCTTGAGTTGGGTCAGTTCCCCCAACCAAGGCTCCACAGGCCAGGAGGAGACAGAGAGGGTGCGGAGGAATCAGAGATTAATGCAGGAGTGGGGGCCCCACACCCCTAGTTGGATGTTTGAGACCGGGGAGCCAGACCCTGCAGGGAGCAGACTCTGAGCTGGCCCTCAGTGATGGATCTACCTCTACCTCTGGGTACTCATGCCCCTGCTAATCCCCTCCCCTGCCCACAGTGTGGGCAGAACCTGTGACTTGCTTCCAACCATCAGACGTGGCACAGGTGACAGCATGTCCATGATTATAGGTACACGATCACACTACACACAGTTTCTGTGTCTGCCGTATGCAGAGACACCCTCCTTTGCTGACTCTAAGAAGCTAGCTGCCATGCTGGGGGCACCCCTGTGAGGACTACATGACAAGGAGCTGAGAGTGCTCTCCAACCAACACCAGCAAGAAACCAAGGCCCGAGGCCCACAGCTGAGAAACAGAACGCTGCCGACCACCATGCGAACCTGGAGCAGATCTTTCCCCAACTGAGCCTCAGGGAAGCACTCAGCCCTGGCAGCCCCTTGACTGCGAAGTCACCGCTAAGCCATGGCCAGACTCCCAACCCACAGAAACCATGAGATGACACGTGTGTCTTGTTTTAAATCTCAGCATTAGTGGTAATATTGTTTTGCAACAACAGAAAACGAGTCTAAGTTAGTTCAGGGATCTGTGGAAGAAGGGATGTGTGTCACTCTCAGAAAAGGGCCAGCCAGGTAAGTGAGGTCCTGCCGGGATCCATGAGAGTTTCACAACCCCATCTCAGTAAAAGCATGGTGGGGTAAAATGGTGGCAGGCAGGGCACATCTGAGCAAACAGGACGTGCAGAGCCTTCCCTGAGCCTCTGTCATACTATAAAAGCTCCAGAGTCTCATTTAAGGGACTCAAGGATATGATGGAGGAAGGACAGCAGACAAGAAGGGGCGCTGTGGGTAAGACCAGGAAGACACAGACCCGTGACATAGATACCTCAGGAGGTGTCCGTGGTTCAGGATGGCACAAACCAAACCAGATGGGTAAGTGACACATCCCAGGTGCCAACATGGACTCTTGCTACAACCAGAGACCAGGAGCCTCCATGAAGCCAAGGCCTCTCCAGGTCCCCGGACTGGATGTCCCTCCAGGGAGAGGATGGGAGCTGGGGTGGGAATCCTGAACAATCGTGTTCAAAGTAGAAATGACTGAGTTTACTTGGAAATAATTAAGGGTTTGTGTTCTGCCATCAGTGGAGGAGGGAGGGAGGTAAGCAGCATGATGCTACAGGCTGATGAGTACTGGGATGTCAGGACAAGGCAAGGATCTTGGGGGTATGGGAAGAGGATCAATCTGTAAAGGCTTCCTGGAGGAGATGACAGCTGAGTTGCATTTTAGAGAATGAATTAAAAAGAGATTCTATGAATATAAGATTCCAAACTTTGGGACTTCCCTGGTGGTCCAGTAGCTAAGACTCCACACTCCCAACGCAGGGGCCTGGGTTCGATCGCTGATCAGGGAACTAAGATCCCTCATGCCACAACTAAGAGTTCGCATGCCCTAACCATAAGGGCCCACATGCCCTAACGAAGATCAAAGGTCCTGCATGCCCCAACTAAGACCCAGTGCAGCCAAAAAATAAATAAATAAAATATTAACTTTTAAAAAGGATTACAAACTTTCGTGGTTCCATGCATTTAAGCTTTCAAGATTCTAAGATGCCTTTTTTCCTCAAGTCTACAGATCAAAGGCTCCCTACTAGCACTGCTGTATACTGGGCCCCTACTTGGGGGCAGGGAGACCACAACCATCTGAAATGTATCTGAATCAGAATCCAATTCCTCATCATTTCCCACATCTCTGTCATCTCTGCCTGGAGGCACTTCCTCCTTTTTTAATTTACTCTTTTACTTCTAGTAAAAATTTCTTGTGCACACAGTTTCAAGAGTCAAATTGTTTTATAAGCCTTGTATGAAAAATGGCAATTGCACACACTGCTCCATTCTACCACCACTCAGAGGAAACCACTCTCAACTTTTAGATGATTATTCTAAATGTTTTCCTCCCTATCTCTAAGAAACATGCTGATACTGATACTTCTTGATTTTTCAGTTGCACTATTCACTGGCCTCCCAGTACAGAAGATAAGACTTTTTGTCACTGTCGCCAGCCCCACCACATACCTTCTCCTTATCCTCATTCTCCCAGTGGAATTTCTTTATAATTTTAGTTAAACTCTATACCCTCACTGTTTACATTATTATGATCATGTAAATGCTATTCACAACTGAGTCATGAAGCTTATGAACTGGTGTTAATTTCTACTGCATTTTGTTTTCCCTGGAGTTTATGATTACTTTGTTATTTCCTTTGCTAAGTTTTCTATATTCTTATCATTAATCTAGCTGTGAACTCTTCCTCATACATGTTAAGTCTCTTCTCAATATATTCAAACTCATTAGGAATTTTATCATTTTTATTTTTTGAATAGTTTTCTCCCAGTCTTCTGATCCACTCCAGCAATCTGAACAGTTTGCATGGGTGTCTTCTTGGGGTTTCCCTTCACCATTATCCTGGGGATTTCTTTTCTTCTCTCCTTAGTTGGCGTCTCTGTTTCCTCTGCCCCTATTTCACCATGTTTCATGTTCACACACACACACGCACTTCCTAGCTTCAGTGTGCTTTTGTTTCCAATAGCCAGTACTTTCAGTTCATCTTAGGAGGCCTATCCTTGGACAACTGAGGATACTCAGCCTGAACCTGGAGATTCACGGGTCTTGGAATTTTCACCCCTCATCTGCCACCCCCCAGAGTATCTCTTGATGGACTAGAGGGGAGTATGCAAGCCAGTTCCTTTGTTTCAGGTTGGGACAACTGTAAAGTAACTTGCCCTCCAGCATATTCCTGGAGGATCAGACTGAACTCTGCCTAGACTCACCCCTTGTTGAGCTTTCTCTCTTTCCTAGACCTGCTTCCTCCACTCCCTTACAGATCTCCTCAATAAATCACTTGCACCAGAATCCCTGTCTCAGTCTTCAAGGGAGCCCACCATGAGACCCAAGTCTTCCTTTTGCTTGGTTTAATCCTTCAGTTTGTTGGAGTACATTCTTCAGTAGCTTCCTGAGAATGTATGGAATATAAACATTTTAAGATGTTCTGTGCATGAAAATGTCTTATTCTCCTGGCATCCTTAATTGATAGTTTGGTGGTGTGATGGTTAGCTTTATGCATCAACTTGGCTAGGCCATAGTACCCAATTACTTAACTAAACATTAATCTAGATGTTGCTGTGAGAGGATTTTATAGATGTGGTTAGCATCTACAATCAGTTGATTTTAAGTAAAAGGAGTTACCCTCAATAATGTAGGTGACTCTCAACCAATCAGTTGAAAGAAATTAAGAGCAAAAACTGAGGCTTCCAGAAAAAGAAATTCTGCCTCAAGACAGCAACCTTAACTCTTGCCTGCATCTCCAGCCTGCTCTACAGATTTCAGACTCACTAGTTTCCCCAGTTACATGAGCCAATTCCTTGAAATATTCCTTATATATATTCATACAAATATGTTCCATTAAACATTTATATAACCAATAGGATATATGTGACCTATTGGTTCTGTTTTTCTGGAGAATTCTGACTAATACCGCTGAGCATCAGAGTCACTCCATCTGATATTTTGATGGTGTTACTTTATCACCCTAGGCGAGTTCCCAGTGTTTAGAAGTCCAAGACGACTTGATTCCAGATCATCACTATATAGCCTGACTTTTCTTTCTGAAGGTTTTCAAAATCTACTTCAGCCCCAGTATTCTGCAATTTTTGGATATATCTTAGAGTCAGTTGGTTTTCTCTCATTGTGTTTGACACTAAGGGATACCTGTCAATCTGAATACTCACATTTTTAATTGTATCCTTTTGAGCTGCTTCTTTGACGATGTCTTCTTTTTTGCTCTCTCTATTCTCTCTTTCAGGGACTTCCATTATTTGGATGTTGGTGAACATCATGGTCCTCTAACTTTCTCACATTGTCCCTCCTATTTTCTTTTTTTAAATTAATTTATTTTAATTGTGTCCCTCTTATTTTCTATCGCTAGACTTTTTCTTCTACCTTTTGAGAGATGTCATGCAATTTTTTTAGCTCTTCTCTTGAGTTTATCATTTCACCCTTTCATATTTTTAATTTCTAATAGTTCTTGGTCCAATAGTAGTGTTTCTTACTTTTCTTGTGAAATATCTTCTTTAAGCTCTCTGAGAATATTAAGGATATTTGTTTTTCACTTTTTCGTATGGCAACTATTTACTTGAAAATGCTTATAACTATTTGTTTTTGTTTCTCTCTTACATGTAAGGTTTCTTCATAGTATCCTATTTCTTCTTCATGGCTATCCTATCTGCTCCTAAGAATATGACTTTTAAAAGGTGGCTAGAGACTTTCCTCAGAGAAGGCAATGGCAACCCACTCCAGTGTTCTTGCCTGGAGAATCCCAGGGACCAGGGAGCCTGGTGGGCTGCCATCTCTGGGGTTGCACAGAGTCAGACATGACTGAAGTGACTTAGCAGCAGCAGCAGCAGCAGCAGCAGCAGAGACTTTCCTGGCAGTCCAGTGGTTAAGACTTCACCTTCCAGTGGAGGATGTGTGGGTTCAATCCCTAGTCAGGAAGCTAAGATCCCACATGCCTCTCAGCCAAAAATCCAGAACATAAAACAGAAACAATATTATAACAAATTCAATAAAGACTTAAAAAATGAAAAGTGACCAGAAGTGCCTAGTATGTGGTAGAGTTCATGAACCATCATCTTCACAACCAGGTGATCTGACTGAGCTGTTTGTCCAGGGACTCCCACATCAGTGTCTTTAAGTCTTTTCTCTTAGTCTGCCAAGCTTACATTGTGAGGTTTGTGTATCCCTAACATGCACTCTACTATAAATCCCCTATTTCAGCCAGCTCTAATTGAAGGCAGAGGGCTGGAAATAATGATCTGTGACATTCTCTCCCTCCTATGTCTCTGTAAGAATGTGTCATCCAATCAATGAAAAGTGAAAGTGTTAGTCGCTCAGTCATGTCCAACTCTTTGCAACCCCATGGACTGTAGCCTTTCAGGCTCCTCTGTCCATGGAATTCTCCAGGCAAGAATACTGGAGTGGGTTGCCTTTTCCTACTCCAAAGGATCTTCCCGACCCTGGGATCAAACCCACATCTCCTGGGTCTCCTGTCTTGCAGGTGACTTCTCTACCACTAGGCAAGATTGCTAGACAAAGGCGAAAAGATTGCTAGACTATGGACAAAGGGTCAGACCTTACCCACCCAATGCTGCTCTTACTCTGTGTTTAGATCCCTGGGGTAGAGCATTACTTAATTCCTCCTCAAGTTTCAGAGGATGTACTGTTTTCTAACCTATGATTTAATTTATAGAAATATAGAGAAAAGGCAAAGTTTATAAAGACAGAGAGCAGATTAGTGGTTGCCAGGATGAAGAGGAACACGGGAGGGAAGAAGAACTGAGAGACTTCCCTGGTGGTCCATCGGCCAAAACTCAGAGGACGTATTAACTTCATGGACAAGTAAGAAGATGGTATCTGGAATGAGGAGGGAAAAGGGACTCCACCTCCTCCAGGCCACCCACAGCAACCTTGTGATGGCTTTCTGCAGGCAGAAGGCTCAGGTGATCACCCAACTACAGTAGGAGTAATAGTACTGAAATAGTGAGGTCGGTCCTCCAAAGGAAACTTAGAAATACCCTGCACATTAGAAAACAATTGTCTGCATGGATTGCACATCTAATGAAGTTTTAACTACCATCTCATTGTTTTGTCAAATAGTAAGTCTTTGACAAATATTTAAATAAATACTTTTATAGGGAAAATAAGGAGGAATTGAACACTCCTAGCTATTCACATCTACCTACATTTTTTTCCCAAACTCATCAGAGCACAAACACCATTTACGTGAAGTCATAAGAGTGGCTAGTCTATTCTGCATTCTGCTTTGCTTGCACTTAGCTTTGTGATGTTTGCACATTTTCACAGCTCACATACTTCTCAGTTTTCATGGTCACAGGGAATTCCGATTCACCATAGTTCTCTTAGTTATTCCCACTCACTGAGCATTTAGGTCACTTTCTATTTTCCCCTATTATGAACATGCTGCCATAAATATCTTCATATAAATGGCTTTTTTTCCATCTGGATCGTTACCTTAGGGTATTTCCCCAAAAGTAGGATTACCAAGTCAAAGGATATGAATGCTCCATAGTTTTTATTACAAATTTCCAGATTGCACTTGAGAAAAATAGGAACAAATTACAGAGTGGCCAACCACAGTGTGGGTTTTCCATGCAGAACCTAATTTAACTGGTTTTCTTGATCTTATTTATTTTTATTAATTTCATGTTGGCATTCCTTAGCTGTTCAAACTCGTATTTCTTTAATTATTACTCACGTTGAACATCTTTTCATGTTAGTTTGTTATCTGTAAGACACAAAAATAAGACATTTTTGTTAGAGAAAATCTATTCCCCACAATGATGTTGCAACATTATAAATGATAAAGGTGATATGAATGAAAGATGTTACCTGTCATTCTTTATATGTAAATAAAATCTTCATATCTTTTGATAAATCCTCAAGTAGAATACAGGTCTTCACCATAAATTTGCATAACTGTATCTATTTTGGACCTTAAACCTTATTTGTAATAATTTAAATAATTTTCTAATTTTTCATTTCATTTAGTGTATTTTTGTCTACCAAAAGTTGAAATTATTTTATAATTGATTCGACTGACCTTGTTTCTGATGATGTCTTCTATTGCTTTAAATATCACCTATTTATCTTCCATTGTATAAATAAATATGCTATTTCATTCTCTTTTGATTTTTCTATGGCTTGTTTCATGGTCATTTGCAAGGTGCAAACTTGAGGTACATTTCATTATTGCCTGGACTTCTGATATATGTAGCTAAATTCTTCCCTTGCAACATTAACAGAGGATAAAAATGCACAGTCTTTTAGATTTGTGTGTGGTAGGTTGGTACAGATCAACTCAGAGTTCAGGCCACCATATGCCTCACCCTCCTGCAGGATTCCTTCATCACCAGACACAGCAAGTAGAAGGATGTCCGTAAGCATCGTGAGATGAAGGAAATGAACACACACACACACATTTTAAATTTTTATTGGAGTATAGTTGCTTTATGATGTTGTGTTAGTTTCTGCTGTACAGCAAAAGTGAAACAGCTATATGTATACATACATCCCCTCCTTTTGGGATTTCCTTCCTATTTAGGTCACCACAGAGGATTGAGTTCCCTGTGCTATACAGTAGAGTCTCATTAGTTATCTATTTTATTCATAGTAGTGTGTATATATATACATCAATAATAATTTCCCAAATCATTCCACCCCTCCTTTTCCCTTGGTGTCCATACTTGTGTTCTCTACATCTGTGTCTCTATTTCTGCTTTGCTATTTGAAAAACATATATTTTAATGCCTGTTTCTCTGTATTATTACTTACAACTGCATGTGCATCTATAACTATCTCAAAACAAAACAAAAATCTATTAATAATTGGAAAAAATACTTTCAAAGTGCATGGAAATTTAGTAAGATATTTTCTTTGAAGTATACAAATATCCATATTTACACCCTGACTCTCAACAGAAGTCTAGAAGCTCAAAGCGTGGCTATTCTTCAGAATCAGCAGGCTGCTAAGAGATGACATCTTCATCCTCAACCTCCCATTATTTGAGGAATCAGTTTTCAAACACTGCTCTATTAAGGCCAAAGGCAGGTTTAGAAATACTGGTTTTTAACCAAATTACCAAATATTTATTAAGAGCCATAAGCAATCTTGCTTGAAAGTGGGGTACCAGCTGCCAAGTAAACAACCTGTAGCAGAGAAAATTAATATTTTTAAATTGCCAACATTTTCTTCCCATTGCTACAGGTGAGGCTTAATTTTTGAAAGTGGGAAACTCATTTTGGTACTCGACTAAATTTTACATCCTAGAGATTAAGCTGGAACTTGTCCTCAGATTGGCCTTCCTTCTCCTTTGGAAGGGCCTCTACGGTGACCTTTTTAGTCATGCAGACAAAGATAAAGCAATTTCTTACCCCCTTTTTTTTTTCATATAGCCCTGAACCAGTCAGGGCTTTGGATGTTAAGTATTCTGTTCAATAATGAAAATTTCGTTTATATTTTAGCAGGACTGTGCCTTGCAAATAAATTATTTTAAGATATGAATTTAAACTGTTCAGTCTCTGAAAATCATTGCTTGCTTAGGAGAGATATTTCTATTTTCTCTACCTCTTAGTGTTTATTCCCAGTAAACTGCCAGACTAGCCCATGCCAGGAGCAACATCAGGCCTGGTGGTCTCACACTGAGGAAAGAGGGCTTGCATGGGCTTGGCAGGTGCTCCCTGGCCTGGCCAGTTGGGACCCTGCACTTGAGCTTCTGCCCCTGCTGCCATCACTGCCTTAGCCTAGTGGCCCCAATCTAGTTGCTAGGAGCATAAGTTTGAACCCCAATTTGACCACTATATCTTTGTATGACCTTAAGCAACTCACTTTACCTCTTCTGATTCATTTTCCTTATTTGCAAAATGGGGAGAGATTAACTTACCAGGGGGATGCCAAGAAAAGGTTAGTTTTGCCCCCAGCCCCCACCCTAGGGTGGTGGGGGGCGGGGGCGGGGTGGGCTTTGCCACCCTGTATATAGAAAGTGACATCCAATTGGCCAAAGGAGCTGGTAAGCAAGAGAGACAACCTTTTACTCCCCTCCTTCAGCCCACCATATAGACCAGCAGAACCAGATCTCTGCAGCAGCCCCCTGAGAGCTGCTAAGTATGTGGAGGGCATAGAAATTCTCCCAGGATCTTGGGTTATCTATCTTCTCACAGACAATGTGGGAGATTTTCCCTACGATCTGCCTCTGCCCCACATACACAGAATTGCAACTGGCCCCAAGGCTGACCTTGGTCTTTTTCACATCCTGGCCAAGAACGCACAAAGACCCCTAGAGGGACAAATAGCCTCTACCCATGGGCCACCTCACTGAGCTACCTGATCCAGCCTCTGCTCAGGGGGCGTCCTGGGTCAGGACCAACATCCACAGGCCTCCCCACTCCGTAGGCCCCCAGATCATCCTTCTGCTCCTTGAAAGAACACCCAGAGCCCCAGGAACTCCCCTCAATACACATAGACACATACACACGCATACACTGTACCCTGCCCAGAGACACTGAGACCCTGTGTACCCGTGCCAGGCACCCCTACCTTCCTTCCCCCTGTGCTTTGCTTCCAAGAGCTCTCACTCTGCAGTTTTCAGGAAATGACCCCTGAGTGGCTGGAACCTTTACCCAGACACAGCGACAGACACAAGTGCCTGGGAGTTTACGGCCACTTGCCCCCAACTAAGTTGTCTGAAGCCAGTGCATGGCTGACCGGTGCAAGAGGACAGCCAGATTCCTTGCCTTCTGAGAGACACCATGAGGGATGACTGGTGCTCCAGAGCACCACTGAGGATCAGGGCAACGTCTAACTTCACAAACAATCACTTCACCCACCCCTATCTGCCTGCCTGACTCCCTTGTTGAACTCTCCCAGAGCACCTCCCTAATTAGTCACTTGCACACTCCCTCTGATCTCAGGATCTGCTTCTAGGTAACTTGACCTAAAATAAACACTAGCTTGTCACACACTCTGATGATTCGCAGGGCTACTGGTCTGAGCCTGCTTCACCATCTATGTCCTCAGGTGTGTGTGTGTGCACCCACACATGCATGTGGAAGGGAGTGTGAGGACAGGCATGTTGGTGCATAACAATGTAAGCATATAGGAGAATGAGCACATGTGTATTCTGGGGGACAAGTGTGTTTGCCTGTACATGTGTTCAGATATGTGTCTGTGTGTTTCTGTTTGTAAATGTGGATATAAGTGAAGGATGTGTGCAAGTTAATGTGTGTGTATACAAGAAGTGATGGATGTGTGTACATGGGCACACATGCTTGTGTCTAGCCCTCCTACTGGGGTGGGGGGGTGTCAAGGGCAGAAGTAACTCAAAGCACTTGAACATCTCTACAGCCAGCAGAGCCCACCTCCTTCTGAAGTCCAGCAAACAGCTATATCCCCAGCTCTTGTGAAGTGTTCATGAACATAGCCTCATTTCTCTGTTAAGCAAACATCAGATCCACTTTCACACAAAGTCCACTGACTATAAATGAAAGACTTGGGCAACAGGGAAGTCCTGTCCAAAATGATACCCGGGCCACCAAGACTGAAGACACCCACCACACTTGACCACTTTCAACACATTTGGGTGCCTGCGAAGCTAGAACCACCCCTACTTCCTCTTGGAGGGCTTGGCCTACAACCTTTCACATAGCTTTATGAACTTAGCGAAGTTCCCAACATTTCTCTGCCTCAGCTTCCTCTTCTGAAAATGAAGATAATAAACAATAAGGAATCATATTAGACAACAACAGACAATGAAGATATTAGACAATAATAGAATACTTACTAGAGTGGACTCCCCATATCCACTGGTTCTGCATCCAAAAGCACTACCCCAGTTTACACAGGGACATGAGCATCCAGCAGATTTTGGTGTTTGCTAGGGGCACAGTGCAGATCCTGGACTCAGGACAATGCACCTCAAATTAGGTGGCTTAAACAAAAGAAACTTATTATCTCAGAGTTCTGAAGACTGGAAGTCTGAAATCAAGGTGCTGGCAATTCTAGTTCCTTTTGAGGCTTCTCGCCTTGGCTTGTAGATGGCCCTGTGTCTCACATAGTCTTCTCTATGTGATGTATGTCGTGTGTCCAAATTTTCCTGTTTTATCAGGTCACTAGTCATAGTGGATTAGTGCCCACCCTAATGACCTCAACTGGGCTTCCCAAACAGTGCAGTCGTATAGAATCCATCTGCAGGAAATGCAAGATGGGTTCAATTCCTGGGTTGGGAAGATCCCCTAGAGAAAGAAATGGCAACCCACTCTAGTACTCTCGCCTGGACAGAGGAAGCTGGCAGGCTACTGCCCATGGAGTCACAAAGAGTTGGAAACTACTGAACACACACACACACACACACAATGACCTCAATTAACTTGATTATCTTCTGTGAAGACGCTGTCTCCAAATAAGGGCACATTCTAGGCACTGGGATTGAACTGAGGACACAATATGACCCTGAATGCTTACCTTATAGATTTGTCATGAGGATTAAAATGAGTTAGGTTTTGTAAAATGCTTAGGTTAGAGGAAGCCCTATATATTGATACATTGTGCTATAATGATGCGTGTATGCGTGCTTAGTCGCTTCAGTCATGTCTAACTCTCTACGACCCTATGGACCATGGCCTGCCAGGCTTCTCTGTCTATGGGATTATCCAGGCAAGAATGATGATGATGAATTAAATCAACTTCAGAATTTCTATACCGTGTAATAGCAAGACATAAAAGTGGTTGCAAAGTGGTTCTAACACAAAATAGAAAAAGCTTTATAACTCCCAAAAGATGAAAGAAAAGGCAAATCCATCCAAAAATGTTTACTCTCTGGTTGTTCAGAGACCAATTTCTACCAGCGTGTGGAGTAGTTGAGCCTGGCTTGTGTGCCACAAAACTGAGCACACCAGTTGGGCAAAATTAACCCACTGGCAGACAATTCTTATGACAACTGTTTGTACTCTCCCAGTTACAAGGTACACTTGACCACTGCCACTCCCAATAAACAAGCAAAACTGACCTCAGACTGAAAATCAACAGTAAAGGAACAAAAAAGGAAGCCTTGCCTCAAGCAATTTTTTGTTTTCATTAACTCACTGCCCTGAGATCAGAGTACCCAAGAGAAAGAAGAGGAGATCTTTGCATGCATTGTTGAGTACCAGGCTCAGGGGCGCTTCCAGGATAAATACTGTAATTGTGTGTTTATATTATGTGGGGCAATCAGGAAGCCCTGAGTCTTAGCTGACCAGAAAGAAGAGGAAAACACTTCTTCCAGGACGCCTAGCAGGCACACAGGTGGCTGGGTGTGTTGAATGAATCACACAATGGTGGTGTCCAGCGGGAGACTCTGGAAGTGAATCCCAGCATGCTTCAACCCAGGCTCTGCTTCCATCACTGATCAGCACCCACAGTTTGCCACTGTGGGGACTCGAGGGGCACTGCACCCACAGGCCTGGGGTTCACTGTGGCCTCAACCAGCCAAATGTTGCTTCAAAGGGTGATAAAATGTAACACACTTGTTAACATAAGTAGACTATTTCACATTGGACGACTATTACATCAGACATGTTTAGCTATAAGTAACAGAAAATCTAACAGATTCAAACAAATATAGGCCTTTATTATTTGCTAATGAAGAGGAAAATTTAAAAACTTGCACCCAGCTAGAAATAACCTCATGCTCCCTTCTGCTTCTGCAACTCAGCCAGCTCCTTGCAAAATCACGTAAGTTACATAGTTCTGGGAAAACAGAAACTTGCAGCAATTCTAAGAGCTGAAATTTACTTCATTCACCCTTGTCAATTACCCAGCCCCTGTAATCCTGCTTAACCATGTTTGTTTGCGTGAAGGTCAGGCACCCCCGGCTGCATCCTAATCACTGTTCTGGAGTATATGAGATCCCTAGTTTGAACTAGCGTATTCAGTCCCCACTGCACGCTAAAGTCTGGTGTCATGCACTGTCTGTAAAAACTCTGTAATTCCTTTGTTCAGAGCTCATAGCTGGAAGTGTTAATTCCTCTGGGCCTGCTGGCGTAATAAACCTGAATTCTCCAACTCTGAATCTGGAGTCCAATGCTTGGTTTCCCGACAGATTGACTTCTGCAACACTAACAAGAAAATGAAAAAGGGTGATACTAGGGATGGTTTGGCAGCCTAATGATGCCACTGAGAAACCAAGAGTGTATATCTGTCCATGCTCCCATCTTTGGCTTGTGGGCTTTTGAGCCTTATGCGTGCAGCCTCACTTGTAAACTGGCTGCCCCAGTAACACCATCACCTCGCTTTCCTCCTAGGGTGGGAGCAGCTCCCTGCTTCTGCTAATTTCTAAGTTGTTTTACCAATCCACTGTTTGTCTTCTCAGCATCTCTACCACCTGCTTAAACAATTTCCTGCATTAAAATCCTCCTGTTGTAATAACTAAAGTGACTTTGTTTTCTCAATTACAACCCGAATGGCCACATGGCTAACACAGTAACAAACTCATATCCTCATGGAGCAATGCTTCAAAAGTGGATACATGCTTAAGGAGAACAGGAAGATAATTTTTGGTAGAAATCAACAAAATTCACAGCTGGGAACAAGAAAATGATGCTGAATATGAAGAGTGCGGTCACATGATAATGGTAGCACCCTTGACAAGTGGAAAGACAGGAGAGGCCAGACCCCTTGCAGTTTATTCAGGGCTCCTGGACAAGGAGGTGAGTGGAGGCTCAAATTCAGCCTGTGATTCAGTCATCACATTCTGCACCCTGCATGAGGCTAGTCTCCCGAGGAAAGGACACTTTTTTATAACTTGTGCAAAGTTTACACAAAGGTTTCTCTAATTCTCATTGGCTGGCCTTGGCCCTGTCCAGAGTTGCCAAAACCCATGGCAGGCAAGAGAATGGGGAAGCAGGAAGAAATATCAACAGAGAATAAAATGAGGCCCACCTGAGTGCTCAAGAGCTTTGTGTGAGGTTTGGAACATTCCGAGACCACAAGGGGAAGGGAATTTTAAGAAGGCTCCCTGTCCTGAGGCAAGGCTGGGGTGTCAGGACCTCTGCTGGAAGACCTTGTTAGGAGACCCATAATTTGACAAGTGACCTGCTCTCCATAGCAGCAGCCTTTTCTTTTCTCTATCTTTTGGGAAGGTGGCCCAAATTATAAAGTTAGGACTTAGAAAGTCAACTATGACCTCGTATGGGCTTAATAACTCCCCGTACAGAACAGTAGGACTCCAGAGCCCCCAGATAGACCTAGAGCACACCCAGCTATTCTGGAAGTCTTCAAAGGGGAGCCTGCCATGCTCTTACCACCGGCCTATGAGCTGCAACCAGGCATCAGCCTTCCCTTCCCCGGGACCCCACATTTTATTTGTCTGTATCCCCTGAGCCTCAGCTCCACCAGCCCATGGGGAAATGCCTCCAGCTGTGCAGTGGGTGCTGTGACAGACACTCCTAAAGCCACCATCCTCAGGTGCCCTCACGGTGCTGGTCCCCATGCAGAAGGGGGAGATGGTCTCCCCAACTCTGTGCCTCTCCTCATCGCCTGGGTCCTAAATCAGCACTGTCAGCACCCAGAGTCTCAGGAAAGGGCCCTGTCAATTCCTAGAACACCCCAAGCTCACCCCTTGGCCTGGGCAACCTGGTGAAACCTGGGAGCCAGCAGGGACCCCTGTATCCTCCAGGGATACAGCCCACAGGTCTGGTGCCCCATCCACCAAGCTGAATCAGGAAGAGTCACCATACCACTGACTCCCTCCTCTTCCTTTTTACCCTCTCCTGCCACCAAAAAAATCCTCTGTGATGCAAAAACTCAGAGATACTGATGTGTTTGAGAGAAATAGAGAGTACCACCTACATCAGCAGCCAATAAAAGCCCCTCTGGCACACTTGGCAAAAGGGAGGGAGGTCTTTCCTCCACAGTAGAGGGCATTAAATAGGGGCTGCACAGAGTTCAAAGGAATGTTAGCAGAGACATTGCCTGCCTCCGTTCAGCCCCCAGGCCTGTAGGTGGCACAGCAGCACTGTCCTGGAAACATGGAAGCTCCCTGGCAGGGCCAAGAGAGGAGGCACGCAGCCTCTATCCTCAGATTGGGGTTTAGGAGGTGCTGGGAGAAATATCAATAACCTCAGACATGCAGATGACACCACCCTTATGGCAGAAAGTGAAGAGGAACTAAAGAGCCTCTTGATGAAAGTGAAAGAGGAAAGTGAAAAAGTTGGCTTAAAGCTCAACATTTAGAAAACGAACTTCATAGGAAATAGATGGGGAAACAGTAGAAACAGTGTCAGACTTTATTTTTCTGGGCTCCAAAATCACTGCAGATGGTGACTTCAGCCATGAAATTAAAAGACGCTTACTCCTTGGAAGGAAAGTTATGACCAACCTAGACAGCATATTGAAAAGCAGAGACATTACTTTGCCAACAAAGATCCGTCTAGTCAAGACTATGGTTTTTCCTGTGGTCATGTATGGATGTGAGAGTTGGACCATAAAGAAAGCTGAACGACGAAGAATTGATGCTTTTGAACTGTGATGTTGGAGAAGACTCTTGAGAGTCCCTTGGACTGCAAGCAGATCCAACCAGTCCATCCTAAAGGAGATCAGTCCTGGGTGTTCATTGGAAGGACTGATGCTGAGGCTGAAACTCCAATAGTTTGGCCACCTGATGCAGAGAGCTGACTCATTGGAAAAGACCCTGATGCTGGGAAAGATTGAGGGCAGAAGGAGAAGGGGATGACAGAGGATGAGATGGTTGGATGGCATCACCGACTCAATGGACATGGGTTTGGGTGGACTCCGGGAGTTGGTGATGGACAGGGAGGCCTGGCCTGCTGTGGTTCATGGGGTCACAAAGAGTTGGACACGACTGAGCAACTGAACTGAACTGAACTGAGTCTCCAACTCACCCCCTGTTCTCATCTCTGGTCTCCCTCTTCTGTCCCTTTCTCTTCATTCTCATTCTCACTTCCCTCCCTCCTACTCCTTAGCCGCTTGTCCTTGTTCTTCCTCTGTCTTCTTCCTCATTCTATTTTCCCTCCAGTACCACTTTTCTACAGGCTCTTGGCCCCATTCTTAGAGGTTAGTGAGATAAAAAGGTCAAATCATAGTCCTACCCAAAAGTATAGGACTACAATTGGACCCTTTAAATGTTCTGCATTCACCTGTTATGGTAGCCTTGGAGAAAGACATAGCCAGAAAAAAAAAATGAGACCCTTCTGGATCAGTTCAGAAGACAAAGGGCTTCAGAACTCTTGCTGACATCTGCTCGGTGACACAACCGAATTTCTCTAATGGAAAATAAAGCAAAGAATTTTCTATGATGGATTCATCTATTTCTTTTTTAAAATATAATAATGTTCTGTTTTAGTGTTTATCACAGGAAACTCTACTTAATGCACTGTGATGGACTGGATGGGACTCAGGTCAAAAGGGAGGAGATAAACGTATATGTATGGCTGCTTCATTTTGCTGTACAGTAGAAGCTAACACAACATTGTATGGCACCTATACTTTAGAGGTAACAGGAGATGGTACAACTCCTACCTAAACGAGGCATGGGGTGAGGGTCCAGGAAACAGCTACCTAATGGCACCAGTGACTTAGACAAAGCAAAGGGGAAGTGGATAAGAGTATATACATTCCTGTTGATGCCCCACAGCCCCATTCCACCCACACCTTTGGATTAAGCATGATGGATAGGAGAACTACCTTCTGCCAATTAATTCCAGAGTATAATTTGTAGCCTGGGCCCATCCTGGAAGATCCTGGGCTGCTAACAAACCATGACACTGCTTTAATTTCTCCTTTGCCCCCACACTTTATTAAAACCTGGACTGGGTTCTATCAAATATCCCTTCAAGGGAAAAACAGAGAGAGGGAGAGAAATGGAGCAACATTTGTCTCAATGCAATATGAAAGATTAGAGTTTGCTGGATCAAGAGGGAGACGGGAGGGGGGTGGAATTCTTGTGAAACACACGCACGCACAGGGACACACACACACACACAATTTCTCTTTTGCAATGACCTCCTTATGCCCCATCCATCAGCCTGGGGTTGGCTTATTCTAACTAGCAGATTCCTTTATTCTGTATAACAGGCCCATCAGACACAATCTGCATGCCAATTACTGGCACAGACCCCTTGATACCAAAAAATGGAAATTAGCTGTCAAGGAAAGGCTTCAACCGGCCAGGTCTCTTTCTTGCTCTCCATTTCCAGCTCATATACACACTTACTCTGCTCAGCGCCTGGCTCTCACCAGGGAGTCCCCAGTGGAAAAAGTCATCTAAAAAATACAAACATATTTTATTGTTACTAGTATTAGTTGCTGACTTTCTCAGCACAATGCGAAATTCACCAGTGGGCAAAAGCTGCTTAGGGCAGAAATGGGTGAGAGAGGTTGATTTCTGATAATTGCATTTCTTTGGGAGCAGATCAAGGCGTCCCATGAAAGGACATTCAAAGAAGTGTGAGGATAAGGGCAAAAGAAAACAGACAAGGAATGGGATTCTGTAACCAAGATAACAATCAGAACTTTCACACTTAGGAATGGGCCGAGGCAGAGTTGAGGGGACAGAGGTGAGACACGCTCCAGGAACAAGACTGCAAGATTGCTTTGCATCCTAATCAGTTCTCACAAAGCCAGGCTGCATCCAACCTAAAGGGCTTCCTATGGACACAGAAACACTCCACTTGTTTTCAACTCAACCTAAGCATGCTACCCATAAGGTTTCTGCCCTGCTGCTCTCAGAATTTTGAAAAGAGCATATTTGATTATACAATTCCCCTTTTCTTTTTTCCAAAATGAGCCACAGAGGTAGGGAGTTTATTTTCTCCTGTCAAACATCCAGGGTCCACACTGAATTTCCTTTGATGGGGCAAAGGACTCCATATGGATCATTATGACTTCAGAGTGATAACCTGGCACATTCAGGGTATCCCCTTCATTCAGGGCAAGTTCAACCCAATGTTGGGGAGGCCCTTATCCTTAACTTTTTCAGTGAAGATTATCTCTGTATGAACAGTTTTAGTTGCATGGATCCATCCATGCAAACAACAAATTTCTTTTCATTAAATATTTTCTTTAGCACACAATTCAATACTTGCTCAAAATCTGGATTCCTTCCTTGACAAGTGGAAAATATCTTCAGTTCTAAACAAACTGTCTCTTCTTCCCATGCATTCTGGTGGCTAAAATTGTCAGCCAGGGAAGTCTGGAGTTTTTCAGATGAACAATTTTCAGAACATGATGTAAAAAGAACTTAATTTGTCCAACTGAATGCCTACTATGTTCTTGATACCTAAATATGTGACAGAGATTGTGGCAAGAATGAATGAATGCCAGGAGCTAAGCCAGGTATTGCAAAATAGGTGGGTGAATAAGACACAAGCCTTGACCTTGAGGAGCTCAAGGTCAGATCTAGTTGCAATCCTCATCACTCATTTCTCATCCCTGTATGTATTTTGCAGTTGGCATTAATAAACAACTTGCCTTGGCTTCCACTGGAGAATGGCTTATGTATTCCCTCACCCAAATGCTCTTCCCTCAGCTCCCAGTTTTAAGATACTGGGTTTCCAAAAAGTTGTTCCTTTTTCATCACCCATCAAAACAAAAATCAGTTGATTTGGGATCTGGTGACATTCAGTGCTTCTAAGCACTCACTTCTTTCACTTCAAGGATGCTTCAGGAAGCATTCCTAGTTTTCCTCCCGTTTCTCCTTCTCTTCCCCTTTTGAAGATTCTTCTTCTGTTCCTCAAATATTGGTTTTTCTCAGGATCTGACCCATGTTCTCCTCCTTCTCATGTGTTCAGGCTCCAGGACAACAGAGAAGACAAGAAGAGTGAAAGGTGACACCCCAGCTTTCTGACTTGAGCAACTGGACAAACACAGATCATTCTAGTCTTAGAATCTTTGATCTTAAGGAACAGAAATCCATCCAAGTCAAAGAGGAGTGTTTCAGAGAAACAGAAAACTCGCAGGCTTCGGCAAAGGTGAAACCATAGTTGCTGCAAGACACAGACGCTGTTGCCTCTTCCCCATTAGCGGTTCCTCAGTATCTCTACCTTCACCCCCTTCTCATCCTCCAATTAGTCACCTCTGAGTTTCTCCAATCTCTGAATTTCATCTAGTCCTTTATTGCCATACCAGATATAAATCTACCAGTCTTTCCACTCCACTGCCTATCATGAACCAAAACTTGGTATCAGACAGATTTCCCAGAGGGGCATCTGATTGGCCCAACTCCCCATTTCTGCACCAGGCCAGCTGACCAATGAGGTCCCCTTAGATGAGGGGCACACCCCTGAGTCAATCAGCTATGATTGGGGTGGATCAGGGATCTGAGGTCTACCCATCAAGGGCTGTAAGTGGAGGAGGATTCTCTGAGAAGGGAGGTATCCCCACATGTGCTAAATACAGTGGTATCATTTTAAACAGACTGACTACTTCTGCAAATATTCAATATGAAAATGCTAAATGCATTTTTCCATTTTGGAGGAAACAGGTTGAGAAAAACTAGAAGATGAAGCAGAAGTTTCCATTACTTTAGATGGGACAATCTAGAGAGAAGAGAGTTTTGAGAAGTATATTTGTTTCTTATTTCTGCTGTAACAACTTACCACAAACTCAGTGTCTTAAAGCCATGCAAATTTATTCTCTTACAGTCCTAGAGGAAAGAAATCAGAAATGGGTCTTATGGGGCTAAAATTAAGTATTGGCAGAGCTGTGTTACGTTTGAAGGCTCTATGGGATAATCCATTCCTTGCTTTTTCTAGCTACTAGAGGCTGCCTGCATTCCTTGGCTCCTGGCCCAGTATCAATCTGCTCTCTGCTTGGGTCATCACAGCTCCTCCCCAAAGTAGACCCTCCTATATCCCTCTTTTCCTTATAAGGACTCCCGTGATTACGTTGGGCCCACCCAGATAAGCTAGGATAATCTCCCCAACTCAAGATCCTTAATTTAGTCACATCTGCCAAGTCTTTTTTGCCGTATAAGGTAACATAATCACAGATACCAGGGATTAGAACATGAATATCCTTGAACAGTCATTATTCTGTCTACCAAAAGAAGGATATGGTGGTCACACAAGACAAGCCCTGACACTAGCTTAAGGAACAGCCACTGAGTCTCACACAGCCTCATCTGTGTCCTTCAAAAACATCATTTTCACAAAATGGAAGGAATGGAAATTAGATATCAAAAGATTACAAGGGACTTCCCTGGTGGTCTGGGGCTTAAGATTCCGAGCTTCCAATTCCGGGGGCAGGGGTTTGATCACTGGTCAGCAAACTATGTTCCCTCATGATACGTGGCCAAAAAAAAAGCGATTAGAGGCATGCAGGTGGTAAAAACAAGGAAGCAGAAATGCTGACCACTCCTAGGAAAAGTCCAGCAAAGGACGATGAGGAGAGAACTACAGTCAGAGAGAGAATCAGACAGATCATAGGAGCACAAGGAGTGGCAGAATCACTGAGGTATGAAAGTTGGAAGGGAGACCCCACTGCCCTGAGACGGGACGAGGCCTTGAGGTCCCAGGCTTGAAGCTCCCTCTGGGGAAATGCCAAGAAGGAGTCCCAAGAGGAAGAGAAGTTCAACACGACTCAGAGTCTCCAGCTGATGTTAGATGTTGACTCCATCTTCATGATTTTCCCAAGAGCTCCGAGGCCTGGATAAAGAGCAAAAGGCAAAGGTTGGATGGTTTTTCACGGAGGCTCTGGGAAATAAGCAATACTGGTCTGCTAGAGAGACCAACAGCAGAACAACTGAGAAGGCAGAGAAGCCAGGGAAGGCTGGCAGTGGAGAACTGAAGTGGGAGGGGGAGACAGACAGCAGCCTGGGGAACGGCTCCATCTGCACCAGGGAGTGACGGCATGCAGGTCAGAATGAACAGCCAACCTGCGGCCACAGGGGTGTGAGTTAGGACCTGGGGCTGAAGGGTAGAGGTTGTGATTGGATGGGGGCGGGGCTACAGATGAAAAGCATGCATCCCTAACCAGGCCACACCCAAGGCTCACAGAGCTGCACAGATGAGGCTGCCAGCTTTCTTGGATGATCCATTTGGTCACCACAGTCTAAGGAGCCCCTGGCTACCCCAGAAACAAGGAATCAAGGTTATTCCATCAGCTTCTACCAAGAAGTTATTTAGCCCTATATCTTTTGCAGAGCTGCTGCTGCTGCTGCTAAGTCACCTCAGTCGTGTCTGACTCTGTGCGACCCCATAGACGGCAGCCCACCAGGCTCCCCCGTCCCTGGGATTCTCCAAGCAAGAACACTGGAGTGGGTGGGGGACAATTTTATACACAGTCTCCACCTGCCACACAAATCTTTACCCAGGCTTGTCAGATGGACCCTGGCTGAAAGCACATTTCTCCCCCAGAGAAAAGAAATATGTCACTGAAATTATCTTGGGTTCCATAGATGACATTAGTACAGCCAGACTGCAAAGCATCAAGTGCCAATTTACATGGCAGCTTCTGTTGCACTAAATGGAAATCCTACCCTTGTTGTGTCAGTTCTATGGCTGAGAAAACTCCCCAGCCGCAGCCCTGGCACTGGGCTGCACTTGGGCCCAGGGGCCACTTATCTGCCATGTAGGTGGATTCTGCGCTGCTTGGCTCTAGAGGAAAATGCATCTTACATAAGGTGCTGTTCCACAGATAAGTCTGTTGTTAATATGCCTCAGACTGCCTTGGCCGCGGCTATTATCACGGATACATGCAACGTACATCTTTTTTATCGGTATGCATTGTACTTAAGGTAAAAAATAAAATAAAAATAAAAAAGGAAGAGAGACCACAGGATGTCATTTGTTATTTTTTTTTAATGTTTGCTACAGATTCCACTCATACTACATAGTACCCTCAATGAATAAATTGGAATACCATGCTGGCTTCATACACCCAAATTAGAACAATACAGAGACCATTAGCCTGGCCCCCATGCAAGGATGACATGCAAACTCATGTGCCATGGTTTTTTTTAAATAAAAATTTAAAAATTAACTTTTTAAAAAAGAGGGGGGACCTCCCTGGCAGTCTAGTGGTTAAGATTCTATGTTTCCAATGCAGGGCATGCAGGTTTGATCACTGGTTGGGGAACTAAGATCTCACATGCCATATGGTGTGGCCAAGGAATTAAAAACACATAAATAAATTAAAAAAAAACTGGAGCATCAAACATACATTAGTTAAATGTGTGGGTTTTTCAGAATGGACTTTTCCACAGTTCACTGTGATTCAGTGGTCAGTGAGTGAGTGAGAGTCGCTCAGTTGCGTCCGACTCTGCAACCTCATGGACTATAGTCTGCTAGGCTCCTCTGTCCATGGAATTCTCCAGGCAAGAATACTGGAGTGGGTTGCCATGTCCTTCTCCAGTGATTCAGTGGTATGTGTAGGCAACGTGCCTGAGCTCAGCGTTCCTGCCACGACTCTGTCCCATCTTTCAGATATATGGAGTACTTTTTCCAAAAAGTGAAAGAAGAGGATTTGGTGATGAATTCTTTTAGCTGAAGGAATGGAGGAGAAGTGGGTGTCCAGGGTGAATCTGACCTATGTCTGCTTTAATATCTGAAAATGATCGACCCAGGGAATCTGAGGCAGCTCAACCTAACACTTGCTCCAACAGAAGCCGGCATGCAGCAGACAGAGTCCCAGCTGCACTGCTGGGGAACGCCTGCCCCTCTTTGGAAGATCCTCGCCTGTATGGGGTCTTCAAACAGGGCTGTTTGGGGGTATTCAAGTGATGACAGCACAGTAATCTACTTCCCCATTTCCTGGACTCAGAAAGGCAGAAACTTGAATGATGGCCAGTGATGAAACCAACAGCACAGCCAGGCCAGGCCCTGGAGCCCAGGGCCAAAGGAGTCCCAGTGAGCTGACTGTATCCACATCTCTGGCCTAATGTCCGCGTGTGTGAGACGCCTGGAGGGGACTAAATGGCAGTGACATCCCCCGTGCTGGGTGTGTACAATGCCTCCTCTAGCTTGTGCTCTCCACAGATTTCTGGGCTTGCTGTTCATCAGGGGGCAGCTGGGGGTCTCGCTCGGTGTCCCACTTGAGCTCTGGCAGCGCTCCATCCCCAAGTCCAGACCCCAGACGAGGACTGATACTGAAAGGAAGGGATTCCAAACAGAAGTGGATCCGAGCACGTGAATGGAGACTAGAGGGTCGGCACCAACAAAGTACAGGGATCCTCTGACCAGGCTGTCCAAGAGCTTTCGCATCACCTGTCACAATAGGGTGTGCTGATGGCGCCAATCCCAATGTGCACAAAGGCTGGAGGGGCCTCCATGCTCCACCCAGACCCCCTGGGGTCCCTTTCACCATTTCTGCACATCTCCCTCTTGGCTTCATTATGCTTTTCTCTAATGGCCAGTATCCCACTTCAGGGATTCAGATCGTTTAAACAGAGGTGTCTGTTCACCAGTCCTGGACAGAACTGAAGTGTAGAAAAGAGTCTTAGATGTCTTCCAGAGCTTGATCCAGACCATCAGAATTCTCTCCAGTCCACAACTCACCTATTCATAGCACTCTCCAGGCCCCCTCACCCCTTGGCTGATCCCACGTCCCAACTGCCTGCCTGCCAACCACTGAACCATTTTTATGGTTGTCAGCTATGTGACACAGAGCACAGAATAGCTAAATTAGGAGCCCCAGTACTCTTCTTCCTTACCCTCAGCTGCAAGAGCCTGGAAGCATATTTAACAGTGTCACACAGAAAGCCCCACAGTATCTGCCTGCCCTTGGTCCCAGATCCAAGGCTCTCCCACCCAGTGTGTTTTAAAATGCCCCTCCCACTGTAGATTGAAGCAGCGAAGGGCACTGAACAGAACAGAAACCAAACATCCAGACCCCAGAAATAGGCTGAGTGCCCAGGTTTAGGGAAGAGAGGCCAAGGAATGAGGGACAGCAAGAGAGTAGGAGGAAAATGACAGTCACTCAGCACACACAGCCCCCACCTCCACCCCATCCCATCAGGCTGGCAAACAGTCACTCCTCACAGGTTTGAAGCCAGAGCCCAGTGTTCACTCATTTGAAAACAGACAGTAATTACCTATATGCTCGTCCACAGATGAGCGAATAGTCAAAATGACAGATTTACCTCGCATATAATATCATATCATACAAAGCTGAGGAGTCTTCTGTCAACAGTAAAAGTAACTCTGTCCAGAGTAAGTCCAGAATTGAACAAATTACACTGTCTGCCTGTTTGTCTGTTGCGTTAGGATGGTAAGTCACCTTGGGGCCATTGGGGGACCCTTCTTAGTTACGCACATTAAGGCCTTACATATATTAGGGGAGAGGATGCTAAGGCCCCATGGGGATGCAGGTATATAAGTCCCTACTGCTGATGCCCTGTAGGAGTGTAGCAGGATTATGGGGTGCTGTGAAGCTACTGCCTGACACCCCATGATTTGCAGAGCTCAGGGGAAAGGCAGACATCTGCAGCAGGAGCCAGGATCTTCTGAGAAACAAAGGGTCTAAGATCCAGACTTGCAGCTAAGAAAGCTGTTGGGGACTTCCCTGGGGGTCCAGTGGCTAAGACCCCGAGCTCCCAATGCAGGGAGCCTGGTTCAATCCCTGGTCAGGGAACTAGATCCCACATGCTGCAAAAAAAAAAAAAAAAAAATCCCACATGCCCCAACTAAAAGATCCTGTGTGCTGCAATGAAGTCTAAGATCCCACATGCCACAAATAGAGTCAGTGTAGCCACATAAATAGTAAAGAAGAGAGGAGAAAACTAAAAAGAGAGAGAGAGAAAGAAAGCTGTCAGGGTGGACAGGTCTATGGGAAATCTTGAGGTGGGGACTCAGGCTCTAACCTGAGCCTGAGGCCTGAGGTCAGGGCTTGTGGGAGAGACGAGACCTGGCTGGGGCCTGCGCTGCACCCTGGGGGTAACAGCCAAGCAGATGAGCAACAATTGAGTAAAAACTTGGATGACAGGGTGAGAATTCACTCTGCAGAGGACAAGCATCCATTCATCTATGGCCAGATGCCCAGTGGTGGTGATCACAGTTAGGTCCCAAGAGGTAAAACATCTGTGGTCCTGGAACAGCGTGGGGTGGGATATGGAAGGCTTAAGAGGAGGTTCTCATCACCCTTAGTCATAGCCTGCAGGGACTCCTCCCCAGTGTAGGTAGAAACATCAAAGCAAGAGGATAGAATTCTTGCTTCAAGTTAGTGGTATGGCTCAAACATAAGAATCTCAAAGCAAAACAGAAAACAAGACTCCAGTCTAAACGGGTGGGCCATGGTAAAGGTTTGCACAGCTGAAAGAAGAGAAGAAAGACTATTTTATTGGCAACCCTATCTAGGGGTCTACCGGCCCTGCCACCATCATCTCTGGAGGTCAGCTGGGGACGAACCTCTACTGGGACCTCATTCCAGAGTGCCAGCCCACTCCTCTTTTACTCCGTCACCTTCATAAAGGCCTGAATTGAAGAGTTCCCTGCATTAATTTAATACTGATTCAGTCAACATTTTAGATTCCAGAGCAGCAACCTCTTGGCAGCTCCTTTGGGCATCTCCCCCGGGAAATATGCTCTGTCCTCCACCGCAGGCCCTGGGAGAGACACTCACCAGGTCTGGCCGCCCTCACATCCCACGGAAGAGGCCTTGTCTTTTGCTGCTGAGAACAGAGAGTGCGCCTGGCCCTCGATGGTGGTCCCCATCGCACCCCTCTCCCTCCACCCTGTGAAGTGACCATCTTGGCAGCGCCAGGATTTCCTATTCACACAGGAACCCACCTGCACAGCCCACCATATAGCATTCGTCAGCCTGCATTACCTCTCCATAATAATCTCATACATCAAACCTGGGAGAGACCCCAGTTCTGCCTGTAAGCGACTCCGTTAGACATTGAATATCATTATTAGAAGCCCCTCGCTTTCTTGGCTTCGTATGCAAACTCCTGAACTCCCTGGAGTCCCTCCCAAAGAAAGTGCCCTGCACCAGGAACATTTGTTATTTTGCAGGAGAGGACGCAGAGGCTCCAAATCAAATTAACAGCAGCCGGGAGTAAGCGCCAACCAAGACCTACATTGACACCTAGTGGCATCTCTCGGAACTGAGCTGGCTCAGGAGGGTTCCTTTAGAAAAGAAAGTGAAGTCGCTCAGTCCTGTCCGACTCTTTGCAACCCCATGGACTGTAACGTACCAGGCTCCACTGTCCATGGGATTTTCCAGGCAAGAACACTGGAGTGGGTTGCCATTTCCTTCTCCAGGAGATCTTCCCGACCCAGGGCTTGAACCCAGGTCTTCCGCATTGTAGGCAGAGGCTTACGTCTGAGCCACCACGGAAGAATAAGTGAAGTGAAACAAAAGCCACTGATCCAGGTATTTACAAATACCTGAGAGGAAGACAGAGTGGGAAACAAAAAATTCACTTTCCAGAACCTCTTTGGTGATAGACAAACTCATACTTCATATTAAATACCTTTTTTTTAAAAAATTTTTATCTTAAATAGTCAAGAGAGGAAGAATTGAAACCATTACTTTTTCATCCCATAAGATAAAGTCTATTGAGAAAGAAATGGAGGAATAGAGTTGAAAGCATAAGTGGAATTCAACTTCACACTGCACAGTCTTCTGATCTAAGAATCCAACCTACATATAGTCTCAAAAGTGCATAGAGATAGTCACTGCAGCTGTGTTGGGAATTTTTTTTTTTTAATGGAAACTTGGGACTTCCAGTGGTTAGGATTCCACGCTCCCAAAGGAGGAGGAGCTTTGGGATCCCTGGTCAGGAAAATAGATCCCACATGCTGTAAGTAAGACCCCAGTAAAGCCAAATAATTTTTTTTAATGGAAACAATTTTAAAAGTCCAAATATTATATAGAGACAAACTATATATTTTTATATAAATATTGATATATTATATATATATGTGAGTGAATGAGTGAAGTCACTCAGTCGTCTCCGACTCTTTGCGACCCCGTGGACTGTAACCTACCAGGCTCCTCCGTCCATGGGATTTTCCAGGCAAGAATACTGGAGAAGGTTATATATACTATATATTAAAAATATATAGATACATGACAAAAGCCATATATATATATCAGCTGGGTGCACTTGTCATGACTTTTGTTGTTACATAATTCAATTTTACCTTTATTTGGAGTCTCCATCCCTCCTGACTAACCATGGTCAGTCCTGGGTAAAGTCAGGTATTTTATATTTAGACTTAGTCAGTGCAGAAGTTTTCTTTCCTTACCTTGACCCTCAGTTTAGGGGCCTACTTAGTATCCCATTTTAAGAGGAGAGGTGTCTGCTTCCCAAAGCTCCAAATGGAAGCTTTGTCACTGACCCCTCAGCCCCTGAGTCCGCACACTCTGCCCCTAGTGTTCCATAACACCCTCATGGTTATATCTAACCCCAACAGGAGGGCACAGGAGACTCTGTTTTCCTGTCGCTTCCCCTCATCTTCCTCATCCTCAGCTCTGTCTAGTCTGGGTTTGGGAAGAGGGGGAAAACTGGCAGGGCATCGCCTGCACAGTCTTCTCTATTTCATATCTGGGAATAGAACTTCTCAGATGAAAACTTAAGAATTGGAATATTTCATCTCTGATTCCACTGTGGCAGCTTCCCCAAGGGGACGAGGATTTACCTTCCCAAATCAGGAGTGGAGGAGAGCTCCTCTAGAGAAGAAGGTGAGAAGGGTGGGCGAACCAGAGCTGGTGACACTTCACATATTATCCCACCTCTCAGGGAGAAGGATCTGGAAGGACGCACACCCGGAAGTCCCTCTGTGAGTATTTGGTGGCTCAGTGGTAAAGAATCTGCCTTCCAATGCAGGAGACTCAGGAATTTCGGGTTCAGTCCCTGGATTGGGGAAGCTCCCACATGCAGCGAAGCAACTAAGCCCATGAGCGCAACTGCTGAGCCGGTGCTCTAGAGCCGGGGAACCACAGCTGCTGAGCCCACGTGCTGCAGCTACTGAGCCCACGCACCCGAGAGCCCGAGCTCTGCAACAAGGGAAGCCACTGCAGTGAGAAGCCTGAACACCTTAACTAGAGAGTAGCCCCTGCTTGCCACGACTAGAGAAAGCCCACAGGCTGCAATGAAGACCCAGTGAAGCCAAAAATAAATAAATTAAAATTATATCAGTTCAGTCACTCAGTCGTGTCCAACTCTTTGTGACCCCATGAATCACAGCACACCAGGCCCCTTTGTCCTTCACCAACTCCCGGAGTTCAGTCAAACTCACATCCGTCTAGTCAGTGATGCCATCCAGCCATCTCATCCTCGGTCGTCCCCTTCTCCTCCTGCCCCCAACCCCTCCCAGCATCAGAGTCTTTTCCAATGAGTCAACTCTTCGCATGAGGTGGCCAAAGTACTGGAGTTTCAGCTTTAGCATCATTCCTTCCAAAGAAATCCCAGGGCTGATCTCCTTCAGAATGGACTGGTTGGATCTCCTTGCAGTCCAAGGGACTCTCAAGAGTCTTCTCCAACATTATATATATATAAAATAATCATAGGGCTCACACCCTGGGTGAAGGAGGAAGAGGAGGAAGGGGAGCAAGGGAGAAGCTTTTTGATTTATGTCCTTCCTTATCATTCAGACTTTTTACAATAAGCAGATATTCCTTTTGGAGATCGATTTAATTGGCCTAAAGGTTAAAAATCAACAGACTAGACAAATCTTGTTAGTTCCCTTCCTATTCTGTTCATCCTGTGAAACCATTGCCTGCAACAGCTCTGCAATAGGAGAGCAATCAGAATACGTCATAAGAGATGGGTATTGCTGCTCCCTCGCTTACCAACCCAGTCCCCATCACTGAATCAGCCAGGCCCTATTAGCGAGTTGAGTGTTAACAATGAGAAAAAGGGGCTCCCTTGGTAGTCCAGTGACTAAGGTTCCGAGCTACCATTGCAGGGGGTGTGGGTTTGACTCCTGGTAGGAAAACTAAGATTCCACATGCCACGACTGGCACAGCCAAATAAATATGTCTCAAACGGTAAAGAATCTGCCTGCAATGCAGGAGACCTGGGCTCAGTCCCTGGGTTGGGAAGATCCCCTGGAGAAGGCTATGGCTACCCACTCCAGTATTCTTGCCTGGAGAATTTCATGGACAGAGGAGACTGGCAGCAAGTCCATGGGGTCACAAAGAGTTGTGCATGGTTGATCAACTAACACTTTTACTTTTTATCCCCTTAAAAAAATAATAAACACTGAGAAAAAAGCCCTGGAATAAGTTCCTAGGGTGTTCCATGTGTCTGAACCCTAAACAACAAGTACCTTGAGCTCATCACAAGCAGCAGCAGAAAAGTCGTTTATCTTTAATAGATTTTTTTTTTAAAAAACCTGTTTGATCAGTTTGTGGAGAGATAAGGAAGTAGTAGAAAGTTGTGGAGACGCCAGTCACATGCTCGCTATTCTCCCATCCTGGACCGAGGAGGCAGGATACACTCCTGACCCAGATGTTTCCTGTGATGGGAACGTGGTCTGTGTGATGGTGGCCCCCTCCCTGTCTGTTCCCAGTGAGGCATGGAGGCCATGGTGCTCAGGAGGGATTTTTTGTTTTTTATTACTTTACTCTCACCACAATCAGTACAGTATCTAAGCTGGAATTTTTTCAGTTGTGGAAGTTCTTCATCCGTTCCCTCTCCTATGATCTCATCAGTTTTTTCATTCAGAATTCCTCTTGGATTAGAATTTCTCAGTCTTCCATGACTCTCAACTTCACATTTTCATTTCTCGATCTTTTGGTGCTTTTTATATGAAATTTCTTTCTCTCCTTGGATCAACTCACCTATCAACTATTCTAGCCTCTTGTTTAGCCTACATATTAAAGTCTTTTTATTACCAAGAGCAATATTTTTCATAACTGCCTGTTCACATTTAATCATCTCCTGATCTCCTTGGAGAGGTTCTCTTCTATCCTTACCTCTTCAGTACATGCTGCTGCTACATAACATGACATTAAACTTGAAAGTAATATCCAGGGACTTCCCTGATGGTGCAGTGGTTAACAATCTGTGATCCCTGGTTAGGGAACATTTGGCTGTGCTGGGTCTTCATTGCAGTGTGTGGGCTTCTAGTTGTGATGTGTGGGTTCAGTAGTTCCAGTGTGGGGGTGTCTTCTCACAGTGCACAGGCTTAGTTTCCCTGTGGCATGCAGATCTTACGCAGACAGCCTGGCAAGCATGCATGCTAAGTTGCCTCAGTTGTGTCTGATTCTGTGATCCCATGGGCCATAGCCTGCCAGGCTCTTCTGTCCATGGGAATCTCCAGGCAAGAGTAACGGAGTGGGTTGCCCTGCCCTCCTCCAGGGGATCTTCCTAACCCAGGGATCGAACCTGAGTCTCCTGCATTGGCAGGCAGTTCTTTACCACTAGCACCACGTGGGTGGTCCTAAATCAACCTGGCTCACTGATGGGCAGCTTCCAGTCTTCCTGCATGCCACAGGGAAACTGAGCCTGTGCACCACGAGAGAAGCCCCCACGCTGGAGCTACTGAGCCCACACATCACAACTAGAAGCTCACATGCTGCAGTGAAGACCCAGCACAGCCAAAAGAAAGTATCCGAATATTGTACCGAACACCTATTGAGAGGATATAAAAAGGGTTGAGTTGTTGGACGTTTCAAGGATGTGTGAAGAGGGTACCTGTGGAGAGAATGCTGGAGTGCTCTGAGTGTCACTAAACCCTAGCAAAGGGTGGATTGAAGGGCAGTTTATCTTTTAACCCCAACCTTGGGGGTCCCATGCACAGAGCCCAATGTGTATTCCCTGCTGTTGGAGACAAAAAGAGGCTGGGTGCCTGGCTCACTGGGAGGAGGCCAAGGGCCTGTGCATACAAGGAGGCAGCAGTGTCTAGGGAAACCAGAGGCTAAGGAGGAAATCTGAGTTGTGGACTAGTCTGGGTTCTCCAGAGAAACCCTAAGGGCCCAACTTGTGCTTCACCCACAGGGGCCACCAAATGTTTTAAGCAGCATTCCTGTCTGCCAGGACAGTCTAAGCCCCTTGGACCTCCGGGGTCCTGTGGCCCAAATGGCAGAGCAGCTTGCATGGCAGCCTGGACCGATGCAGAGCCTTCTCTTGTTCTGAAAGTGAAGTCGCTCAGTCGTGTCAGACTCTTTGCGACCCCATGGACTGTAGCCTGCCAGGCTCCTTCATCCATGGAATTTTCCAGGCAAGGATACTGGAATGGATTGCCATTTCCTTCTTCAGGGGATCTTCCCGACCCAGGGATAGAACCCGGGTCTCCTGCACTGCAGACAGACTCTCTACTGTCTAAGCCATCAGTGAAGTCCTCTCTTGTTCCGAGCCACACTCAAAACTAGCACCTTTTCAGATCACTCAGTAAATGGGCAGGAGAAACACATCACAGGAGGAATATGTTATCCCCAAAATGCAGATAGACCCACTGGGTGTTGTGCCACAATTTTGGTTGTTAGAAGGGCCTGAGCAACAACTTATTCTTTACCTTAGATACAATATTTTGACACGCCCACACCACTTGAGCCCTAGAATTTTCATTAAGGTAGAAGGTCCCTGCATTTTTGTTAGATTTATTTCCCATCCTTTAAAATTCAAATACCAATAATTTGCTACTTCTTTCTCAGTAGGTCTAATCAGCATAATGTCATCAATGTAATGGGCCAGTGTGATATCTTATAGAAGGGAAAGGTGATCAAGATCCCTGTGAACTAAATTATAACATAGAGGCTGGAGAGCTGATACACCCCTGAGGCAGGACATGGAGGGTGTATTGCTGACCTTGTTAACTGAAAGAAAACTATTTCTGGTGACCTTTACCAACAGGTAATGAGCAAAAAGCAATTTCCAGGTCAATAACTGCATACCAGGGGATGTGTTGAGTTGCTTAAGCAACGAAATCATGTCTGGTACAGCAACTGCAATTAAAAACACCACCTGGGCACTTCCCCAGTGGTCCAGTGGTTGAGTCCACCTGCCAATGCAGGGGACACAGGTTCGATCCTAGTCCAGGAGGATCCCACATGCCATGGGGCAACGGAGCCCATGCACCACAGCTACTAAGCTGACATGCTCTAGAGCCTGTGCTTAGCAACAAGAGAAGCCAACACAATGAGCAGCCTGTGCACCGCAACTAGACTCTCACCCCTACTCACCACAACTAGAGTAACCCCGTGCACAGCAATGAAGACCCAGTGCAGCCAAAAATAAATCATTGTTTTAATCTTAAAAAGAACACCACGTGGCTAAGCTTATAATACTCCATGATGCACTGTCGTTCTCCAGGATCCACCCTTCTTCAGCAGAGGCCAAATAGGTGAGGTGGAGTGGGTGGGGTATCTTTCAAGTCCTTGATAGTGGCCCTAATTCCTGCAGTTCCCGCCGGGAACGCAGTACTGCCTTTGAGTTACGAGCCTCCTAGGCAGCGGCAGCTTTAGCAGCTTCCACTCGGCCTTTCTTACCACGATACCTCTCACTCCACAGGTCAGAGAGCCAGTGTGGGAATTCTGCCAGCCAGCAGGTGTACCTCTTCCACTTATGCTCTCCAGAACCAGGGAAATAGCCACGAATGTGCTCAGGGACCCACTGGTCCTCTCTGACACAGACCTGAATTAAACCCATTGATCATCTGACCTCCCAAAGTCCCTGACTCTACCAAAGTCACTTTTGGTAGACCACAGTGACATGCTGGGTCTACCAAAATCACTGTTAGTTCAGAGTCAGTGCTCAGTCATCCCCAGAATGCCTGACTATTTCCTTTTCCCCAAAGCAGTTACCCTGGAAAAAGGCTGTAAGTCAGTCCCTTCAGGAAATATGAGAGGAAGAGTAAGAGTACCAGGTTTGGTAATGTTCCAGCATCCTTCCTAAGGGTACCAGCCACCACCCTCCTTCATTCTGGGTCTATAAACTGGCTCAGGTCTGGGGATTGACTGGGAGGCCATAGTCTTCTGGTATTTTCTCCTTCTTTCTCTTCTTTTTAGTTTTATTGGGATATAGTTGATTTACAATGTTGTATGAGTTTCAGGTTTACAGCAAAGTGATTCGGGTATACATATATTCATTCTTTTTCAGATTCTTTTCCCTTATAGGATATTACAAAATACTAAGTAGAGTCCCGTATGCTACACAGTAGGTCCTTTTTGGTTATCTATTTTATGTATGTGTATATGTTAATCCCAGGCTCCTAATTTATCCCTCTCACCCACGTTTCCCCTTTGGTAACCATGAGTTTGTTTTTGAAATCTGTGAGTCTGTTTCTATTTTGTAAATAAGTTCATTTATATCATTTTTAATTATATTACACACATGAGTGATATGATATTTGTCTTTCTCTGACTTACTTCACTTATGTGATCATTTCTAGTTCCATCCATATTGCTGCAGATGGCATTATCTCATGCTTTTTTATGGATACTATTCCACTTATATATATGTGCCACGTCTTCTTTATCCATTCATCTGTTGAAGGACATTTAGGTTGCTTCTCTGTTTTTAATGATTTAGGTTAGACTTTTTTCCCCTTGATTTAGAATTTTTCTGTTTCTACAGGTTGAGTAGGAGGCTTCCTATCTATTTCACTTCTAGGAGCATTGTGATCCACTAGCCAATGCCCTAGGTCTATGTGAGTCAGATTATCCTGATCGCTGCCCTTATTCTGCTGTCCATTACACTAACCACATCCACCTTGCTTTGGTGGTTGATTGCCACCATTTGGCTCCTGCCACCCCTGGATGCGATTACTCCCATTGCATTTAGGTCTCAATTAGTGCAGCTTCCACTGTGAGATCTGACCTGCAGAGAAGGGTGATCACATTGCTCTTCGAGGATGCCAGGGCTCCCCTCTCACACTTATTTCTCACAGTGGTGGTGAAAGATCTTTGCAGAGAAAAATACTGTATGTTTTCACTTAAACGTGAAATCCAAAAACTAAAAAAAAAAAAAGAATATAACAAAACAGAAACAGACCCACAGATATAGAGAACAAACTAGCCCTTCCAGTGTGGAGAGGGGTAGGAAGAGGGGCAAGATAGGTGAAGGAGGTTAAGAGATCAAACTAGTAGGTATAAAATAAATAACACATAATTTAAAATGGATAACCAACAAGGACCTACTGTGTACCACATGGAACTCTGCTCAGTGTTATGTGGCAGCCTGGATAGGAGAGGAGTTTGGGGGAGAATGGATACATGTATACCTATAGTTGAGTCCCTCTGCTGTTCACCTGAAATGATCATAACATTGTTAACTGGCTATCCCCCCAGTACAAAGTTATCAGTTTAAATAATAAATAAATGATTTACATGAAAACAAACATAAATAAATAACATACAAAGATACAATGTGCAGTACAGGGAATGTAGCCAATGTTTTATAACTTTAAATGGAGTATAATCTATAAAAATACTGAATTGCAAAATATTGTATTGTACATGTGAAACTAATATAGTCAACTATAATTCAATTTTAAAAATAAAGTAGAATAAAATAAGATAAAAATTAAGGTATGTCCTCTGGACCCTCCCAGTGGAAGACAGAGATTTATTGTGTTGGCTCACGTAATTTGGCTGACAAGTCCCAAAATCTGCAGTTGGCCCAGCGCCAATGGTATAGTTCCTGTCGAGCCTGGGGGCCTGAGAACCACAAAAGCCAATGGTGTAAATTGCAGTCCAAGTTTGAGTCTGAAGACAGAAATCTGACGTCCCAGCTTGAAAACAGTTGGACAGAGAAGACAGAATTCCTTTTTTTAAAGTAGTTTTATTTATTTATGTATTTGAAGTATGGCTGCTTTACACCGCTGGATCCGTTTCTGCATTCGGTAAAGTGAGTCAGGCATGTGCACTCATGCTCAGTCAGCTACGACTCTTTGTGAATCCATGGACTGTAGCCTGCCAGACTCCTCTGTCAATGGAATTTTCCAAGTAATAATACCGGAGTGAGTTGCCATTTCCTACTCCAGGGAATCTTTCCAATCCAGGGATTAAACCCACATCTCCTGCACTGCAGGAAGAGTCTTTACCACTGAGCCACCTACACACACATATCCCTTCTTTTTGGATTTCCTTCACAGTTAGGTCACCACAGAGCGCCGAGTTGAGTTTTTGTGCTATATAGTCAGTTCTCATTAGTTGTCTATACATAGTATCAATAGTGTATATATATATATATGTATGTCTATCTCAATCTCCAATTCATCCCACCGCCTCCCCTTCCCCCTTGGTATCTATACATTTGTTCTCTGTATCTGTGTCTCTATTTCTGCTATGCAAATAAGATCATCTATAACATTTTTCTAAATTCAACATGTATGCATTAACAAACAATATTTGGTTTACTCTTTCTAACTTACTTCCCTTAGTATCAGTATCTAGGTCCTTCCAGGTCTCTGCAAATGACACAATTTTGTTTCTTTCTTACTCTGCCTTTTTATTCTACTCAGGCTGTCATTGGATTTGAGGAGGCCCACCCACCATGGGAGGGGCAATGTGCTTTACCCAGTCTACCAACTCAAACATAAATCTCATCCAGAAACACCCCCATAGACACATCCAGAATCATGTTCATCCAACTATCTGGGCACTCCAAGGCCCAGCCAAGACACATAAAGTTAACCATCACAAGCTGGAAAAACAAAATTCATTGTCTGTCTGGGGCTCAAAGTCTGAGAGTTTCAGCAGGAAAACCTTACAAAGAACTCACAAAACTACTCACAGGAGAATCAGCTTTAAATCTCAGCCGGCCTCAGGGATCCCAAATCCAGATTTTCACTGTTACCATGAAGTAAGACACTTCCTGATCCCCTTTACCATCCCCTCTTCTTGAATTCCAATCTCAGACATGCACAATGGCAGCAGGTGAAGGAAAAGGAGGTTTAAGAGATAGAAACTGACTGCACCCTTCCCTGAAGTAAGGAAGCCACCTGCCAAAGACAAAAGAAGCTTTATATCTCCAGAGAGCGTTCAAAGTTTTTATTACTATCTGGGAAGAGGCAATTTTAATTATGAATGCAAACTCCTAGTTAAAATGACTGTAGAGCTTCCGGTTGTCCAGAATTAAGCAAAATAGTCTCAATTGGCAGGGGAAAAAAATGCCACCACTAAATTTAAGGAAGGGTGAGAGAGATTCCATGAGTTTTAGATTTTCCAATTATCTATTATTTCCATCCCTTCTGTTATGAATTCTTATTTGTTGAGTCTGTAAAGCGTGCCTCCCAGTGTTCTTTGTCACTCTTGTTCCTCAGCTTGTTCTGCCAGGTTTTTGCCATGAACAAGTCCTTGCTTGGTAAGCACTTTTGCAGCTGACTTAGACCATTCTTCCTGGTTTGCACACTCAGGACTGGGTCTTAAGTTATGGACTTTCAGACGTTTGTTCTCAGTCAACACGATTCCAGGCGCTGCATCCCTTGCTCGACCACCCCAGTTCCTCAATTTAACAAAGATGCCTCTTTTTCTTCCTGCAGCATGGGCAAGCAGCACATTTCTGGAGCTTTTTCAGCCCCCCCTCCACTGAATAGGCAAGACAGCCAGCCACTACCTCAGTTTCATGCAGCGAGCACAGGTCCACTCTTCTGCCAGGCATGGGGTGCACTCAATCTCTGCTCTTACATGAGTCTTGAGGCCCACCCTATGGACAGTATACCCGGTACCTTCTACCCTTGGGCTACATTCCACCAGCCCACACAGTAGGCTTATTCTTCATTATTAGTCACAAAGATTGGTTGATTCACTGATTTATTGTGTGTGTGTATCTGTGTGTGTGAATTTCATCAATCACTCTTCTGTGGAGGTTACAGAGAGGATTTGATGTGTGCTCACTCCACCATTTTGATCAAGGTCTTCCAGGCACGTCTCAGACGCTACTGAGCTAGACAAGCAAGAAGCATGCCCCAGGGATTCCAGTGGTTAAGAGTCTGCCTTCCACTGCAGGGGACTCAGGTTTGATCCCTGGTCAGGGAACTGGGATCCCACTTGCAACAGGGCAACTGGGCCAGTGTGCAGCAACTGCTGAGCCCGTGCTCTAGAGCCTGCCTGCCACAACTAGAGAACCTGCATGCTGCAGCTAAGCCCTGACACATTCACATAAATAAATATCTAAAAAAAAAAAAAAAGAAGACACATGTCCCAGACCCAGTCACTAATGCCAAGCAGGGCCTCGTGGGACTCCTGGGCATGGAGGTCTTTTTGTTCCCCATGCCTTGTAGCCAAGACTCCAGACTCCATGACATTCTCTGGGTTCCAGAGGGCAGAACAGTTGCTAATCAAGGGAGAAGCAGCAATGAAACCACCTGAGGCAGAAACTCGTCAATATTAGGAGAGGACTACCCAGGACCCTGCTGCTGCTGCGGCTGCTAAGTCGCTTCAGTCATGTCCGACTCTGTGCGACCCCATAGACGGCAGCCCACCAGGCTCCCCCATCCCTGGGATTCTCCAGGCAAGAACACTGGAGTGGGTTGCCATTTCCTTCTCCAATGCATGAAAGTGGAAAGTGAAAAGTGAAAGTGAAGTCGCTCAGTCCTGTCCGACTCTTTGTGACCCCATAGCCTCCCAGGCTCCTCTGTCCATGGGATTGTCCAGGCAAGAGTACTGGAGTGGAATGCCATTCCCTTCTCCTAGGATCCTGCACATACCTTAATCTTGTCAGCAACCCACCCTTTTGAAACTGCAGAAGAAAGAATATACATACTAAGTCACTTCAGTCATGCCCAATTCTTGGCAACCCCATGGACTAGAGCCTACTAGGCTCCTCTGTCCGTGGGATTATCCAGGCAAGAATACTGAAGTGGGTTGCCATGCCCTCTCCAGAGGATCTTCCCAACCCAGGGATTGAACCTACGTCTCTTAGGTCTCCTGCATTGGCAGGCGGATTCTTTACCACTAGTGCCGCCTGGTACTGTCTTGATCCTTATCACAATCTCCTGCCTGACTATATAACCTTTCCCTACTCACCAGGATGGGGGGCACAGTTCTTAAAACACTAGCTTCCTGTTTTTCCCCTTTAACTGGCCAAGTAATAAATCCACTCTTTCTTTCTCTTCCATAACTCTGTCTCCGTATTCTGTTTGGCATTAGTGCGCAGAGAGCCAAGGTTTTGGCAACAATCTCAGTCTTCACAGAGTGGTCGGGCCCATTTCCAAAGTGGGAACACTTTCCCTCAGTGATAGGAGGAGTTTTCTTATTAGTGACTAAAGCAGAAATCTTACCCTCTCCTGTCCTGTCCCACCGAGAAGAGTAATCACTTCCTCCCAGGAGCTGACACAGGGCAGGCCGGAGCAATGTCCTGGAGAGCCACAGTTCCAGAGGCCTCCCCAAGCACTCCTCCTCATGTAAGAAACTTGAGGGGGGCCTCAGGACATTCAGATAAAATCTCAGGTGCAAACGCTGATAACACAGAGGTCAGTCTGCTGCTCCTCCTTCAGACTCAATGAGCTCTCGGCCTCCAGCATGCTGCTCACTGGGCTTCTGCTCTCTCCAGGGGCAGCACCTTCAGCCCAGCTTGGCCTTGGCTGATCCCCCCAAGTCTTGAAGCTCTAACAACCAAGTAGGATAAGAGCAGAAAGGAGAGGGGTGTGAGCGCTGCCCACTGGAGTTGGTGCGAAGTGCAGACCCACGCCCTGCATGTTCGCGGCCACCTCCAACACCACACCCATCTCTAGGGCCTGGGCTCTTGGCTTTTAGGCAACACATTTAGAACCACACCTCAGACCCAAACTTCTTATCAGTTCTTCAACCTGAAGGTCGTCTTTGCCAACCCCAGGTTAAAATTCTCCTTCACAGTTTAAAACTGTTAGAAAAGGAAGTAAAGAGAAAAAGGAAGGAAAGAGGGAGGGGAAGGAAAGGAGAGAGAGAGAGGAAGTAGGTATAAAGGAAGGAAAGGCAGGAGGGAAAAAGAAAGAGGAAAAGAGGGATAAAGGAGGCAAATCCTTTTCTCAGACAAAGAGATTATCTCATAAATTAAAACTGAGCTGCTTACAGGTACCCATATTAAAATTTTAGCATCTACTTGCTGCCATCTGCTAAATTAAAACTCCTCACTTAAAATACATAATTCTTCCACCCCACTGGCCCTCCATAACTTAGGCTTAAGTGTGTTAGTTGCTCAGTGAGGACTGACTCTTTGCAGCCTCATGGACTGTAGCCCGCAGACTCCTCTGTCCATGGAATTCTCCAGGTAAGAGTACAGAATAGGTAGTCATTCCCTTCTCCAGGGATCTTCCCAACCCAGAGAGTGTACCCGGGTCTCCCACATTGCAGGCAGATTCTTTATCACCTGAGCTGCCAGAGAAGCCCAACCTAGGCTTAACCTGAGGGCTATTTCATTTTGACCTGTTTCTAAGTGCAAGGTTCCAAAGTCTTCAGTGAAACGGGCATCGCCTGGGAAAGCCCTTCAGTGTGGGTAATGTAGGTGGGATGGCATCAAGGGGCCCCCGCTCTGGGGTGTGATCTCCTAAGGCTAGAAACCTGTAGTAACATCAGTAGACAGTTTGGCAGAAGACTTACTGTCATCTCCAGGAAATTTGGAGATATGTGGCCACCTTGTAGATGGGTGATTTGAAAGCACAGGAGCAAATGTAGAAGTTACTTCGGTTTACACAGGCACTAATGTTTTTCAACAGTCAGGTTTTTTAAGGTTGTTTTTTAAAATTTCCCCGTTGGGCTCCAATGGAGGGACTGGGGACACGAACCTCCTCGCATAGGAGAGTTTTCCTTTGGCTTTGGGGGCTTTTTGCAGGTACCTGACAAGGCGTCTCAGTTTTTCCTCCAGGGTCCTTCATAGGGTTTTACTGCCGCTCCTGCGCTGGTGGCCCCTCACTCAAGGAGGCAGAAGGGGCTGTGTCTTCCCTCCTGCTCCCAACTGTGTGTGCTCCCACCTGTGTGTGCTCCCACCTCCAGGGAAGATAGATTTTCTGGGCTTCTTTGTTTGATCCTTGAGGACCTGACCGCCAGCAAGAGAAAACTGTAATTTGGGTTCACCTCTTGTGTGCCAGTTCCAGATGTCACAGTCTGGGTGCCAAAATGGTTTAACATGACTCCCCTGTCATGGACACAAATCCCACCACCACCCAAAACAGTCAGTTAAACCCTGAGATACGTTATAGAACACAGGAGAAAATATAAAAAACTATTTTTTAAAGAGGTAGGGAAAGGCAGCACAGAGGAAAGACTGGTAGCCAGAGGCCTGAGGCAGAGGCCAAGGTCCAGCCAGGAGGGAGAGCCACAGGAGCACTGAGCAGAGCCCTTCTGAGCACGAGTGAGGATATGGTGTCTGCTAAATTCTAAATCCACTGATGATGGTGGAGGCTTGCCAGGGACCAAGCCCGAGAAGTTCTGCAGTTCTCATTCTAGGAAATTTGCTTGAGTTTTCCTTTTCGCTCTCCAGAAAGCCCAGGGCACTTCCAGGCAAATGGGAACAAAAGAAGGAATTGCCAGCGCTCAACACAAGGTGGCGCCAGACACCCGTGGACGTGATGCGCTCCCCACTCCAGAATACAGAGTATTCTGTATACAGGTGGCCTCAGAAGCTCGTCCCTAAAGGGACCCAGTCAAGCCAGATTCCAAGGAAACTGAGAACTCTGAGCACCCACAGGAAGTTAGCCAAAGGGAAAAACAGGGCGCACAGAAAAATAAGGAAAATTATCTAAGAGATGGGGAAGGGTAGCACAGAAGCTAGACAGCCTGTAAAAGGAACTTAAAAAAGAGTTTTGCCAGGGAATCCCTGGAAAGACAGGAGATGGGCAGGTGCAGAGAAAGGAAGGGGAGGCTGTTGCAGGCATTCAGCAGGTCATGGCCTGGGCCAGGGAAGGGTGGGAGAGAAGAACGCCTTCTGACTGGTGTAGCTACATTTACCAGTTTACATTTACAGGTATGCTTCTTAGATACAGTGAGTCAACAAGCCCAATAGGATTCAATAACAAGACTCAGTAGAAATATATTTTATTCATCTTCTTTGAGAATTCATTGTATTGACATTTGCTCTTTTCGTGTACAGTTATGGACCCATGACTTTGCAAATGTGGTGTGCCCATTGATATCAGCCAGTATTTTCCTTTCGATGTTCACATTGTCCCAACTTTGGCTGAGGCAAATTTGCCTCTTTTAGATTGATTCCTTGCATAATTTTGAATGACCCAACTATTTAAAGCTTTTTGCTTCTGGCCCAACAAGGTATAAATGTCCTGGCATTATTATCTTGCTCATTTCTACCCCAGACCAGGTATAGAATCAGACATTGCTCCAAGAAACCCTGGCTCCTTTTGAGAGAAAAATAGCAAAAAAAAAAAAAAAGGCAAAATATAGGGTACATTGCAACTAGGCCACTTTGGTGGCAAAAAGCCCAAAAGGAAATCTACTTCTAATGTAATGTTTTATAAAGGCATGAGTTCATATGGATAGACTCAATTCAGTTCCAGTAGTACACTGCTGCTGCTGCTGCTACTGCTGCTAAGTCACTTCAGTCGTGTCCGACTCTGTGCGACCCCATAGATGGCAGCCCTCCAGGCTCCCCCGTCCCTGGGATTCTCCAGGCAAGAACACTGGAGTGGCTTGCCATTTCCTTCTTTGATGCATGAAAGTGAAAAGTGAAAGTTTAGTCGCTCAGTCGTGTCCAACTCTTAGCGACCCCATGGACTGCAGCCACCAGGCTCCTCCGTGCATGGGATTTTCCAGGCAGGAGTACTGGAGTGGGGTGCCATCGCTTTCTCCGCCAGTAGTACACTGCTCCTACACAAATAATTGAGTGTACCATTGACCTTCCCTTTCACTAATCCTGATATCTAGTTTCCTATACAAATACACATAATTATTTACTTGCTGTGACAACTTAAGAGAATAGTTTAAAAAAAAAATACACTGTCAGTACAAACAGTGGAAACACCGAGTGACGTTTCTGTTTCAGGCTGCACACTCCTAAGGACTTGTTGCCAAACCATTTGCTCTAGAGTCACACTTAATCTGAGCTTCCCCAGTGGCTCAGCAGTAAAGATTCCACCCACAATGTGGGAACTGTGGGTTCTAATTCCTGGGTCAGAAAGATCCCCTGGAGGAGGAAATGGCAACCCACTCCAGTATTCTTGCCTGGAAAATCCCATGGACAGAGGGCCTGGAGGGCTACAGTCCATAGGGTTGTGTTGAATGCTACAGTCCATAGGGCCCTGCACTTCAGGACACGACTGACGTGAGTTAGCACACACACGCTTAGTCCCCCACACCGGGCAAGGACTGAACTAGCATTGTGGTTCTCCTGTTTCCATTTATTTTCACTCAGACGAAGCTGCAATCTGCCCTCACCCCACCCCTCCATTTTCTGCTCCATCTTGTCATCTTCCCATAGGACTGACACACTCCCAGTAATCTAGATAATTCACCTAATAATGACAAATACTGTTATTATTTTATTATTATTCCTCCCCTCGGCCCCACCATCCAAAGGTAAGCCTCATAGAACCAGGATTTTGTTCCTTGGACCCTGGTAGCATCTGAAGGCAGGACTAAGAAAAATGTGCTTGACTGTGGGGTCAGGAGTGTCTGCTCGTTGGGCACCATCAAGGACTGTGAGAGATGGTCAGTATTCCTGTTGTAGTTACTAATCACACCCCTTTCACTCATTGAAGAATCTGGGTGATAGGGGTAAATCAATCAGAGGAGAGGCCGGGGAGTCAAAATACCAGTATTCCAGGGCAGATGGAATGGCCAGCTATGGGGGAGGGCGCCTCTCTACTCTCAAGGACCAGCTAAATGTTTGGTGCGTGGTCAGGCTTCCATAAATGATTCTGGGGACATGGGAGGACAATGGGATAATTGAGGGAAATGTCTGGATACCTGTATAAACCTGCAAGGTGGATGGGCAAGGGAACTAGCTGTGAGAGGGATGCAAGCAGAGGGAAGTCGGGGGTCATTCCTGAGTTCTGGCTCTGGACAGGTGACAGGGCAACTGTGGCCCAAAGGTGGAGGGCAGGGGAGAAGGAGGGGGTCATGACTAGTGGAGTAGTAGAGTCTTTATTCCTGCAAACTAAAAATATGATTCCAGCTTAGAAAGAAAGAAATTGAAAGTGAAGTCGCTCAGTGGTGTCCAACTCATTGCGACCCCATGGACTGTAGCCTAGCTGGCTCCTCCATCCATCCATGGGATTTTCCAAGCAAGAGTACTGGAGTGTGTTGCCATTTGCCACTCCAAACTGGAGTGGGATTCCAGTTTGGCCAAAGGTAAAATGAACATATACTCTTCATAAAAGAATCAAACAATGCAGGAGCATACAAAATGGTACAAAAGAGAAGCTCTCCAGTGATCTCATCTTAGAGAGAGCCCCTCTTTGGCCCCTAGAAACCCCTGCCCAGGTGGAATGAGGGCTGGGGGGCCTCTGCCTTATAGGGGAAACACCTGGCTGAAGCAGTTAGACTGTCTCCACCTCAAGGCTGGCTAGAAGGGGCCCAGGAAGTGGGGGTGGAAACAAACCAGCTCAGAGGCTCCGGAGCTGGGAAGGGTGGGGTCTATGATGGGAGACCCAGGCTTTGCCCAACAGTTGCTTCAGCCTTCAAGAGACTCCCCCCCTCCATCCCTTCTCTGACCCTGACTCTTCCTCACCTGGTGGGCGAGAAGGTCAGGAAGAGGCTTCAGTCGTGGGTCCAGGATGAACATGCTGGGAGAATCAAGGATACCCTCAGTGGCTATCTTAAAAGTTCCCCAAGGGATTTTCTGTAGTGTGAGGCCCCAGGAATAGCCAAGAGCACCTTGCCTCAGTCAGAGCCCCAGTGCACCCAGACACTGTCCCCAAGTCTACCCCTGCTCCATCCCCGACCTAGGCTTACCCCCAGCATCCTAACCAAAGGTGGCCTTCATGCAGCCTGGACCCAAGGTTGATGATGTAACTTGAACCCTAAAGACCACTGTTTTGGAAGAAACCAAAATGATTCCCCAAGGTGACCTCTTTTTATTTTTCATGCTGTACTGTAACAACTCCACAGGAAAAAGGAGCACAGAAAACATTACATTTACGATCGACAGCCTTCTGCAGTCTCATCTCATCATACACACTCATTTCCGCTGCTGTCCTCAGCATACACACCCTAGGCACCCTGCACAGCCTTTCACAGGTCAGCAGCACCCACGCGCAGCCCATTTTCAGTGGGGCTGTAGTCTCCCTCTAGGCCACAGATCTTATTGCAGGCTGAGCCATTCAGTCACCTCTGCATAGGCGGGCTACAGTCCGTAGAGTCACAAAGAGTCAGACACGACTGAAGTGACTTAGTGCACATGCATGCACAGGCATTTGGCTTGAAGTGAAATCAGCCTCATTGTACTCACTCTTACTTTCATCTTCAAAGTGTCCTCCAGGAAAGTGGCCATTGCTTGTGTAGTCTCTAGTCATCCCTGTTACACATGGACCTGCTGCTCTTCAGAAAAGCAGAACTAATCACAATGTACAGTGTTGCCAATTTCCTGACAGCTCTGCAAGTGGCAGAGAGATAATATAGATATATATACACATACAGTTTAATGGTCAAGTAGTTAACCATTGTACAGATGAGAAAACTGAGGGGCAGAGAGACTAAGTCATTTTCCCCCAAGGTCATCCTGCTAGTAGACGGCAGAGATCCAGTGTTGGAAGTCACATCCCCTGACCCCCTCTTGGCACTCCATCAGCCATACCACCCTGCCTCTGCAGCTGCTTCTAGACGTGGACATGGCAGGCTCTTCTCTTGTCTTTTGTCCTTAAAAGAAGTGCAGCCTTTCCCCTCATGGTTTCTGCATCCTGCAGCCCAGATTTCTCGGCTTCATCTGCTAGATCCAGGCCTTGAGGAGCTCCTCAGAAGAGAGCCCTGAAGTCACACAGGTTTCTACCTCTTCTTTTCTGCAGCTGATTAACTTCTGGGGTGAATTTGTTATTTTCTGAAAGACAATTTTCATTCATATTCATTAGGTTAATAGTCATAGTCAGAGTTGAAGAGAATATCACCAAAAATCCCAACTATTTGACTCATTAACTTTCTAGCAGCAAAAAAAGCCTGAAGAGACTTCCCTAGTGGTCCAGCAGTTAAGAATCTGCCTTCCAATGCAGGGGACACAGGTTCAGTCCCTGATCAGGGAAGTAAGATTTCATATGCCTCAGAGCCACTAAGCCCATGCCTCACGACTACTGAATCCACACACTCTGGAATGAGCCACAGTTAGTGAGTCTCTGAGCCACGACAAAGATCCCACGTACTGCAACCAAGACCCAATGCAGTCAAATAAATAAACTTTAAGAAAAATAGACAATTCTAACCCCTAGAGCATGGGCTTGCCATTTTACTGAGATCATCTCCCAGGTCACTGACTAGTGGATCTCTTGGCGCCCTGCCTCCTCAGGGACCCTGCCCCACAAAAGCCCAGCATGTAGTGCTGGTTCCAAAAATCTAGCCTTCTTCCACCAGAGAGCTCTGAGAATAGTGACCTGGTCCAAGGCGCTCTACAAACAGCACCAGCACGGTGTCTGCTCCAGGGATGGTGCTCCATAAACAGAAGTCCCTCCCTACTCGTATTTCACTTTCTTGCCATCTTCTCCCAGTGAGCCCAATACATCATCATGCTGCTGCTGCTGCTAAGTCACTTCAGTCGTGTCCGACTCTGTGCGACCCCATAGATGGCAGCCCACCAGGCTCCCCCGTCCCTGGGATTCTCCAGGCAAGAACACTGCAGTGGGTTGCCATTTCCTTCTCCAATGCAGGAAAGTGAAAAGTGAAAGTGAAAGTGAAGTCGTGTCCCACTCTTCGTGACCCCATGGACTGCAGCCTACAAGGCTCCTTTGTCCATGGGATTTTCCAGGCAAGAGTACTGGAGTGGGGTGCCATTTCCTACATTATCATAACTGATGGTAAAAATTCAGGTCTCTTCCTTTCAGGGTAACTCTCTCCACTGTTGCTAACTCAGTCACTTCCAACAGACTCGCTCAACTCTTAAACACCTTCTCCTGAAGCTCTGCTCATCATTACTCTGAAGAGTAGCACATGGGCACAGACAGGTGGGCACCAATGATTTCCTCCATACCAGTGCCCAGGAGACAACAGCTTCATCAAGTCAGTTGCTCTGGATGTTGTTTGTAAAGAAGTGGCTTCAGGGCTTGGCAAATAATGGGCAAGGACAGTGCACAAGCAGGGCTCACCAAACAGGATGTCAGTGTGGAGCCTGCCATCCATTCACACTGATGGTCCACTTATTCTCAGGACGCTGGCTACCTACATCTGCAGTGCTTATACCTGATGGTTTCTTAAACTCCACAGCAGCGCTATCCAGCGGAATATACTGGCAGCTACATGTGCAATTAAAAATCCTCTAGTAGCACATCTTATAAACTAAAAAGAAATAGGTAAAATTAATTTTAATAACATACTTTATTTTTTCATGTTATTTCAATATATAATCAATATAAAATATTAATAAACCATTTTGCACTCTCCTTGTACTGCCTTCCAAATCTATTGTGTATTTTATATTTACAGAATATCTCAATTTGGACCAGTCACATTTCAAGTGCTTAATAATCATATACGCTAGCAGCTACTGTTTTGGACAGTGTAGTTCTAGAATGTTAAAGTGAAACAGCATAATCTCAGAATTTCAGAATGTACAAAACTGTCATCCCATAGGTTAGAACAAACTTTCAAGCAAGGTTTAGCTAATATATACATATATACTTGAATTAGTTCTTAATGCTCAAAAATCAGGAGATTTATTATAAAGTCTGGATTTCTGCTTTCTCATTTCAAACGTGGAGCCCAGGGGGCACCAGCTCACATCTCCTCTTGGTAGCCTGCTTGAGCTGAGAAGCAGATGCTTTCTTTAGTTGGGACATGTGCGCCTTGGTCCCCATATCCATCTCTCCCTATTAAGTCACATTTACTGCACTGTACACTTTTTTTTTTTTTCCTGGGCCCTTGTTTTCTTCTGTACCTCTCTGGGCCCCTGAGGCATCTGAGTTCACAAACTTCACTCTCTTTTTTTGTTTTTAACTTTTTATTTTGTGTTGGGGTATAGTCGATTATTATTCATGCCTGGAGAATCCCATGGACACAGGAGCCTGGTGGGCTATAGGGTCACAAAGAGTTGGACATGACTGAAGTGACTTAGCACAGCACATAGCCAATTAACAATGTTGTGATAGCTTCTGGTGGGCAGCAAAGGCACTCAGCCATACATATACATTTATCCATTCTCCCCCAAACTCCCCTCTTATTCAGGCTGCCACGTAACATTCAGTGGAGTTCCATGTGCTACACAGTGGGTCCTTGTCAGTTAACCATTTTAATATAGCAGTGTGTACCTGTCCATCCCAAACTCCCTAAGTATCACGTCTCCCTGGCAACCATAAGGTCATTCTTTAAGTCTCTGAGTCTGTTTCTGTTCATAGACTCCACTTTCTATGAAGCACACAAAGTCAGACTTGGGATAGTCCACTGAAGCATATCTCAGTTTGGAGATGACTAACTAAAAAGCCTCTTGATGAAAGTGAAAGAGGAGAGTGAAAAACTTGGCTTAAAGCTCAACATTCAGAGAAAGAAGATCATGGCATCTGGTCCCATCACTTCATGGCAAATAGATGGGGAAACAGTGGAAACAGTGTCAGACTTTATTTGGGGGGGTTCCAAAATCACTGCAGATGGTGACTGAAGCCATGAAATTAAAAGATGCTTACTCCTTGGAAGAAAAGTTATGACCAACCTAGATAGCATATTCAAAAGCAGAGACATTACTTTGCCAACAAAGGTCTGTCTAGTCAAGGCTATGGTTTTTCCAGTGGTCATGTATGGATGTGAGAGTTGGACCATAAAGAAAGCTGAGCGCCGAAGAATTGATGTTTTTGAACTGTGGTGTTGGAGAAGACTCTTGAGAGTCCCTTGGATGGCAAGGAGATCCAACCAATCCATTCTAAAGGAGATGAGTCCTGGGTGTTCATTGGAAGGACTGATGCTGAGGCTGAAACTCCAGTACTTTGGTCACCTCATGCGAAGAGTTGACTCATTGGAAAGACCCTGATGCTGGGAGGGATTGGGAGCAGGAGGAGAAGGGAACGACAGAGGATAAGATGGTTGGATGGTATCACCGACTTGATGGACATGAGTTTGAGTGAACTCCGGGAGTTGGTGATGGACAGGGAGGCCTGGTGTGCTGCGATTCATGGGGTCGCAAAGAGTCGGACATGACTGAGCGACTGAAGTGAACCGAGCTGAACTTGGGGCCGTCTTGGTGTTTGCTACCCACATTTACAGTGGAATGTGACAGCAAGAAGAGAAAGAATAAAGTGAGTCACAGAAGGAAACTAAGACCTTTAGCACCAAAGCCTCCATCTCCATGAAGCAATTATGGATAAAAGACAAGGAAAACACATTATATTTTAAAATAGGGAACACACACCTAGCAGTCTTAATATAATTCTCCTTGCATATATATTTTTGCTTTAGACTGTTCCTTGGTGATATAAACTTGAATGGAAAGACATTCTTAATGGTATATTTCAAAGTGCAACCATCACCAACTGTAAAATTACAGATGTAGACATGAAATGTTTAATCCAAACAGATAAAACACTTACAAGCTCAATAGGACTTGTTGAAGCTTCTCAAGGATTTCCACTTGGTAATTTTCCATGGTTTAATTGGGAAGATGCACGGATTTTGCAAGGTTGGCTGGAAGCTGCTTTTTAATAGTTTGGAGGATTATCTATGACTAAGGCCAATGCTGAAGTGCAGCTGCTGCTGCTGCTGCTGCTCACTCGCTTCAGTCATGTCTGACTCTGTGCAACCCCATAGACAGCAGCCCACCAACTCCCCCATCCCTGGGATTCTCCAGGCAAGAATACTGGAGTGGGTTGCCATTTCCTTCTCCAATGCATGAAAGTGAAAAGTGAAAGTGAAGTCGCTCAGTCGTGTCTGACTCCTAGAGACCCCATGGACTGCAGCCTATGAGGCTCCTCCGTCCATGGGATTTTCCAGGCAAGAGTACTGGAGTGGGTTGCCATTGCCTTCTCCGGAAGTGCAGCAGCTAGCCTGTACTAAAGTTGAGGCTGAGGATGAGGAGAGACGGCAGTGGAGATGTGCAGCTCCAGAACTTGTTTGGGGTTTGATGGACACTAGCGATCGATTTCTCACACAGCACTGTGGGAAATGCATATACTCAGAGAAATTGTCCACATAAAAATTTGGGGATAAACAGAATAGAAATTAAAAGCCTTATGGAAAGGAATGCATGTAGGAAGACACTGGAACGATGTAGGAAGGATGGTAAGGGGAACAGAGGAGCAAAAGGGAGTCAAGGATCATGGCATTTATCTTCCATGGACCAAAGTGGACATTCTTTCACAGAATCTCTTGTCTCTGGTCTCATCTCAGTTGCTTGGATTTTCCCAGAAGCTTGAGAGTCCCCTGGACTGAAAGGAGATCAAATCAGTCAATCCTAAAGGAAATCAACCCTGAATATTCATTGGAAGGACTGATGTAGAAGCTGAAACTCCAATACTTTGGCCACTGATGTGAAGAACTGACTCACTGGAAAAGACCCTGATGCTGGGAAAGATTGAAGGCAGAAGGCGAAGGGGGCGGCAGAGGATGAAACGATTAGATAGCATTACTGACTCAAAGGACATGAATTTGAACAAACTCCAGGAGAAGGTGGAGGACAGAGGAGCCTGGCATGCTGCAGTCCATGGGGTGGCAAAGAGTTGGAAACGACTTAGAGACTGAACAACAACAAGAACAGAATGCATTAGGATTCCTAGGAGCTCCTGTCTTTTGAGCGCTTTCCTTCTGCTCCTGACGTTCTGTACAGATGCAGCATGGAGGGAGCTCTGGAGGCCTGCTCTTGCATTTCCCCCACCCCTGCAAATCACACGGGGCCTGCCCCCACAGGGAGACTCAGACGGACGGCCCAGGGTCCTCCTGGCTTGTGAGCTGTGGGGACCCCTCACCTTGGGTAGTCACTGGGCATGTGCAGATAGTTCCCCTGCCCCAGCCAAAGGCAAGGGCACTGTCCACATGCCCCACACTCACACATGTGCACCTCCCCCCAAGAACCCAGGATACTCTTGGTGTATGAATTGACTCTGTTGTGTTGGAACTTGTTTCTGGATATAGCTGCTGTTATAATGATGGGAGGGGGCCAAGAAGGCCCGGTATGCCGGTCCTCAAGGTAAGACTGCGCATGATTCCTGGAATGCCGAGCTCCTGGCCTGGGCTACACACCTGCTGCCTTGGCTGTGCCAGGCCCTAGGGGCAAGCAGCAGAGGCCTGACGGGAACCTGGGGGAGGCCAACCCCTACCCAGAAGGGTGGTCTCCCAGCCCCTCTGATTAGAAGGGAGGTCCTTCTCCCTTCTTGGTGCAAGTGCTTGTACACCCATGAAGCGGAGGTCCATGCCCCGCTCAGGCCCAGACGACATCTGGAAGGCGTGTCACACTGAAAGGAAGAAGAGCAGTTACCAAGGTGTCGGGCAGCATCACCACGGGGCAGCAGGAGTGCTGGAGCAGCCGGCCCATCTTCCAGACGGAGAGCAGCGCCACCACCAGGATCAGCACGAAGCCCACGAAGGCTAACAGGGCCAGCGCCAGAGGCAGGGCCTCTCCTGAAAACAGAAAGACAGGAACCGGCTTAGGAGACAGCCCCAAAGACCAACTAGCTCGCCAGTCCTGGGCCTCCCTGGCCTTCCTGGGACTGGCTCTGCAGACGGATCAAGAGAGCAGACTCCGGCATCCTGAGATCTAACATACGCCCCAGGGACAAGAGTGACCACCATTCAATCGTTTTTCTAGAATCCAGATTGGTTTCCAGAAAGGGAGGAGCCTCATGCATTAAGCACTAGCTGTGTTTGCACACACCTTGGCACCACTGCCAGAAGGAAGGCAGAGAGCCAGGCCCCCAGGCAGGATGAGGAGGCGGTGCCCAAGAGCACAGCCCAGAAGGGAGCTGGGCGGTAACTGAAAACAAAGTGTGTTTCACAATTTTCTCTTGGCATTGATCCGTATTATGGAAGAAAATACTGAATTCAGAACACAGTCACATAATAACTCTGATGTATCAGGTCCTGGCGATGGTTAAGTGACTTACCCCAGGTCACACAGGGAGGGCCGTGCTCCAGATGCTACCAAGTGTTGTATCAGAAAGTGCCAAGTCTGAGCCTCTGGAGATGTGGAAGTGGGGGATGGGTTATTGTCCCATCTCTCCATCCTATTCGTGTAGCCCCTCTGAGCTGGGCTGCTCACCCACAGTGTGAAGGGTGGCACAGCTGATACAGCTGCAGAGAAGCTGGGAGGGTCTCCTCAGTGCTTTTGGAAATGATTTTGGCAGTACACATCAAGAGATGGGGCTTCCCAGGAGGCTCCATGGTAAAGATTCTGCCTGCCAATGCAGGGGACATGGGTTCAATCCATGGGTCAGGAAGAACCCCTGGAGAAGGAAATGGCAGCCCACTCCAGTATTCTTGCCTAGAAAACCCCATGAAAAGAGGAGCCTGGTGGGGTACAGTCCACGGGGTTGCAAAAAGACCAAGAGCGAGTTGGTCTTTGGGGCTGTCTCCTAAGCCGGTTCCTGTCTTTCTGTTTTCAGGAGAGGCCCTGCCTCTGGCGCTGGCCCTGTTCGCCTTCGTGGGCTTCGTGCTGATCCTGGTGGTGGCGCTGCTGCTTCACATACACCAGCAAGTGATCTATGTACAGGGTAACTAATGAGAGCATTGGCTTTAATAGCAAAATATCAGGAAAAAACCTAAACACCTCTCAGTACAGTCCGTGTGTGCTCAGTTGCTTCAGTCATCTCCAACTCTTTGCAACTTTATGGACTATAGTCTGACAGGCTCCTCTGTCCATGGGATTCTCCAGGCAAGAATACTGGAGTGGGTTGCCATGCCCTCCTCCCGGGGATCTTCCCAACCCAGGGATCAAATCCCCATCTCCCCGTGGTGATGCTCCCCGACACGACAGTGACTGAGCACAGAGCATGCATCAGGAGATACACAAACGTTCAGACTCTTTCACCGCTCCTGTGAGTAGATTCCAAAGAATAATTCCAAAGAGGACAAAACATACACATAAAGCAATTCACAGCAACGTCTAGATTAGAGCCACAGCTTCATAACCAGCTGTCCGCGGAGCCCACGGCAGCACACCTGCCCCTCCCTCCACCCCAGTATGCTCTGGTGTGTTCCCTCATAGCACAAACCACCACGGGAAGCCATCGCATTTGCTTACTTGTCTGTCTACTCAACTAGAAGGTAAGCTCAGCGAGGGCAGGGACTATATCCCAGTGATAGTGCCCAGTAATTATTCACCGAATGAATGAATGAATCAGTGAAAATGAACGTCATCTTCAAAAGCAGATGGAAATGGGTACTTCCGGAAGTAGTCCCGTGGTTAGGAATCCACCTTCCACTGCAGGGGACATGGGTTTGATCCCTGGTCCGGGAAGATCCTGTATGACACTGAACCATGAAGCCCATGTGCCACAAATACTGAGCCTGTGCTCTAGAGCCCACGAGCTGCAACTACTGAAGCCCCTGTGCTCTGCCACAAGAGAAGCCACTGCAACATGAAGCCTGAGCACTGCATGGAGAGCATAGCCCCTGCTTGGCGCAACTAGAGAAATCCCACATGCAGCAAGGAAGACCCAGCACAGACAAAACTAAATAATCTTTTTTTAAAAAAGCAGATGGAAATGGCCTAAATATCCCCAAGTAGAGGATGATTTGCTACATCATCAGATAACAGCATGGCAGGTCAGGAGGTCAGCTATTAAAATGAGAATTAGGATACATAATATACACAAGCTTGTTCACTGCAGCATGGGTGGTAGTCAGAAAACACTGGAAAGCCCAGAATATACCTAGTTTACGGGGTTCTGTTACACGTATTTTGACACATCCACACATTGGCTTGTTATGCATCTTTAAAAATGAGGTAGATCCATACGCACTGACGTGAACAGGTGTTCACAATAGCAGTACCCAGTGGCGGCGAGGGCGGTGGAGAGCAGTAAGCATAGTGCAGTCCCAACTGTGCTTGTGAGTTCTGGCCTCACACGGTGACTGCAAAATTAACCACCACACTTGCCAAAGGAAACCTCCTCAGTGGTGTGGGGAGAATGGAAAACTTGGATCAGGAGGATCCCCTGGAGGAGGAAATGGCAACCCACTCCAGGATTCTTGCCTGGAAAATTCCATGGACAGAGGAGCCTGGCCGGCTATAGTCCATGGGCTCACAAAAGAGTCAGACACGACTGAGCAACTGAGCTCACACACACATACGCACACTTCTTATTCTACATACTTCTCTGTTGTTTGAATTTTTTTAACAAGCTTGACCTACATGGTTTTAAAAAATAGTATAAAATGGTCATCAGAAAGTCTTCAGGAAAAATGTTTTTGATATGACATTTGTGAAAAAGCAGACATAAAACATATGTATAATACAACTGGAACATATGTCTACATGAAGGATAACACCACTCTAGAGGATAATTTGGAAACAGCAGTCAAAATTCAAATGTGTGTCCCTTCAACCCAGCAACTCAGCTGCCAGGAAGTTACCCTTCACATACACCAGCAAGTGATGTATGTACAGGGTAACTAATGAGAGCATTGGCTTTAATAGCAAAATATCAGGAAAAAAACTAAACACCTCTCAATACCGTCCGCGTGTGCTCAGTTGCTTCAGTCATCTCCAACTCTTTGCAACTCTATGGACTATAGTCTGACAGGCTCCTCTGTCCATGGGATTCTCCAGGCAAGAATACTGGAGTGGGTTGCCATGCCCTCCTCCCGGGGATCTTCCCAACCCAGGGATCAAATCCCTGTCTCCTGTGTCTTCTGCCTTGCAGGCAGATTCTTTGCTGCTGAGCCACCAGGGAAGCCCACCCCTCAATAGAGGGGTAGTAAAATTAGTTATAGGTACACAACACCCAATGGAAAACTAGGTAGCTAGTAAAAGAAGGTTAAAGAAATTCTTTTTTAGATATGAAAAAATCTATAATATGTATAAAGTGAAAAAAAGACTTTATAGATCCAGAAAGATCTATAAAAAGATCCAGAACAGTGCACAGAGTATGCTACCATTTGTGCTAAGAAGAAGAAAAATATATAATAATTTATTCCCATTTACTTGTAAATGCACTGGGAAGTTTTCAGAAAGATATACAAAGAGCTAACTTTTATGGGGGAGTGGATAGGAATGACATGGATGAAGAAGAGGAGGAGGTAGCCAATTCCAAATCCTTATCATATTTTTTGAAATATATATGTACCAAATATTCAAAATTATATTTTAAAAACTAAAAAGCTCTACACAAATGTCACTAGCAATGTCTGTATGGCAGAATCATGGGATGTGGGGTTTCATTTTGCTTCTCTTCATTCTAGGTTTGTAGACCATAAAAACTTTAAGGGAAAAAAAATTAAAGAAGAGGATTCTACAGATGTCCTATCGGGCCCCTCCCAGCTGAGAGCTGCACTACAGAGTGGGTACCCCTCACAAGCTCTGAGCTTCAGGGGCCCCAGCGCCTCACCTGCACTGGCCCAATTCGCAGGCAGCAGCCACCTGGTCAACCAGCTTTGCAAAGTCTGTCCTCAGGCCTCGGAAGCTTTCAGGGGAAAAGTGTGCCAGACAGCTGCCAAGGGACCCCCACCCAGCCCGAGGGTGGACTTTCACCTCAGGGTTGGGGTGGGGATTAGGATACAGCACGGTTTCACCACCGGAACCCATGCAGCCTGGGGGAGCAGGTCAGGGAAACCAAGGGGAGACTCAGAGCCAGAGGAAGCAGCAGGCGCCATGCACCCCCAGGAGGGGCCGGCAGGCTGCCTTACCTTGCACCTTGACACATTCTGTCCGGCTGAAGGCACTGTGCCGCCCGATGGCCTTCACGAACGTCCGGGCCTTCACACAGTATTCCGCCCCGGGCTCCACCGTCTCCAGGTACACGGGAAGGACCCCGGGCCTCACCACTTTGACGTGTTCCTTTAGGAAACCAGAAAACAGTCACACCCTGAGCGAAGCAGGCCAGGAAAGGGAGAGGAGGAGGGAAGGAAAGCTGTCAATGTTTCCTTCCCAGCATGCATACAGAATGTTCCTCTCATTCTTTCATTCACTCATTCACTTTTTAAAAATTACTCATTTATTTAGCAATTCATTTAGCACCTACTGTGTGCCAGGCACAGCTGTAGGCACTGAACAAAACAGGGACACCCAGCACTGAACAGAACAAAAAGTTCCTGCCCTCACAGAGCTTCTGTCATGTATGAGGAAGCCGGACCACTGACAACACACATCAGGTGGTGATGAGGGTTACGAGGAATCATGGAGCAGGACAAGCAGGTAGAGAGTAGCAAGGAGGCACCAGCAGAGGGGCTCGGGGAGGCCTCTCTGATAGGCTCATACTTGGACAGAAAGCTGACCGGGTGCTTGGCCCAGCCATGACTTCCAAAGGGTCAGTGAAGAGGAGTACTGCAGCCAGTGGGCAGTGCCTCCTCACGCATCCACCCATCCACTGTCTGTCCATCCATCTGCACAGCCCTCCACCTCTGCCACCCCCTGAGACCTGCGGAGGCTTGTCTGGGCCAAGCCCAGGTGACTCAGGTCAGGTGCTCCTCTCCCAAAGAACCTGAGGGACCTGCCTGTTCCCTGCAGCCCAGGCCCCGATCTGCTCCCACACGACTGCATCCGCCCGACTCACAGTGCCAGGCCCTACCACTGGGCCCTGACCCAGCAGGAGTAAATGCTAGGAGGGGCACATGTCCTGGCATTAGCTCAGGGGTACCCTTGGCCAGAGAAGGGTCTATCAAAGGCTAGCAAGCATCTGGCAACCCCTACGCTTGGCCTGATAAAATCAGCAGGACCAGTCAGATTTCTTGGCCTGGGAACTGGTATCGAGGAACTGAATACCTGCAGCCAGAAGCAGGGACCAAGGGGAGAGGACATGGTGAGGGGAGTCAGTCGCAACCACGGGCACTCACAGGAAGGAGTGATGAGGGGTCGGGGCAAGCTGGGGTGAGGGCCATGGACAGAGTGCATAGAGAGGACCCCCAGGGGGAAGCAAGGGCTCCCCAGGCAGACAGGGGCCTCTGGGTGAGTGAGGCTGTGCAGCAGCCTGGCTCTGGGCCTGCTCCAGTCATGGATTCTGTGAGAGCCCCCGACAGCACCGTGTTAATCCTTGTGACAGGGCTTCTCTGGTGACTCAGTGGTAAAGAATCCTCCTGCTAATGCAGGAAACACAAGTTCGATCCCTGGGTCAGAAAGATCCCCTGGAGAAGGAAATGACAACCCACTCCAGTGTTCTTGCCTGGGAAACTGCATGGACAGAGGAGCCTGACCTGATGGGCTATATTCCATGGGGTCGCAGAGAGTCAGACACAACTGAGTGACTAAACAACAGCAATCCTTGTGACAGAGCCTACTTTTCCTTGCACTGATTTGAGCTGGTTTTATCACCGTTTCAGCTTGGACAGGGCTCCACAGGTGCACCCACGCTTCATGCCTTCTGCTGCTGCAGCTCAGCCACTCCCTCTGAGAGAGCTGACCTCCCACCCAGCCTGGCCTGCAGCACCCACCCCACAGGGAGGGGCCGTGCCCCATCTAGGCATTCCAGGTGGCCCATTGGCTCATAATTAGGGTTGTTTATAAGTTAGCTCCTGGCTCTCTGCCCCTAATTCTGCACTCAGCCCAGATACACACCCTCAAGAAGCTGGGACCAGCCTCATATACTTATGAAATCATCCAATTGACCTGGAACAGCCCTGTCTGCTGCCCCTAAACAGCGGGAAGAATGGCTGAGAAAACACGCTGATGGGAGAGAAGAAATGCATTGCACAGGTATTGTGGATCCAACTATGACAGAGTTTAAGGCAAGGAGGTAGCCTCCCTGCTTCAGTGAATATGTCCTAAGACGGCTCCCAGCCAAAGTCTGGATGGGACCAAGGCAGTCCATTGAGTTTGACGCTGCCAGCATTGACAGCCTACACCCATCTCTGTGTTCCCTAATTTCACCCAGGCCTGCTCATCCTCCGGCCACCACAGACAGCAGGCACTGCAGGGGCCGGCCTTCCTCATCCAGCTCTCAGACCTTCTCCAAAGTCTAACTTAAAGGCCCAGGCTGCAAGTCTCACCTTGGCACCGGGCTCCCTTCTCCAGTAGAACACGAAGAACTCAAAATGGGGCCCTAGATCTTCCAGCTTAATAAGCAGGTGGAAGCCGTCCATGGTGATCTCCATCCCAGGCGGGGTGAGGATGGCTGTCGGCAAGACAAGGGGAGAGTCAAAGCCAGTCCCAGACAAGACTGATTTCTGTCCAGGGAGACCATGACCAAACCATCAGTGGAAACACGCCAGGCTCATGGGAGGGGAGGGGTTTTTATGTGGCTTCACAGCATGCAGAAGCAAGCACTGTACTCAGTAGGTGCAAATGATGAGCAAGTGAAAAAAACAAACAACCACCATGTAGTACAATTCACATAGATCAGTGATATATACCGTCTGCTGCTAACTTTCAAACATCAGCAGATCAGCAGCCTGTGGATGGGTTAGCCTTTCTATTCCCAGTCCAAGGATTCTTCATCTCATAGCCTTATGGGAGATGTTGGAAAGTCAGAGGGTTTTACAAATTCCAAGAATCAGCTCTAGTAATTACAGCCTAAGCACAAACACCATCTTTCATGTTATTGGATCCAAAACAGAGAGACCTCACAGGCCACATGGATACTTTCCACTTAGTAGACCAGAAACCAAAGGGCCCACACAGTCTTCAGTCCCTGCCTACTGATGATGGGTCCAGACCTTCCTCCCAGATCCAGACACTGCAAGACCGGAAGGGCCACCCTAATTATGGGCTGTGGCTTGGGAGTGTGTTCTGGCTAAACCTCCTGCACTGGGGTCAGTAGACACTCAACAGAAAGGCAATTCCTACAGGGAGTTTTCAGAGAACAAAGTATTTCCTGGCATCTAAAGAGCTGCCTGGAAATGGGACAGGAGGACCTGGGAAGTCAGGGGCCAACTGTACAAAACATACCCAGATCAGAGGCTTCATATGAGCACACAGCACCACTAGAATTGCCTCTGAAACACCTCCAGTAAGAAAGGAGATGTTTGACTCCTCCACTTTTAAGTTAAACATGATTGGATCCCCTTTTCTCCATCTATGTAGAGAATAGAATTAGACAAAATGACCACATGTCATTTCAGTTCAGATGATTTTCTGACAATGTTGGGGCAGGAACTTCTCTCCTATGTACTCTACATATTCATCTCATTTAGTCCAACCAGCAAGCTTCAGAAAGTAAATACTACTCCTACTTGCAGATGACATAGCAGAGCCTCAGAGAGGTTAAGTGATATTTCCAGAGTCACCCAGTGAATGGCCAGACTTTGAGCTCATGTCTTTCCACGTTTCTAGACTCTGTTGTATGGGGTGATTTTTAACTCCCAAGGAACAGGATGCACTTCGATCACTTAAATCAGACTCTAGGGATGGGTCCCGGAGATCAGGGGTTCTAAAGCTCTCCTGTGACTTGGATTTGCATTGAGGTTAAGAACCTCTGCTCTCAACAGTCTTCCCTTTAAGAACTGGGGATCCTTTCCAAGACAGCCTTAAAACCAGATTTTTCATGTCTGAGGAGAAGTTGGGGTGGGGTTTTACAAAGGCCAAAAAGCAGACGTCATGCCCTGAGGAGTCTCAGTTTCCTCCCAGCTCTGCAGCTGGGTCCACCTGTTTGAGGACCCTCGTCCTCTGCTTCTGGGGCAGGTATGGAGACACTTTTCCTCAGCTCCTCGGCAGCGAGCCCTTTTCCTGTTTATACTGACCTTCTCAAGCATAAGTTGCTACTGCACACACCCATCCTCAGAGCTGTGCAGACACTTCCTTATCTCCAAATGCCCCATGCCTGCCTTTCCAACAGCTGCCAGCCTCCAGCAATGATCTTGCCTGGAACCCTGTGCTTCCAGGAGCCAGAGGGAGGTAGTGCTGGTGCTGCCCAGGCACTGTGGGTGGAGGCAGAGCTACAGCAGCCTCCGGAGCCCCCTCGGCTCCCCCAGGGCCTGGCACTAGGATCCCACTGCTTCCACCATGTCCTGCCAGTGCCATGGGAGAGAGGGCAGGCAGAGGAGCCCACATCCTGCACCAAAATTCCTACTGGTATCCATTCCAAAAGGACTTCCCTGTAGCTCAAACGGTAAAGAATCTGCCTGTGATGCAGGAGACCAGGGTTCGATCCCTGAGTCAGGAAGATCCTCTGGAGAAGGGAATGGCAATCCACGCCAGTATTCTTGCCTGGAGAATTCCATGTACAGAGAAGCCTGGTGGGCTACAGTTCGTGGGGTCACAAAGAGTTGGACACAACTGAGCGACTAACACACACACACCCATTCCAATGGTCCCACTCCCGCCCCCCAGCTCTTCCCTTCTTCCTCTGCTTGCTGGCTCTCAACTCTGGGCATATCCCTAGAGTAATAATAATAATACAAATAGCTGAGTGCTATTACAAGGCAGCACTGCCCTGAGCATTTACACTTTTCATCTCACCCCCAACCACCTGTTGAGGCAAGCCATTGCCCCTCTCATTCAAGTGGCTGAGCCGGGATTTGAACCCCGTCTGTCTGACTCTGGAGGACCAAGTTCTCTCTCAGATCTACCTTCACCTTCCTCAACCTCCTCCAGCAGGGGCTCCCTCACCTTCTAACCCTCCCGGTTTCTGGCAACCCCCACACTCCTCAGGAAGCTCTGACTCAGTTCATTAATTTAGAGGCCGCCCCGACCTCCCTGTGTCCTCACTCCCAGCAGAGGGCCACCTGTCACCCAGAGAATACAGGTCCCCAAAGACCTTTCATTTGCCTTTCCTGTGTGTCCCAGAGGGTCACATCATCGCCCACAGCTGTCTTTCCACCTCCATTCAATCCCCCAGTCGGCAGCCTGTCCAACATCCCCCCTCCTCCTGCTCCATGAGACCACTTTCAAGAGGACCTATTTGGGGGCCTCCCTCAGGCCCAGCAGCAGCTCGTCTGTTCTCCCTTCTCTGACTCTCTCCCTGTCCAGCACTACTGGTACCCTCCCCTCCATTCTCTTTAAACCCTAGGTTTCCCAGAATCCTAGCCTGGTTCTATTTGTCCTCATATCTTGTCCCTGGACACCCTCACCTGCTCTCAGGCCGTTAGCTGTTAATTTCATTTTGTGTGTCTGTGACCTGTCTGAGTCCCAGGGCCTGATTCCCAACTGCTAATCAGACATCCATGGGATGATGTCTGATAGGAATCTCAACCTCAAAGAGCCCAAAGCCAGCAGCATCTCTTATTCCTCAGACCAGCTGCTCCTCCTGGGTTCTCTTCCTTGGAAGGCATTCCTACTAACCCTATCTGGAAGCTGGGGCCCATCACCATCTCCCCCAACTCTGTCTCACGGGAACTGGTCACCAAGCTCTGTCCCTTCTAACTCAACCATGTCTCTGGAATTTGTCCTCTCCTTCCCATGCCTCCCCCTCCTCTAGGATCACGATCCACACTGGTTCAGCTGGAATGTTACAGCCCTCTCTTCACTCTTCCCATGGCCTGCAAGTCTGTCCTACTCCAGCTCACTTTCCACACCACAGCCAGAGCGATTGTTCTGTACACAGACTGGACCAGATCCCCGCCTCTTCCATGACGCTCCTCTACTGATCTGATGAGACTTCATGCAGAAGCCCTTCACCGTGTGACCAGCTGCTTCCTCGCCCCAGCCATCCAGACCCTGCTCCTGCTCTTTCCCCTCACACCCTGCTACACACTGGGCATGGTTTGCACTCTGCCCTTTTGGTCACCAATCCAGATTCTTCGCTTACTTCTTTCTCAATATGTTTGCCAGGTTCCATTGCTATAGAAAAGTTGTTTATTTCCAAAGGGCTGTTTTTGGTCACTCTGATCATGTATAGACCCTATTGCCAAAGAAGATGCTCACACAGGCAACCAAGATGGGGACAGTGAGGCCTCAGATGGGAGGCAGTGTTAAGAGTTAATTGTGTGATCACGGTAGGGAGAGGCCATCCTAGTGCCTCTACCCACTTCCAGAGCACTTTTCCTTCCAGAGACAGTCAGGAATAACTTCCAAAGTCTCATTTCAAAATGAGAGAGAGGAAGCAGCTGGCAATGTTTTCAACAGAGCAGTTAGGGTTGTCTATGTTTGTAGCATTCTGACTTTGTAAGACTCATTCGACACTGAAAAGAATCCCAACAGTCTCAGTGAGCACGGCTGCTGAAGGGGAGGCTGCTGGGGGCGGGGGAGTAAGGAGAGAAGGGCCTTACTTGAGTTCTGGTTAAAGCGGTGCTTCAGGATGCTCCAGGCCGAGGTCAGCGAGCCCAGGGTGGCCCTGACCCGGAGGCTGTATGACACAGTAGCAGTGGTGTCCTCCGTGATGTCACACTCAGGCCTTTGAGTGGGTGAGCACCAGCTGCTGGGGATCCAGATGTGGCTTGTGTACAGGCTCTCATACTCCCTGGCCAAAGAGAGGAGGGGACAGCGGTCACACCAGGCCCCTCCACCCTGGCTCAATGACAGTTTCAAGTAACCGCCTCCTCCGCTAACTTCTTATGGGCCAGGAAAACAAGTATTTGCTCCACATTCCCTTCCTCCCTTCTCCTCCGTCACCAACCATCCCTTCGTCCTGACTCCAAAGACAAGGGAGACCCAGGCATCAACCCCACTCTGTCCTGGTCTCTCCATCTGCACGGTCACCACCCTAGTCTCAGCGACTGTCACCCCTTGCCTTGCTGTGTCTCCGGACAGATTTTCCTACTTCCCTTCCTGCCAATCTTCAAACCACTTGTCACTCAGCAGAGCAGAGCACTTCCTTAGTGACTTCCAAAGAGCCTAGAATGGAATGCACACTCTCCCCCAGCCAACGGCCTACGAGACTCTCTGGCCTTCTTGCTCCACCCCTAAAGGCGACGCTCCCTCCACACGGGCCTCCTCACCATTCCTCCTGGCTGGCGAGTGCTCGCTGTGTCTCAGTGCCCTGCCCCTGCATTCACACAGGTTGCCCGCTCCTGTCCTTCAGATATTGGCTTAAATATCACATCCTCAGACAGACCTTCCCTAACCATCAGATAAAAAGCTGCCACAGAGCCAGCTCACGTTGCAATGGCTTTTAGCTCCCTCCTAGAACTGATTTCTATCTGAACTTACCTACAGAAGTGCTGCCTGACAGAACTTCCTGTGATGGTGAAAACCTTCTGTATTCGTGTTGTTTTATATGGTAGCCGGTAGCCACAGATGGCTATTAAGAACGTGAAATGTGGCTCATATGGCTAGGAAACAGACTTTTGAATTTAAATTTGATTAAGTATAAATAGCTGTCCGTGTCTAGTGGCTACCACGTTGGACAGTGTTCTTATTTCTTTAAGTTTTTACTGTCTCCTCCTCTAAATGTAATCTTCTTCTGCCTGGAAACTTTGTGGTCTGTACCCCTGAGCCCAGAAGAATGTCTACGCATGTAAGCTGCTTGGTTCATATGAATTGTTAATGAGCTTTACTGAGTACCTTCTGCATCCCTGTCACTCCTTGACAGCTCTGAGGGCCTGGACACCTGGAGAAGGACCAGCTGACCTATAGGGTCACAATTTGTTTTGGCTCCTAGGGGCAAGCGTACTGTCAGGAAAACTGAGGTCTCCCCAACCCTTAAAAGATCCAAGTCTCCAAATAATTTCTCTTCCTCAAGTCAGAGGCAAACTCATTTCATCTTAAGATTTTCTTCAGCTATAGACAACTGACTCACTGTTGGAAAGAAACTTCATGAAAATGTGTTTATATACGTTTGTGTTCTCAGAGAGTTCCCTGTCAAATCCATGTGACAACTTCCCTTGTTGCTTCAATTCTCTGAGGGCCCGTGAAGACAGAGGAGGCAGATCATAGAAAATCATCTTTCTCTGGGCTCACAAAGCCTTCTTGAGCTCTGGAATGAGGGCTGTGCCTCCAGGAATCAACTACTGCCTAAAGGAGAGAAACTAAAAAAAAAAAAAAAAAAACAGCAACAACAACAACAACAACAAACGCTCACCCCTGGTACTCAACAGAATAGTGTATTATTTCTTCAGGCACAGTCACTGGGCTCCACGTCAAGACATGCTTCATGTTGGTTGATTGTACAGAGAGGTTCTGAGGGGCAGGTAGAACAGCCACTCCATCTGGTGACCAAGGGAAAAAGACAAGTTGTCTAGGTGAGTTCACCTCAGAGAATGCCACAGCTTCAAGTTAGCTTCTAATGGAAAGTCAAACATGCTTAGGAACTAGTCAGTTGTCAGTTTAGTCACTCAGTCATGTCCGATTCTTTGCGAACCCATGAACCACAGCACGCCAGGCCTCCCTGTCCATCACCAACTCCCGGAGTTCACTCAAACTCACATCCATTGAGTCGGTGATGCCATCCAGCCATCTCATCCTCTGTCAGCCCCTTCTCCTCCTGGCCTCAATCTTTCCCAGCATCAGGCTCTTTTCAAATGAGTCAGCTCTTCGTAACAGGTGGCCAAAGTATTGGAGATTCAGCTTCAACATCAGTCCTTCCAATGAACACCCAGGACTGATCTCCTTTAGGATGGACCGGTTGGAACTAGAAACAACTCTAATTTTACCATATTTGTGTTCATGCTAAATGTTGCTATCATCATTGTAATTCTCCCTTTGGTGATAGAATAGCATATTAACACTAATAATAATTTGTATGTGGGTGCTTAGTTGTGACCCACTCTTTGTGACCCTATGGAATATAACCTGCCAGGCTCCTCTGTCCATGAGATTTTCCAGGCAAGAATACTGGAGTGGGTTGCCATGCCCTCTTCCACGGGGATCTTCCTGACCCAAGGATCAAACCCACATCCCCTGCATTTCCTGCATTGCAGGCTGAATCTTTACCACTGAGCCATCTGGAAAACCCAGTTAATATTAATAATAATAGCTAACATTATTGACATTAATAATGGTTAGTATTTTTGGTCACCTGATGCAAACAGTCAGCTCATTGGAAAAGTCCCTGATGCTGGGAAAGATTGAAGGCAGAAGAAGAGGGCATCAGAAGATGAGATGGCTGGATGGCATCACTGATGCAATGAACATGAACTTGGGCAAACTTCAGGAGATGGTGAGGGACAGGGAGGCCTGGCGTGCTGCAGTCCATGGGGTCGCAAAGAGTCAGACATGAATGGGCGACTGAACAACAACAGTATTACTGAGCACTTACCAAGCTCTGTCTATGCCGTGTGCTCGGTTAACACATGATTATCTCATTTAATTCTCATGACCATACTGGGATGCAAGGACCATCAGTTTCTCTGTTGTACAAGTGAGAAAACTGAAGCACATTATATACAACCCTTGTGTCACACTGGCCGCGATGCAGGCCTGGACTTTGTTTGGACTTTGCCCCTGACTTTGCGACCGTAAACACATTGTGTAAACCTGAGCTCCCACCTCTACATGGCAAACCCAGATCGGCTCCTGCCAGCTTCTCATCACCACCCTCTCTTGCTATTGCCATCCTCAGGTATCAAAGCAATTCCTTTGTGTCTCCAAAATGGCCAAATGGGGCACAGCTGCTATTTGGAAAGTGCAGGCTCAGGTCTGCCATGGAAGGAGTCCAGTACAGAAGGGCACCAAGCCAGTTTGGAGACTCCACCCCAGACAGCCTGCAGGCCTCTGAGCCAGACTAGACTCAAGCATCTGCTCACACAGCTGTGTGCCCAGTGTGTGCACATAGTGGGTCTACAGCTTGCACACAGAATCAAAGCTGATTTGTGATTCTTGTGATTCTTCACAGAATCATCTGTGAAGCTCATCCCTTATAAGGACTTCGCAGCCCCAGTCCAGATCTTCTACTGTGGTCTTCCCCTCTGACTTTTACACACTCCTCTTTTAATGCCCAACACCTGCCTCCTTTTGCTGTTACAGTTGCAGTGATAACATCAACAGCACAATGTGTATGAGGCTGGGATCCTCGCCTGGGACTTTTCATCTCTGTGTCTGTCTCCAAATTGGCACCTGCTGTTCGTTATCAAGTCCTGTAACCATGAGGGGATGGGGGCTGTCGGGAACATCCCACTTAGTGCCCTTGTGGCCACTAATGTAGGACCCTGGTGATGCAGCCCAATCTCACTCTCAGCATCCAGGGCTTGGCCTGTGAGGAAACACCTGGGGTGCCCTCAAGGGAGGCTTCCTGCCCTCCCCACCCTTACACTTGTCGTCACCCAAGGGAAGAAAGGGAAAAGAGCCAGCTGCAGTAAGATAGCACAGGAGGGCAGGGCGTAGTCCCCTCTGACATGCTTCCTCTGGTGAAGCAGACAAAACATTTCTCTAGTCAGATATGTGGGGATTTTAAAACTATAAACATAAAGCTTGAATTCATAATTCTAAAACTCTCAAAAATGAAATCTCCTGGACCAGATAATTAATTCATATCTCAATATGAATGTGAGATGTGAGACTTGGACCATAAAGAAGGCTGAGCACTGAAGAATTGATGGTTTTGAACTGTGATGCTGGAGAAGACTCTTGAGAGTCCCTTGGACTGCAAGGAGATCCAACCAGTCCATCCTAAAGGAACTCAGTCCTGAATATTCACTGGAAGGACTGATGCTGAAGTTGAGGCTCCAGTACTTTGGCCACCTGATGTGAAGATCTGACTCGTTGGAAAAGTGTCTGATGCTGGGAAAGATTGAGGGCATGAGGAGAAGGGGGGAACAGAAGATAAGATGGTTGGATGGCACCATCAGCTCAATGGACGTGAGTTTGAGCAAACTCTGGGAGATAGTGAAGGACAGGGAAGCCTGGCATGCTGCAATCCATGTGGTCGCAAAGAGTCGGATACTACTTATCAACTGAAAAACAACAAAAACTATGAAATAGTTGAAAAGAAAGTAGTACCAATTTTATACAATATCTTCCAGAAATGAGAGAAGAAAAAACTTACTTTATGGGGTCAGTATTACCCTGATACCAAAATCAGACAAAGATTATGTATATTTTTTAAAAAGCAAAAGACTACAGATCAATATGTCTCAGGCACTTAGATGTAAAAATCTTTGACAAATACAATCCAAATTTGGTGTTGTATAAGACTATACACTCTGATCAAGTGGGATTTATTCCAGGTATGCAAGGCTGCTTCAGTATTTGAAAATCAATTAATGTAATCCACCACATCAACAAGATCAAGAAGAAAAATCATATAATTTTTTCAGCTGACACCAAGAAAGCATTTACAAAATTCAACACCCATTCATAATTTTAAAACAAAACAGAAAAAAAAAGAAACCGTTTCTTTGAATTATGAACAACAGGAATTATCTCAATTTGATAATGACCATCTATAAAAAAGCTACAGCTGGATTTTCCTGGTGGCACAGTGGATAAAAACCTGCCTGCCAATGGGGAGACACAGGTTTGATCCCTGATCTGGGAAGATCCCACATGCCGTGGAACAACTAAGCATGTAGCACAACTCCTGAGCCCACTTTCTAGAGCCTGCCAGCCGCAACTACTGAAATCTGTGCACCTAGAACCTGTGCCCCACAGTAAGAGAAGCCACCACAGTGAGAAGCACTGCAATGAAGAGGAGCCCCTGCTCACTGCACCTAAAGAAAGCCCATGCAAATCAATGAAGATCCAGCACTGCCAAAAAAAAAAACACAAAAAACCTACAGCTAACATCTTGTTCAATGGTAAAAGACTGGATGCTTTTTCCCTATATCAAGAATGAGGCAAGGATGCCCACACTTATCACTTATATTAGACATTGTACTAGAAGTTCTAGCAACTGTAATAAGGCAAACAAAGGAAGTAAAAGACATTACAGCTTGGAAAATAAGTGATAAATCTCCCTCTATTTCCAGGTGACATGTTAGACTATGTAGGAAATCCCAGAGAATCTACCAAAAAAGCCCTGAAAACTAATAGTGAGTTTGGCAAGTTCATGGGATACAAGATAAACATAAAAAAATTAGTTGTATCTCTAAATACTAGTAATGAACACTTATATGCAGAAACTTAAAATACTATTTGCAATCATTGCCCCTCTCCAAAAGAAAAACTCAGTGTAAATCTAATGAAACATACCTAAGATTTCTATGGGGAAAAAACACCACAATGCCAGTGAAAAAATTTCAAAGAAAATCTAAATAGATGGAGAGGCATACTGTGCTCATGGATTGGACAACTCAACACAGTTAAAATGGTAATTCTCCCCAAAGTGATACATACATTTAACAGGTTCCTATCAAAAACCCAGCAAGGTTTTTTGTGGGGATAGGCAAGCTTTTCCTAAAATTTATGAGAAAAGGCAAAGGAACAAGAATAAAACAATTTTGAAAAAGCAAAAGGTAAGAGAACTCAATCTACCCAATTTTAAAACTTACAATAATTAAGACTGTGTGGTATTGACAAAGAAATAGACACATAGATTGATTAAACAATATAGACATCCCAGAAATAGACCCACATAAATATGCTCAGCTGATTTTTGGCAAAGGTACAAAAGCAATTCACTGAAGGAAGGATAGCCTTTTCAACAAACAATATTAGAGCAATTGGATATTTGCAGGCAAACAAGAAACCTCAACCTACATCTTGCATGTTAGCAAAAATTAACTCAAAGTAGGCCGTGGACTTGATGTAAAATGTGAAAGTCTAAAAGTTTTAGGAAAAAAATATAGGAGAAAATCTTCAGGGCCAGACAAAGATTTCTTACACTTGACATAAAAGGAAAAATTTACAAACAGGCATCATTTAAATTAAAATCTCTTGCACCACAAAGCCCTGTTAAGAGGATAAAAAGACAAGATACAGACTAGGAGAAAACATTTGCAAACAATATATCTCACTAAGGATTTATATCTAGAATATATATATAAAGAATACTCAAAATACAACAGTAAAAAAGCAAGCAATTCAATTAGAAAATGAGTAAAAGATGTGAAGAGTCATTTCACCAAAAAAGCACACACAGATGGCAAATAAGCACATGAAAATATGTTCAATATCATTAGCTATTAGGGAAATGTGAATTAAAACTTCCATAAGAGAGTGCCACACAGCTATCAGAATGACTAAAAATTCTTAAAGTGACAAAACCAAGCCCTGGCGAGGATGCAGAGAAAGTGGATCCCTCATACATCACTGGGTGGGAACAAAGTGGTACTACCACACTGGAAGATAGTTCAGCAGTTTCTTGCAGAACTAAACTTGTAAATTACTACACAACCCAGCAAGTGCACCCTTGGGCATTTATCCCAAGGTAATGAAAATTTATATCACACAAAGTCTGCACAACAAATGTCCATAAACAAAATGGAATCAGCCCAGATGCCCACAGGTGAATGGTTAAACAAATATGGTATATCCAAGCAAAAGGCACAAACTACACAAAACAATCTGGATGAATCTCCAGGGAATTACACCAACTGAAAGAAGCCATACCCCCAAAGCTACATACTGTATATTTCTATTTTTATAACATTTTCAAATGACAAAATTTTAAATTTTGAGAGATTAATGGTTGCCAGGAGTTAGGAAGAGTGGGGAAAGGCACAGTAGTGAGAGATGGGTGAGGTTATAAAAAGGCAACAAGACATATCATTGTGATATTGGAAATGTTCAGTATCTTGACTGTGGTGATAAATATGCAAACATTCACACACACACATACATGTTCTCAAACAAATGCAAGTAAAGCTGGGGAAATCTGAATAAGATGTGTGGATTTTGTCAATTCCAAGGATTTCAATATCCTAGTTGTAGTATTATACTATTGTTTTACAAAATACCATTGGGGAAACTGGGTTTTTTGTATTATTTCTTTTTTTTTAATTTATTTGGCTACACCAAGTCTTTGGAGAAGGAAATGGCAACCCATTCCAGTACTCTTGCCTGGAAAATTCCATTGATGGAGGAGCCTGATAGGCTGCAGTCCATGGGGTCGCTAAGGGTCGGACATGACTGAGTGACTTCACTTTCACTTTTCACTTTCCTGCATTGGAGAAGGAAATGGCAACTCACTCCAGTGTTCTTGCCTGGAGAATCCCAGGGACGGGGGAGCCTGGTGGGCTGCCATCTATGGGGTCGCACAGAGTCAGACACGACTGAATCGACTTAGCAGTAGCACACCAAGTCTTAGTTGGGCATGAGGGATCTTTTTTAGTTGCAGCATGCAGGATTTTTTTTTTTTTTAAGTTTTGGCATGCAAACTCTTAGTTGTGGCATGTGAGATCAAGTTCCCTGACCAGGGGTCAAACCTAGGGTCCCCTGCATTGTGGGGGTGGAGTCAGCAACTGGACCACCAAGGAAGTCCCTCTGTGTTATATCTTACAAAAAGTGTGAAAGCATTAGTTGCTCAGTCGTGTCCAATTCTTCGCAACCCCATGGCCTGTAGCCTGCCAGGCTCCTCTGTCCATGAGATTCTCCAGGCAAGAATACTGGATTGGGTTGCCATTTCCTACTCCAGGGGATCTTCCTGACCCAAGGATTGAACCAGGGTCTCCTGCATTGCAGGCAGATTCTTCACCATCTGAGCCACCAGGAAAACCCACTTATTTCTTATAACTGCATAAAAATCTAGAATTACAACAAAATTTCAGTGAAAAAATATAGTGTCATCACACCTAAAAAATTAACATTAATTCTGATTATCTGAATGACAGGATACATTTTAAAAGACCATGATAGGATAAACTCAAACAGGATGAAATGCATCTAGGAAAGTTGTGTAGTCAATTCAATCTGGGAGGGAAACCTGTTCATGGAGGGAGACCTAATGATTAGCTGTCCCAATGATTAGGGCACTTACCAAGGCTTTAAGGAAGACACTCTGAGGTTGAATTTCTGGTTATGTCTTTCTTCATGAAGGGCACACAGGCAGGACAACAGCAAATGTCCCAACTTTTAGGTCACTCCATTATGCTATGCAACAGTTTGCACTTGTGTAACTGTCTTCACCTAGCTGTGAAATTCCAAATCTAACTCCACTATCGGCAAAATACTGTCTCATTCCTATATTAAAACGAAAATTACTGCTTCCTTCTGAGCCCTATAAGCAACATCTTCAATATCTTTATTCCACTTGTATAGTATATTCCAAATTCTATCTTTGTTTCACTGTAGTTTATGTAGCACACACACACATTGGGAATGAGATGGAAAATCAGTAATGCCAGTGAACTACTGATGCCAGGGTATGTTTAATTGGGTTACATAGAAAGTATGGCAGAGGACTTCCCTGATGGTCTAGTGGTTAAGAATCTGCCTTCCAAGGCAGGGGGCACGGGTTCAGTCCCTGGTCTGGGCACTAAGATCCCACATGCCATGCAGCCAAAATTTTAAATTAAAAAAAAAAAAAAAACTAAGGTGGCACTACCTGAGGAAGGATCCGTTTTATGCTAGGACACTAAACAGGGAACTCTAGTTTCAGCTCAACTCTGAGCGAGAGTGACTCCTTTCACCTATGAAAGGTTTTAAAATCCCCTCCAATTGTTTGAGAAGGCACATGGTGGTCCTTAGAACGCAATTCAGTGGAGAAAAAGAAAACTTTGTCATCCACCCAGCAATCTCATTAACAAGAAATGTCATCTAACAGCCGGGAATAATATGTATTGAAGTCAAGTCTCTGAAGCAACCAGTTAGTAGACACTCTCCCTGATGTAAATAAGCAAATACAAAAACAAAGAATACAGTTAAGGGACTTCCCTGGTGGTTCAGTGGTTAGGACTTCACTGACCAAGGCAAGAGGTGTAGGTTCCACCCCTGGTCGGGGAGCTAACATCTCACAGCTCTCACAGCCAAAAAAACACAAAATGTAAGACAAAAGTAATATTGCAACAAATTCAATAAAGACTTTTTAAAAGTACTAAAAAAACAAAAAACAAAAAAAGAATACAGTCAAGGGGAAAGGGGAGAGTAAGCTTGTAGTTTGAATGGGAAAGACACATTAGCCACAGGAAGGAGGGTGCAAAATGGGGAAGAGTTTTTTGCTCAGCCACACTGGATGAGAATTCTCACCAGAGCTGGAGTGAGATGTTGGAATATCTTCTGGTCATTTGGTTCTTCTGAATAGTTATGCTCTTGTCACTATAGAGAATTATTCTCTTTTAACCGTCTGACTCAGTATCTCAAGAAGGCCCATGGGGTGGAGCCTCTTGGATTGTGTTTCCAACAAAAACTTGAGCTGGGTGACTGTGACCTGACTATTAAGATTTTGGTGCTCAGTGTGGCAAAACTAGCTAAGCAACATTTTTTGCACAGAGCTGCATTCACAAAGCTGATCCCTTTTTCTTGTGGCCTGTTCGTTTTCTATTGCACTGTAATAAATTCCCACAAAGGCAGTATCTTAAAACAACACAGATTTATAATTGTCCAGTTCCATAGGTCAGGAATCTGAATCAGGTCTAACTGAGCTAAAATCAAGGCATTGGCAAAAGAGCAGGCTCCAGGGAAGACTGTTTTCTTGCCTTTTCCAGTTGCTGGGACAAGGCCCCACCTTCTTGCGCACGGCCCCTCTTTCCTCCATTTTCAAAGCCAACAATGGCTGGTTAAGTCCCTTTCATGTTTCAAATTTTTCCTGCCTCTTTTTCTGTCCTTCCATCCCTCGCTCCCTGGATCCAGGAAAGCTTCTCAGCTTTGAAGGACTCATATGATTAGATTGGGCCCAACCAATAATTCAGGATAATCTCCTAATCTCAAAATCCCATAACATTAATCGCATCTTAATGTGGAAAAAAAAAAATCCCTTTTTCCACAGGAGGTAACATATCCACTGGTTTCTAGGAATTAGAGAATGGATATCTTGAATTCCCCTGGTGGTCCTGTGGTTAAGACTCTGTGTTCCCAATGCAGGGAGTAGGGGTTCAACCCCTGGTCAGGGAACTAAGAACCCACAAGCCACACAGTCAAATAAGTGTTTTTTGAAGAAGAATATGGATATCACTGGGGGACCATCATTTTGACTACCACCACAAGGGGCTTGCACTTTAGGGGATACTGGTACTGCAAGCTGACATGACTTGTCTCAATTACAGTAGATTATTTCAAGAGAATCCCCTTGTGTGTGATCTGAACAAAGAGCAAGGCTGAACTAGGACATGGCTGCTAAACAAGTTGCTGGCATCACTTGCTGCCTAGTAACTAGTGCCCACATCTCAGCCTCAAAAAGTATGCAAACCAGTTCATGCCTCAGGAAAGTGGTCTATTGTTTCAGGATCTTGAAGTATGGTCTGGATCAGCGGTAGCACAAAACCTTGCAACCTATGCTCTACTGAACCAGAATCTGCATTTTAACAAGATGCCCTCCCGCCCCAGGTAATTCATAAATATTAAAGTTTGAGAAGCACTGGTATATAGAGGTTAAACTAACCCTTCTTTGGTTATTGGGAGTTATTTTGGATTTTGTGTACTTTTGACTTACTTTCATCTCTCATTCTCTTTTTTCATGTTATTTTCATTAATAGACTTCTAATTTTAGAATAATTTTAGATTTATAGGAAAAAGTACAGACAGTAAGTTCAGGGTTCTTGTAAACCCTTCACTCAGCTTCCCCTGATGCTAACATCTAATATAGTCATGATATACTTGTCCAAACTAAGAAACTAACATTGGCATATTACTTCTAATTAAACTCCAAACTTTACTTGGATTTTGCCAAATTTTCCATTGATACTCTTTTTTCCATCTCAGGTTCCAATCCAGGATACTTGTGGCATCTTGGCCCCCATCCTATTTTGAGCACTTCCTTCGTTACAAGATGCTCCAAACTTGTATTTTCTCTTCCCAGTTATAGAATAAACTGCTTCTCTAAGGAGTCTGGCCCAGGAAGTTTTTCAAAATCCCAGAGCCAAGGCAGCACCCTAGATTAATTAAGTCAGATTTCTGGCTGTGAAATCCTGGCTGCTGCTGCTGCTAAGTCGCTTCAGTTGTGTCCGACTCTGTGCGACCCTATGGACGGCAGCCTACCAGGCTCCCCCGTCCCTGGGATTCTCCAGGCAAGAACACTGAAGTGGGATGCCATTTCCTTCTCCAATGCATGCAAGTGAAAAGTGAAAGTGTTTGTATTTTTACCAGCGCTCCAGGTGATTCCAATGTGCACTTGCGATTGAGAACCACTGACCTAGACCTTACTTCTGGGGCCTGAAAGACAGTTAAAACTATGAATGATATATGATATCACCTATGCATGGAATCTAAAATACGACACTAAAGAACCTGTCTATGAAACAGAAATAGAATCATGGACATAGAACAGAATGGTGGTTGCCAAGGGGGAGGGGATGGGGGAAGGGGTGGAGTAGGAGTCTGGGGTTAGCGATGTAAGGTTTTATAGATAGAATGGATAAGCAACAAGGCCCTACTGTATAGCACAGTGAACTATATTTAATATACTGTGATAAACCATAATGGAAAAGAATATTTAAAAAGAATGTACATATATATATGTATAACTGAATCACTGTGCTATCCAGGAGTAATTAACACAAAATTATAAATCAACTATATTTCAGTTAAAAAAAACTATGAATGATAAATCCCTAAAGACTTGAGTGTATTTCCCAGTAGGCTTTTATGTTCCCTGAAGACAGGAGACTCTGTTTTGTTCATCTTTAATCAGCACCTAATCCAGAAACTGGCACAAAGTGGGTGCTCAGAAATTTAGAATGAATGAAAACAAAATACGTGAACCAAATCTTGGTTCGGTGAAACTGGCCTCAGCCTGAATTCTTTTCTCCTCTGATTCCCATCTAATTCAGATGACCATTATATCTACTACTGTGGGCAAGAATCCCTTAGAAGAAATGGAGTAGCCATCATAGTCAACAAAAGAGTCTGAAATGCAGTACTTGGGTGCAATCTCAAAAACGACAGAATGATCTTAGTTCATTTCCAAGGCAAACCATGCAATATCACAGTAATCTAAGTCTATGCCCCAACCACTAATGCCGAAGAAGCTGAAGTTGAACGGTACCATGATGATCTACAAGACCTTCTAGAACTAACACCAAAAAAAGATGTCCTTTTCATCAGAGGGGACTGAAATGCCAAAGTAGGAAGTCAAGAGATATCTGGAGTAACAGGCAAATTTGGCTTTGGAGTACAAAAAGAAGCAGGGCAAAGGCTAACAATTTTACCAAGAGGATGCACTGGTCATAGCAAATACCCTCCTCCAACAACACAAGAGATGACACTACACAGGAGCATCACCAGATGGTCCATACTGAAATCAGACTGATTACATTCTTTGCAGCCAAAGATGGAGAAGCTCTCTACAGTAAGTGAAAAGAAGAGTGGGCAATAACTGCGGTTCAGACCATGAGCTCCTCATTGCAAAATTTAGACTTCAATTGAAGAAAGTAGGGAAAACCACTAGACCATTCAGGTAGGACCTAAATCAAATCCCTTATGATTATACAGCGGAAGTGACAAATAGATTCAAGGGATTAGATCTGATAGACAGACTGCCTAAAGAACTATGTACAGAGGTTCGTAACATTGTATAGGAGGCGGTGATCAAAATCATCCCCCCAAAAAAGAAATGGAAAAAGGCAAAGTGGTTGTCTGAGGAGGCCTTACAAATAGCTGAGAAAAGAAGAGAAGCAAAAAGCATAGGAGAAAAGGAAAGATACCCATCTGAATGCAGAGTTCCAAAGAATAGCAAGGAGAGATAAGAAAGCCTTTTTAAAGCAAACAGTGAAAAGAAACAGAGGAAAACAATAGAATGGGAAAGACTAGAGACCTCATCAAGAAACTTAGAGATAACAAGGGAACATTTCACGCACCAGTTCAGTTCAGTTGCTCAGTCGTGTCTGGCTCTTTGCAACCCCATGAATCGCAGCACGCCAGGCCTCCCTGTCCATCACCAACTCCCAGAGTTCACTCAGACTCACGTCCATCAAGTTAGTGATGCCATCCAGCCATCTCATCCTCTGTCGTCCCCTTCTCCTCCTGCCCCCAATCCCTCCCAGCATCAGAGTCTTTTCCAATGAGTCAACTCTTTGCATGAGGTGGCCAAAGTACTGGAGTTTCAGCTTTAGCATCATTCCTTCCAAAGAAATCCCAGGGCTGATCTTCTTCAGAATGGACTGGTTGGATCTCCTTACAGTCCAAGGGACTCTCAAGAGTCTTCAACACCACAGTTCAAAAGCATCAGTTCTTTGGTGCTCAGCCTTCTTCATAGTCCAACTCTCACATCCATACATGACCACAGGAAAAACCATAGTCTTGACTAGACGGTCCTTAGTCAGCAAAGTAATGTCTCTGCTTTTGAATATACTATCTAGGTTGGTCATAACTTTCCTTCCAAGGAGTAAGCGTCTTTTAATTTCATGGCTGCAGTCACCATCTGCAGTGATTTGGGAGCCCAAAGAAATAAAGTCTGACACTGTTTCCCCATCTATTTCCCATGAAGTGATGGGACCAGATGCCATGATCTTCGTTTTCTGAATGTTGAGCTTTAAGCCAACTTTTTCGCTCTCCACTTTCACTTTCATCAGGAGGCTTTTTAGCTCCTCTTCACTTTCTGCCATAAGGGTGGTGTTATCTGCATATCTGAGGTTATTGATATTTCTCCTGGCAATCTTGATTCTAGCTTGTGCTTCTTCCAGTCCAGCGTTTCTCATGATGTACTCTGCATAGAAGTTAAATAAGCAGGGTGACAATATACAGCCTTGATGTACTCCTTTTCCTATATGAAACCAGTCTGTTGTTCCATGTCCAGTTCTAACTGTTGCTTCCTGACCTGCATACAGATTTCATGCATAGATGGGCACAATAAAGGACAGAAATGGTATGGACATAACAGAAGCAGAAAATACTAAGAAGAGGTGGCAAGAATACACAGAAGAACTAACCACAAAGTTCTTAATGACCCAGATAACCACAATGGTGTGATCACTCACTTGGAGCCAGTCATCCTGAAGTCAAAGGGGTCTGAAGAAACATCACTACGAACAAATCTAGTGGAGGTGATGGAATTCCAGCTGAGCTACTTCAAATCCTAAAAGATGAAGCTGTGAAAGTGCTGCACTCAATATGCCAGAAAATTTGTAAAACTCAGCAATGGCCACAGGACTGGAAAAAGTCAGTTTTCATTGCAATCCCAAAGAAAGGCAATGCCAAACAATGTTCAAACTACCACACAACTGTACTCATTTCACATGCTAGCAAGGTAATGCTTAAATCATTCAAGCTAGGCTTGAACAGTATGTGAACCAAGAACTTCCAGATGTGCAAGCTGGATTTAGAAAAGGCAGAGGTACCAGAGATCAAATTGCCAACATCTGTTGGATCATAGAAAAAGCAAGAGAATTCCATAAAAACATCTACCTTTGCTTCATTGACTAAGCCAAAGCCTTTGACTGTGTGGATCACAACAAACTGTGGAAAATTCTTAAAGAGATGGTAATACCAGACCACCTTATCTACCTCCTGTGCAACCTGTACGCAGGTCAAGAAGCAGCAGTTAGAACTGGACATGGAACAACGAACTGGTTCCAAATTGGGAAAGGAGTAATGTCAAGGCTGTATATTGTCACCCTGCTTATTTAACTTATATGCAGAATACATCATGCAAAATGCCGGACTGGATGAAGTAGAAGCTGGAATCAAAATTGCTGGGAGAAATACCAATAACCTCAGATATGTATATGATACCTCCCTTATGGCAGAAAGCAGAAAGGAACTAAAGAGCCTCTTGATGAAGGTGAAAGAGGAGAGTGGAAAAGCTGGCTTAAAACTCAACATTTAAAAAACTAAGATCATGGCATCCAGTCCAATCACCTCATGGCAGATAGATGGGAAACAATGGAAACAGTAACAGACTAGTTTGGGAGGCTCCAAAATCACTGCAGATGGTGACTGCAGCTGTAAAATTAAAAGATGCTTGCTCCTTGGAAGAGAAGCTATGACAAACCTAGACAGGATATTAAAAAGCAGAGACATTACCTTGTGGATAAAGGTCCATGTCGTCAAAGCTATGGTTTCAGTAGTCATGAATGGATGTGACAGCTGGACCATAAGGAAGGCTGAAGAACTGATATTGTTGAATTGTGGTGCTAGAGAAGACTCTTGAGGATCCCTTGAGAGATCAAACCAGTCAAATCTAAAGGATTTCAAGTCTGATTTGAATTCAACACTGAATATTCACTGGAAGGACTGATGCTGAAGCTGAAGCTCCAATACTTTGGCTGTGTGATGCGAAGAGCCAACTCACTGGAAAAGACCGTGATGCTAGGAAAGATTGAAGGCAGGAGGAGAGGGGGACGACAGAGGATGAGATGGTTGGATGGCATCACCGACTCAATGGATATGAGTTTGAGAAAACTCTGGGAAGTAGTGAAGGACACAGAAGCCTGATGTTCTGCAGTCCATGGGGTCATGAATAGTCAGACATGACTGATCAACTGAACAACAACAGTTCCTATTTCACATTAGACCTTTGTGCCCTTCTGAGGTTTATGCCCACCACAAAGTCCTCAGGCAAATTTCCCCAGCAGAAAACCTTGCATCTTCTTCCTTGCATGACTCCATACTGGCTTTCCCCTCATGGGGTCTGCTCTCAATTCCCCTCATTTGGATCCTCTTCTCTCACTTTTACCTCAATAGCCCTTCTGGCAAATGTGTCAGAAAAGGTAGAAACATCTTCTTTATTACTTTCACTTCGTCCTTCCAACCTTTTCCTGTCCTGCTTATGTGCCAGCTTCTTCTGCAGAGAACTAAAAGGGCACAGGCTCTGTGGCCACCCAAACCAGGATCAAATCCCAGTTCTCCAACTTACAAGATGTATACACTTGTGTAACTAACTGAACCTCTTGTTTCCTAGCACATAAATGGGGAGTATATCACCTCCTTTGCAGGACTGATGTGAGATGTCAAGAGAATGGTTTTACTCATCTAGCACACAGTGTGTCCTCATAAATGGCAGTCGTGATGGTCATCGTTGTTGCTATTTTTATTACTATTATTACTGGTAGTGGGAATCGGTTTCTTGAATCACACAAATTACTTGAAAGGGACAGGCAAGGCAAAATAATTCAAAAAAGAGAGCAAGAACTCTACCCATCTCTCCCAAGAATCTAGAATAATAGTTCATTTAGATGTTGCTGAAATCATTTCAGGCTTCTACACAACTCAGAGGAAATGATCAAAATCGCATAAAGGTAACCTCTACTAAAGGAAATATTTGCTGACACCACCCCCAGTTTGCACAATCAACAGATAGTAACATGGGGTGGGCACCCTGACATCTTCAGAGTGCCTTTGTTTGCATAATCTCGTTTGACACCTCCCAACCACAAGGTAGCTATTTTGACCATTTTACAGACAAGGAAATTGAAGTGATGTGATACATTCACTGAACTAGCAAGTGATAAAAATCAAGACTCACCCACAGGTCCTTCTCACTCTGACATCCTTGTGGCTTCTACCACTGTTTTTGGGGGGAGGTGAGGAAGGGAGCAGGGAGAGACAAGGATAGTGGGGCTGTTTTTGTTTCTTTGTTTTTCTGTGCAAGTTTACAGGTATCAGAAGAGTACTCACCTCCAGGTCTGTTTAAAATAGTTTTCCTTAAAAGGCTGGACTGCCTCATTGAAGAAAATGTCAAATTAATAAATGGGTCAAGGGGATCAAAAAAAACATAAATTTCCTGTTAAAAAAAAATTAGGAAAAATATGCTGGCTTTTCCCCTTCTCATTCAGCCTCCCCATCTTCTCCCTTTGGCTTAGTGGAGGAGTAGTTTCCTGGCAACTTGTTTGTCCCACCAACTAATCAATCGATCAACTAACTAACCAATCAACCAACACGCTTAGCCTATGCTAAGGGCCATGGGGACACCAGGAAAGATGCCTAGGCCCTGCCTTCAGGCCAGTGTAGGAAACAGAAATAATGCACTGAAATAGAATACATGGGGTCAAGAGTCAAAGGAGAGAGGTGTGGTAAGGTTCTGCAGGAGCAGGGTCCCACCTGGAATGACGATGGGATGATGGGTTTGGAGTGAGGTAAGGAACTAGAGATCAAGCTTCTGGTGGAGAAGAACAATAATAAAGTCCAGGAGGAGGAAATGAGGGGGTTACATGCCAACTGTGAAGACAACAGCTGCCTGTGGCTATACTTGTTTACAAGGAGCTGTAAGAAAGAGGATTGGGGCCTAAATACAGTGGGTCACGAAACAAAGAGCAAATTTACATATCACGTGCTGAGACACAGAGCTATGAAGGGCTGTGAGCTACACAGGCATAAATTTGATGTGTCAGTCAGCTCCAAACATCTGCTAATCAGCTTGGCACTGATTTGTTACCTGATTTAAACTAACTGGATGATTAGTTCTCAATGTTACCCCCAAAAAAGAAAAGAAAGTATGAAAAAGAAAGTACTCAATACACCCATCAACAGTGCAAAGTGTCTCGTACCTTGATGTATTCAAATTAGAAATTTCTCTTAAATGCTGACAGGAAGAAACATCTAAAGCAAAAAAGCTGCGATTTCATAACAATAAAACATGTAGGTGCAAGCAGCCAGAAATGGAGCAGAGAAAATTATGTAATCTTAACTGGCAGGCAAAATGCTCCAAACCAAATACTTGTAAAAATGTTACAGAGTCCCTGACCAGGAGAGGCATCCAATTTTTATGTCTTAGACCCAATATTAAGGTTGCAAAGTATGTCTTCTTATTCGCCTGTGTTTTGTTAGAATCTTTTTTACTTAAACCTCTCCTTACAGAGAACATCTCTGAGGCACAAACAGAAAGACTGAGATAATACTGTTTTGTGGCTTTTAAAACTCGATAATGAAATGAATAATAAAATGCATACGGATCTCTGCTCACCTTCAAACTATTTGTTCTGATGCTTTATCTTTCTAGATTGCTCTGATGAATTTAAGAGAAGTTTCTTAATAGAATGCAGGCCTTTTCTTTGTGCGGATGGAGGATTAGGAAGTGAAAAACCTTTTTAAAAACAGACATAAGGTGATCTATGCATATATTACAACCCCAAACCCTGGGAAAGCATTTTTCAGTTTCTTAACCTATAGTTGAGTCCCAGACTATTGGCAGTATTCTAATTAATACTTACCCACAAACAAACAAGGAATCAAGGCGTAGGAAAACCACATGATAAGACTTGTCTTGATTTCTTCTAGAATCATTTTGAGGGTCGGTGTTTGGCAGACTCAGCTTGACCTGGAATGTTGTTTCCTTCCAGAATGAAGTGTGCTTTCCATCTCAGCCATCCTTGCTTCGGGACACAGATGTTGGAGCTGAGTCTGAGTTGCTGTAAAGCCTGAATTGTTCTGGAAAGAGGAGCCAGCCCCGACAGCTCTGAAGAGGCGGGCTGTGCAGCACCCTCCTTTCTGCCTAAACCTAGATATTGCGTCAAGTGGGAGTGGCCTAGGAGAGTTCCAGAGAAAAGGTACCTGGGAAGCTTAAGAATCAACGTGGTGGGGGGAATTCCCTGGTGTCCAGTGGTCATGACTCTGTGCTTCCACTGCAGGGGGCACAGATTCGATCCCTAGTCGGGGGACTAAGATCCTGAATGTAAATAAAGTTATTATTAGTTATCTTTTTTTTTTTTTAATAAAAAATCTGCCTGGATCACGGCTCTAACCTGGGGGACCCTGGATAGACCTCTAGAGGTCTCCTTGGCAGTAACAGGCAAGATTATCTGACCCTCTCATCAAATAGCTGTTCTTTTTCACAAGGCTCCCTCTTGTGAGTTCATTGGAGGTGGGTACTTTGTTGCTACATCTCCACTTCAGAAGTAGAGATGTTTTAAAAAGAATTTTTTAAATATCTTTTTGAAAGTCAGGAGATGAAGAATATATAGCTTCATATTTGTTTGCATTTGCAAAAAGAAAACCTGGAAGGAGATAGAGAAACTACCAAGGTTGTTTATCTTGGGGTAAAGGGAGTAGGAATTGGGAAGATGGAGGAGAAAAATGGGAACCAGACTCTTTTCAGTAACTTTCGTTTGGGGAATTTTAAAAACTGTTTTTATTGTGGTAAAATACACATAAAATTTACCATCTTAACCATTTTTCCATATACAGTCAGTAGTATTAAATACATCCAAATTATTATACAACCATTACCACCATCCGTCCCCATAATTCTTTTCATCTTGTAAAACTGAAACTCTATACTCATTTAACAGTAACTCCCCTTTCCCCCCTCCCCCCGGAAATCACCATTATATTTCCTGTCTTCACGATTTTGACTACTCCAAGTACCTTGTGTAAGTGGAATCCTGCAATACTTGTCTGTGACTTGCTTATTTCAAACAACAGTATAACGTCTTCAAGATTCACCCATTTTGTAGCTTATTATAGAATCCCTTCCTTTTTAAGGCTGAATTATGTTCCATATACCACATTATGCTTATCCATTCATTGACACTTGAGTTGCTTCCACATCTTAAGTTACTGTGAATATAATGCTGCTCTGAACAGACATACAAATATCCTGAGATTCTGCTTTCAACTCTTGTGGGCGCTATGTATCTTTTTATATTGTTTGATTACTGAACCATGTGACTATATTATTGAACATTTTAATTTTTTTTTAATTGGAAGGAAATCTTATAAGGTTTGGCCCCTTAAAATGTCAGCTTTTTGAAGTCTCTAAATACTCTACATGTGCAAATGGATTAGTAAAAAGAACGTGAATTTTAGAGTGCAACATTTTAGTTAGTCAGAAATTATTTGCAATATAACCTTAGGAAAGTTATTTATTTATTCATTCAACTGCCATTCACTAAGGGGTTATATATGCTAGATACTGGAAATTAATGGTTCCTGACCTCAACCACAAACTTCCGAACTAGTGGGGAAAATGGACGTGAGAATAATCACAAATCAATATTGGAAATGAAGTGACAGAAATGTCATCAAAGGAATTTAGGAGCATTAAACAGAAACACCTAACCCAGCCTAGGGAGTCAGAGAAGACTTCCAGGAGGAGGTGACTTTAGGGCTGAGTATTAAATGCTAAAAATATCAGCCAGCTATAGTGTGTTTAGGAAACCACAAGAAGCTTGGTGCAACTAGAGAACCAGGTTGGAGTGGCAAGAAATGGGGCTCAAAGGCAGACGAAAACAGAATTTGAGAGAGCTTTGAATGCCTTGTCGAGGAGCACTGAGTTTATCCTGAGGCAATGGGGGTTAAAGGAGCTCCAATCTGATCACATCATCCTCTGTATTTGAGTTTGAGAAAGTTTATGACTAGGGTGGAGAAAACAGCAGAAGCGGCCAGACTGGAGGCTGGTAGGTGAGGAGGGAGGTATTTTGGTCAGTCAGGTGAGAGATGGTGGCTTCCACAAGGTTTTCCCATGTCTCCAGAGAGAAGCAAATAAATTCAAAACTTGGAGGTAGAATTGACAGCTCCTAGACATGGAGTGGACTGGAGGAGGAGGAGGAGGAGGAGGCAAACATGATTTTCAGGCCCTAGGTTTGAGTAACTAGGTGGTGACAGCAGCTTAACCTAAATAATGTTAAGGAAGGTGGGGAGGCAGCAAGGTAGTCAGGGTTGGGGATGGTATAGAAAAAGTGTGCATGTGTTCAGTTTGATACACTTGAACTTGAGGTGCTCCTAAGGACTGGGGGAGTCTTCCAAATATAAACGATCTTTGTCTCAGTTTATGAGTGTCAGGGTATGGCACCATTTCCCCTACCTTCAGCATTTCAGGGTGAGACTGAAAGTGGTGAGAACATTCAGGGAGGGTATGTAGATTAAGGAGGTGGATGGATATGCTCTTGATCAGCATTTAAGAATGAACTGACAAAAGAAAAATGGCATAGAAAGATACGGGGAAATAAATAGGTCAGAAAGGTGGTTCTGGGACAAACTATGGTCCTGGAAACAATGAGGGAAGGGGTGGTCACCAAGTGGGAGTGCAGAAGAAAGTCACTTGATCATCAAAAAAATGTCTCCAAGATTTATGTCACTTAAAAGGTCATTTGTAATCTCAGTAAGAGGAGTTATCGTGGAGAACTTCGATCAGAAGTTAGATCGTAGGCCGAGGAGTGGATTGGAAAAAGTAGTGCTCTCTTGATGTGAAGGGGAAGACAGCAACTCCATGAGCCTCATTTTTATAAAACAACGATATCTTGCGTAATAGTTGTGGGAATTAAAGAACACAGAAAAAGCACATTAGCACAGTGCCAGGAACACAATAGGTCTTCACAAATAGTTTATTAACCATTTGTTGTATTAACAATAAATACATTAGGGGTTACTTACTCTTACTGGCTGGACCTTCGTAGGCTGCCCATCTTTCAGTTTGGACCCTGGATCAGCAAAGAAAGGCTTCCAGTTGGTGACACCTATTAAGAGGGTCGTCAAAAGCATGGGTTCTGGAGCCAGACTGTCTGGGTTGGCGTTTGGGCTTCGCCATTTACTAGCTGTGTTTTTTTAGCCAGCTCTTTTAAGCAATCTGTTTTAATGTCCTCCTCTGCAAATTGGAAAAAATTTTAATAGTACCTAATTCATAAGGCTGTTGTGAGGATTATATGAGATAGCACATTCAGGACAGGATCTGGCAAAGTAAGTACACAATAAGCATTAGCTGTATTTGTTAAATACGTAACGGTCAAGAACACTTGCTGCACCGTCTCCTTGATCCCCACATTCTATATACAGTATATATACGATTTAAGTCTTTCAAGTTAAGATTTGATTCCCTACTCTTCAGATGAGGACACACCTGAAAATTTACTGTAGACCCCCAGAGCTAGACAGAGACAGGAATTCTGACAGAGATCTGCCTAACTCCAAGTTCTTTTCACTCATCTTACTGCCTCCCAATTAGCACCAAAAGAAGGCTCGCAATGTGTGCAAGGGACATAAAACAGTGAAAGATCTAGGAGATTAGCAAGGGCTGGAGAGAACAGTCTTTAATATGGCATTTCAAGGATGTACCCACTTAGATTTGGATAGGAGATACACGTTTGCAGTTAAGCATTCCAACTGAGGATGAAAAGGTAAGTAAACAGAAAATGGGAGAAAAAACAACTCATTTAGTTATGCTGTAGGGGAAGGAGAGTTGTTCACCAGACTTTGAGATCTTAAGATATTTAGCTCAGTCTGGACACGAGTTCCTGTCAAGATCCCCTGCCCACCACTGCTATGTTGACAAGGCAGTATTGCCTGCCAGTCCTTCACAATCCACTGCAAGGACTCTGAACTCCGCTCAGCAGACTTCTGGGGCACTGAAGGGTAGGTAATGCTACCTTTTTGACTGCTACCAATGCTTCTGAATGACAGTTCATCTCAGGACTCGCCCATGAGTCAACGAGGAGCTCAGACTATCAACCTCTGCATGGGCCATGCCACTGGTTGAGAATTTCTGGAGGGCCGTGCCTCACCTGCTAGCCGCTACCCTTGCCTGGACATGCCTGACTCTGACCGTGCCTTTTTCTTCTGACTTTGAGGAACTTCCCTCTCTATACCTTCTCATCAGTTGGTTGTGATCTATTAGTTGGTTGGTTGGTCTATGCAACCTGCCAAAACCGAACTATCCTCTAACCTGCTGCCAGGACTTCTCAGATTAATTCCCACAGCATTCCAGAGTTGAAGATGATCAGTCATCCATGCCTGAAGATGAACCACTGCAAGAACAAAGCTATTTCCTAAGTACAGTCTACAAATAGGAATTAGTTTTCCTGTTATACTATTTGCCACTTGAATGATTATGGAAGGAAAAGCAAGAAGATAGTTTTTTTTTTTTTTTTATGGAAACGCAAGAGAGTTGGGAGGGAAAAGGGAACTGATGCTCAAGGAAGAAACTCCTAAGCCCCCTGAGCCCCGTAAGGGCTGGGATTAAACTGAAGCAAGGGAGGCACCAGGGCACAAAATTTGAGGCACTAACTCTTAAGGTTGTGCAAACTCAAGGTAGGTCCTGGTGGTCTGGCACGGACCACGAGGTCAATTAACTGCAATAATGCTTCCCTGCTCTACTTAGCACAAAATAGTCCTCTTCCCTTTAACCAAAGGAATGTCTACGTCCTGTATTTCAGCACATCTGACATTTCACTGTAACCGCATCTCAATTATTTTTCTGCAAGTAACACAGTAGGTATTTAAACAGTAGAATTTGCCTTGTCTTAGATTGTTTTACTCCTGCTTCCACGGAGTCTGCTCATCTAACTTTGACACACTTTCCAGCTCTCATTTTCAGGATTCTTGCAGCCCCTTTTCAACCTCCTCTGAACATACTTTACTTTTTCAATTTCCTGCCTCATTTATTGTCTGGCCACAGTGCAGAACATCAGGAATGTTAACCTCAATTCTTTCTTTCAGGTATGAATTAAAACCTTCAAGTCTGTCAACAAACTGTCCTCCTTCCTGTAGTTATAACTGATTCTAAGTGACATTCCCCAATAACTCCTCTTAAGATGGAGAATCAGGCCTTATTCAAAATAGAACTTTGCAGTTAAAAGTTCCATGCCTAAATAAAACAAACATCACTTTATTCAATTTTACAATTTGAAAACCAGAAACAATGCTCTGTAACAGTGAAGATCTTAACATAATTTTCAAATGATTTTGACTGCTGTATTTTCACTCATTCACTGGTTTAAAGCTAGTCACCAGAGATTAGGTGAGGCACACAGTACACTCAATGTCAATTTTATGAGATCTCCTTAGACCATCCTACATAAATTAACACCACACGCTCTCATCTTGCTCTGTTCTTCTTCACAGAACTTCTCCATTAGGCTTTACATCATGAGAAATGTGCTTTTGGACAAACGTGTCCCTTCTCTTCACTCTCAAATTGCTCAGTTAGAATGGTCTGGCACCTATGCAATCAAATTATTTGAGGTGAGGTGGCTGGATGGTTGGTTGATGGATAAGTATCTTCCAAAACCTAAGCAGACACAAAACTATACACATAAGATATAACTGCCCAAAAAGTATTTTTCTCATCTTGACACCAAGTGATTAGCATATGCCCTGATGAAACTCTTCTACACCATCCCCCTTACCTATAGGCTAAAACATATCAAAACAAGTAAAAGTGTGTTTGCATTACTTCTTCCAAGAAAAGACATTTATTCAGAGATCACTAATTTCTTCTACAAATGCTCAAAAAACATCAATCATAACCATTCCAGTATTTAACAGACTCTGTAGTCTCATTCTGGAATATACCTGTCTCCATAATTTCCCAAAAGCTATCTTCAAATATTCTACAGAGTTTAATATATTTTCTGAGTCCAGAGATCTATTTAAAGCAATATCTAAACTACTTTAGATGTCTATTCTTGTCTAAGTTTGTTTTCCTGTTCAAAAGTCACAGTAATACATGGGAGAGTGGAAATTGAGTACTTTTTGTCTTCTGTAACTACAAATAAAATTTGCAACATTATTTCAAAATACTGAGACCAGCTTTCCCTGGAGAGAGGAAACGTTTAAAAAAATCTGCTAGGTAAACTAAGTGTTTGTGTGAATCCTTTGTAGGCATCAGGCCAATTCTGAAGTATCCGAGATAATTAATGTAAGTGCTCAAACCAACATACATACTCTAAAAGACAAGATGGTTTATCTCTGTGAACACGGCCAGTGATAACGAAAACTCTTGCTCTTCAAAACCTCACTAAGCCCTATTTATGTCCTCATTAAAGTCTCAGCAAACTATATTTATTAGTACTTCCAAATTAAAAGAAGCCCTACAGTAAATAAGAAAAATGTATTTCAGTTCTTTGGTCATTGGTTTTAGGTCATTTAACAATAAGAAACTAGGGTGTGGAGTATGCATAGTGTGCTGGTCTGTTAAGAGTTCAGAAGATGACAGTTAAGTCATATAAACTTGTTAAAAACCAATAGTTTTTCAGAAGAAGCTTTTCTACCTTGCCTTGCAATAGAAAAAAACACTGATTTTCCCAAGAAGCAGTAATATGGCATTTTCAAAAAGTCCATTGGATGCTGTTCAAAACATAAAATGAGAATGTCATTTGTGCTGTATCAAATTTGCTTTATGTTAGAAGTGACTTCAATTGTGAAACTATTCAAAAACATTTAAAGAATCTAGATAAATAAGACTACAAAGGATCTCTTCTTCTAGCAAAATACTAAAGTGGAAAAGTTAAAGCATACTGTAATATTTATTCCTAATTTATTAATTTGGACATTGCAACTGAAATGTTTCTGCAAAATGGTAAGTTTCTAGATTCCAAACCCAAAACTCCAAGTTACAGGAAAAACAGGAAGTAACAGCATTTTGAGATCTGAACTAGGAGGATAAAGGTTGGGAAACACTGTTTCACGCTATTAATCTTTAATGTATTGGTAAAAAGATGGGGCACATCCATACTATATCCAATGCCTTGTGAGAATTCAAATCCAGTCATTTTTCAGGGGAAACCAAAACTCTATTTATGTAAACCCCTCCCCACCCCATTAAAAAATGTTAACAATTATTTTTTTAAGCATTGTAGGTTGAACTGTATTCCTGTTTGGTTGTATCCTGAAATGAGTTATCTTGCAAGATGGGAGAAGGGTGGTGATGCTGAGTTCTGGACTTATTAACAACAAAAGTGGCTGTCTTGCCAGGGGAAGACGTGCCTTTTTGGAATTCTCACAAATGTATCTACACAGATGGTAGCGGCCCCGCTTCTTGCCATCTCTAGATCAGATGACAAAATTAAAGCATTAAAGCTGAGACAACTTATGGGTCATTACTCTAGCCACATATCCATGAAGACATCATTCTACCAACCAAAGCCAGGCGTTTTATTCTTACAGCAATTACAATGGATTGCACTAAAGCCTTCTGATTTTGTTAAGTGATGTGTCTGTGACACACCATCTTTAAAAGTACCAGGTGTTACTGTATATAGTCAAAGGTGTGTAATATGTGTGAATGTATTCAGCTGAACTTAAGGACTTCTGACTAAATACAGATAAAGCAATAGCTTTCTGTCACTGAGCTTATATAAAGTTCTGAAAATCCTTCTTCCAAGAATTTGAAGTTATCTGTAGAAGTGGGTTGTGGGGCAGTTACGTGTGTTATGAATATTTAAATTGAAAGCTAAGCATCTCCTCACAGATGAAAGAAAATTTCTGTAATATTGCTCTTTCCAGGACCTTCCTCCTAGTCTAAAAACAGGTACAATGAGGCCAATGTGTCACAAGACAAGTATACAGGCTAGAAATGAGGAAAAGTGGTTTCTAATAGAAGTCCTGCTACTAGCTAGCTATGTAGATGTTTTTAAAAATGGTTCCAGTTCTTAAGAAAATTCATGCTTTTAAAAAAGTCATTGATGTAAACATTGGTTTTAAGACTTTAAAAAAATTGATAAAATGTTGAACTGCAAAGTTAAATAGTTCCCAGTGAGGTTTCCATCATATAGTAAGAGCACACAATAGCTATTATTGGCACACATGGATCTCCTAGGAATTCTCTAGTTATTATAAATCTAATTATAGCACAGAAATATGCATTCTGTTTCCAGTGCTACTCCATTCCTTCTTTCTCAAAATGCTTGACATCAGCTCAGCAGGGTTTGCTATAAATAGCTCATGTCTGTGATACAAAGTAGTAATTGAACCATCATCCTCCTTTCTTTTTTTAAACAACCATCCATTTTTTAAGTAAGGAAGACTGGATGGAGGGGAAACCACAAAGAGGTAGAGAATAAAAAGAAAGCATCATCAAATGTTTAAAATTAAAGTCATTTTACAACTACTTTAAAACTATTTTCCTCAATTTATATTCAAGTGATTTTACAGCCAAAAAAGGTAAGCATGTGACTTTTGTTTCCATTAAACTGCCTACTCATAATTATCTTAATAAAGTGGGGCTGAGAAAGATAATGAAATACAAACTAAAAGGCTTTAAAAGCAGATGTAATAAAGATTTAAAAAATTGTAAAATGTTTATATTTGCTAACTCCTAAGGGAGAAGTCAGGGCTGCCACCCACTGGCAACGTAGTCTTTAAATGATTTGAAGATTTAGAGAATTAAAAAACAAAATAAATCTAAAACTACCAAAATCAAGAAATTCATGAATTAGACAACTTCAAATTTAGGATCAGTAATTTTGTGTCTTAAATGTCTGTTTATAATATATTAAAGAATGGAAACGTTCATTTGCCTAGGCAGCATTGGTGAAATTTTTTTAAATCTCATGACTTTCTCCTAATTACTTAACCGTTTTAGGAAGTATTTTCTATTAAAATATTGAAGGTACTTTCCTTAAATCTCCAGAATTTATAATGGTGTGTTTGGGGAGAGGGAAGGGGGAGATGTGGCCATAAAATGTAACTGGTTTTCTTCTGTGATGTACAGAAATAGATTAAATTCTCTACAGAAGCCTCAGCCTCTTACCTATATACCCAAACTTCTGCTAGATAAAAATGTAACAGAAGCATCTGCAAAAAGAAGATTCTAAAAATTTTCTCAAAGCATTAGCACATCACATCTTTTCCTCAAATATATATCAATTTTAGTGTCCTGGTCAATAAAATTCAAAGCTGAATGAAGAAAATAAAAATACAACTACTATGCCTGATTATTACTGATTTGGGGGGGGAGAGGGGAGAGAACCAAGTATCTCATTGTCACCTACTTCTTCAAAATTTGGCCATAGCTTTTTTTCACAGTGACAAGATATAACATACTCAAAAACTAGACGCTTTGGTTAAATAACACTAGGGGGAAAAAATAACACTAGGGCATTCATTTACAGTTAAAAGCTAAACATCTTGAGAATGCTTTTTTCTCTTGAATAACCAGATGAGAGAGAAGTGGGGGAAAAAAATTCATAGGAATTTGGAGATTTTTGCTTCCAACAGCTGTAAATTTAAATTGTACAAGATATATATTTTCTAACCTATGTCCCATATGGTTTGCTTTAAACTGAAAACGAATTCTGAAAAATGACAGACACAACATATTTGGTATTTACACAGGTTTGTGACAAATATTAATAGCTGAAAATAATGTCTAATTTTCCATTTATTATTGCTATTTAGTCACAGAAAAGATTAACTCTCCAAGAAATTTATTTTAGCATATGGTATATGTTGATATAATAGATATAATAATTTTACATGAATAGAAACCATTGCAGAAGCCAACTAAGGTGGTGCCCTTACAAGAAAATAAAGGAAAGGCAATAAAGAAATTCTTTCATATAAAGACTTTAGATTTGCATCATTTGTTCAAAATATAAAACCTTAATATTAGAAGCAAGAGAAGAGCAAAGAAAACAATAAAACAGAAGACCAAGGATAAGGAACTGCTCTATGCAGATACTTGCTGTATGTAGTATATATATGGGCTGAATTATAATAAAAATATTTTATGTATTATAGTCAATTCTCATATAGAGTTAGAAACAGCAATTTCCAATCAAGCATGACTGGACTGACATTTTCTCAGTCTTCAATTACATGACGAATTACAACTGTACAGCAGTTCACTTCGGTCAGCAGTATCATGATAAATGCTTGATAAGATATAATTTTTCTCCTTGTTCACTTGTAAAAATTGGTGCCTTTTTGTAATGTTCTACAAGTTCTTCCATGGTACTGAATTTACGCTGCCCAATGCAGTAGACAGTCTCTTTTAGTTGTACTTTAAAATGCTTGTTTTTCCCTTGTGCTTTTAGTGATACTGAGAAATCATTTGGCTAGAAGAGAAAAAAACATTTTGAAAGACATCTATTAGCATTTTTATATAAACTACAACAGCTAAAATGTGAGCACTTTAAACACCAGGCACAATGCTAAATTATTTACATGAATTATCTCCTTTATGCCTCAAAACAAACCCATTTTACAGATGAAAAAATAAAAGCTGAAGAGAAGCTGAGTTGTCCAAGATCATCTATCTAGTTAAAAGAGCCAGGATTCAATACTGAGCCAGTTAAGACATCAAAATCTCCCTAACGCCATGGCAAATCCTTTAGTTTAGCATTTGATTCGTAAGATCTTCTCTTCATTCAAATTACTGGAGAAACACAGCAGAAAATCCAAGACATCAACCCCTTTTCAATTAATAGCAAACAGTAGCTGTCTTACAGAATAGCTGATATATACTCTGAATTCTCAAAGATGAAGGACACAAAAATGAGAACTAATGTAAACTCTAAGAGGTCATAAAATCAAAATGCCTGTAAGGGGGAAGAAAGAAATATAAACAAGGGCCAGGGTGGTTATATAGGAGGAACAACAGTGCATGGCCACTTAGCTGCAACTGTTGCCCTGTAGGAATACAGCTCAACATTGACAGGTCTTCCAATTTTAAAAGGGAAGTCTGATGTCTAAATTTTTATTTGAAACTTCCCAATATTTAAATACTGACAATGAATTCAAATGATTCAAAACACTGTGCAAGTCAAATAAAATATGCTTATTTGAGATCTCTACTTTAAAATCTCTACTACTAAAAATAATGGTATATTTTGGCTAATATCTATGCTCAATTACCTACAAGAAAATACAAGGTATTCTGCAATCAAGCTACTTTCTTAAGTTTTTTCTTTTTTTAACGCTAACACTTTTTTGAATAGTCTATATCACCCTCTTATGCAGTTACTGTCAAAGTTTCAAACAGTGGGTTTCTTGGAAACATCTTATGGTTATTTACCACCCACTCCAGGGTCACTCCCTTCCTAGCCTTTCTGCCCATTGCTTGTCCTGGAAACCAGGGCCAGGTCAGGCATCTAACAGAAAACAAACCCCATTACTCTTCCCTATCATCAACCACCTGCTCTTCCTGCGGGGTTACATACAGACCCTCATTTCCTGAACTTCACAGCAGGCGGCTCAATTAATTTCAATCTTGCTCTCTCTTCCCCCATCCCTTACACACATGCGCACACACGCACACACACACACACACACAATATATATACACACAAAGCTAATACTAATCATGGAAAAGTAGTGATATCCTTTATCAAGGAAAAATAAAGGTCATTTTTAAGGGAAATGAGTATTGTCAAATTCTAAAATCCTATACAGTATGCAAGAGCCCACATAACTATTTTCTTATTCAATTTTTATGGTTTTACAATTTTATTGTTTCACTACTATGGGAACAGAATTTATCATTATTGTAAATGCCCTCCAAATATGGTGCATGTTCAAATGGGTTTTTGAGGTACCTAAAAGTGTATTCCAACTTCCAAACAAGTATTTATACAGAAACAAATATAGATTTTTTTTCTAAATTCAGGGATTTCCTTTATTATAAGGACGACAGTGTACCGATTATGCAATTTAAGAAATGTTTTTCCAGTTTAATCTACTGCATTGTTCTCAGTGAAAAAGTCAGTGTTTAATTTTCTCCATTTTTCAGTTTAATGCAACAGAAATATTTCAGGAAGGCAAAACCAACAGAACTAGACAAGGCCTAATAATCCTGTTTAAGGCTGTATTTTACTAAAAATAAATATACCTGCAAAGAACATTGACTTTACTCAGAAACTTCACATGTTAACAAATATACTACCTGGTTAATTTTACGGAAGCCACTAAACCTCTCTGGTCTTCCATTTATTTTTTTTAATATCCAGGGCTCTATTTCCATTTACCTTTGAAAACCAACTTACCGAAGATTCACTATCACGAATGAGGAAATCACCTTCATGCCCTCTTTCATTTAATGCCATTTCTGCTTGGTGCCTGGTGACTTTCCCATAATACCACGGATTGCCAGCAAACTTTCCAGTAAGTGAAGGCCTAATGTAATCACACTGTGGAGGCGATGGTTCCAAACCTGATGTTAATGGATTATTCTGCATAATGGTAACATAGTTTTTTGGCACCAGACCAACCATTCCATTGATCTTCCTGCATTTCCACCACTCAGGGTCATTTTCAGGTTTTTCGATAACATCCATTATATCTCCTTTCTCAAAGTTGAGTTCTTCGTCATTGGACGAGCTGAATGGGTAAAGAGCCTGAACCACATGCAGCACCTGCCCAGTATTTAGGTTACTGACGACTGCTGCTAACTTCTCGGACAAAGAACCCACATGGTCACCCAAAGGACTGTCGCCTTCCTCAGTCACGTAGTTTGAAGGGAACCATCCAACTTGTCCATTGTAGCTACCCCGCCACCACCCATCACTGCATTTCTCCATAACGATCACCTTTGTCCCTTTTATCAATGATAATTCATCCTCTCTCTCTGCCATATAGTTAAATTTTACATAAGCAGGCATGTTGAGGTCATAGAGACGTTCCCCTGGGTCAACAAAGCTATCATCAGCAGGAGATGCAGAATCTGGCACACTAGGTTTTCTTTTCACTTTTCCAATGCCTGTTTAAATAAAAAAGGGTAATGAGAATATAAAACAATGAAAAACAAGAAACACCAATTCATTCATTACAAAAGGATCTTCAACTCAGTAACTAAGTTTTTTACCCTCCCTCCTCCTCTCCATGTCACTCTTCTTCTTTCTTTACATTCTCATGACTTATTTATAACTGGAAGTTTGTTACTTTTGACCCCCCCCTCATAAATTCTCTTTTCTCATGTTAAAGATCCTGAAGTAACTGTATAATTCTAAAGTTGCCCTAAAATTAATAAACTGTCTCTTAAATGTAAATATTCAATTATTTCCCACATATCTACAATCTAAATACATAAACGCTCCAGCAAACCCAAGTTCTTCTTTATTAACCAAGAGTCTATAGCTGTATAGAAATTAAATAGTAACTTAAATTACAATTTGATATGCAATATAAAATTCTAGTTATGTCTGGGTAATCCTCCCATTTGCTTTCTTAGTTTCCAAGACTCAGGTTGCTCTATTTACTTCATGCTTATTTTACAATAATATACTATTTACTTGCTTATCTGTCTTCATCCAATTCACATATAAATAAGCTCCAAAACAGCAGAGATTTTTGCTGACTCTGTTCACGGATATAATCCCAAGGATCTCACAGTGCCTTAGTACACAGGAGATGCTTAATATATATTTGTTAAAAGAATCAAAAAAATAACCAAATGGTACTATCATCGTACATGTATGCTACAGCAACTTTAGCATATGAGTTTGTGTTCTCCTTTTACTGAAAAGAGAAAAATTCTCAAATACTTTCTATCTCAAAATTCTTTCTCATTACCCTTTTTTTTCTTCTGCCAAGTTCCCAACCTCTAATCCTTTTGGACTCTTAATACCATCTTTCCTGCCTCTTTTTGGGACTCTTGGCCATCCAGATGTGTTTTCCTCCTACTCACTCCCAAAGTCTAGAAAAACACTTAGATCACTTCTATTCCAAAATAGAGTTAACACAACTCTGCTATTGTTTTTTAACTACATCATTCTTAAAAGGTTGTCTTCCCTTTCTCCTTCAACTTTTTTGCCACCCACTCACTCCTAACTCGTTATAACCTGGTTCTTCATCTCCACCAAAACTACTCAGTTACAACTGTCATCTTTTCACTGCAAATCAGACCATTTTAGAGTCCTCAGTCTTTTCAAACTCTCTACACAGAACCAAGATCACAGATTACTCTCTACATTTTCTCCTTTAATTTCCCTGAGAGTATGTTGTTTTCCTCACTGACCTGTTTAAGTATTTTTGTGTTCCTCTGTCTGGGCTCCTGTAAATCTTGTTATAAAAACTGCATTTTTACTTGCCTACTTGTCCATCTTAATAAAACAGTAAGTGTCCTGGGGCAGTAAACTGAATTTTACTACCTTGTCTCTCCAGCACTTAGCAGTAACTATACTAGTAGCAGGAACAAAGGGAATGTCTGCTGAAAGAGTAAGTGAATGATTCTTAGTTCAAAGTATTTCCCAAAATACCATGCTTGGACTTAGCCTCTACTTCAAGGAAATCACTTTCATTTTCTGTAACTTCCAAAGAGAAGATTCCAAGGTCTCTTTGCAGCTCCAAGCTGGAACTTACACATTATAATTCCAACTGCCACTAGTCATCTACAGAAAGCACCATGAGCACCTCAAATACAACCGCCGTGTCCAAATGAAAATAATCTCTCTAATATCCATAAATCAACTAACACCCTCCCCTCCTAATTTCCTTCCTTCTGGCTAATGATATATCATGATTATGAAAAATTTGTAAATCAGGGATTTCTGGCACTGTAGGGAACTCTAGGGTTCCATCCTTCCAAAAGAGTAATTAATGAGCTTGTGAATACTGGCAAAATCAACTTTTATGGAACTCTAGAATCCAGTAAGGAACTTACAATAACTAGGGCAAGGCTTAATGAAGAAAGAAGCTGCTGCTGTGTAGTAAGAGAGCATGGTAGCATTTTAAGTTGTCTGACTGCTGCTGCTGCTAAGTTGCTTCAGTCGTGTCCGACTGTGTGCAACTCCATAGATGGCAGCCCACCAGGCTCCCCCGTCCCTGGGATTCTCCAGGCAAGAACACTGGAGTGGATTGCCATTTCCTTCTCCAATGCATGAAAGTGAAAGGTAAAAGTGAAGTCACTCAGTCGTGTTTGACTCTTAGCGACCCCATGGACTGCAGCCTACCAGGCTCCTCTGTCCATGGGATTTTCCAGGCAAGAGTACTGGAGTGGGTTGCCATTGCCTTCTCTGAAGTTGTCTGCCTAAGTATCTCTTAATTCCATATCAGCTGTGACTGTGAGGACAGCAACCTAAACTAATAATGTCAGAGAGAGTAATACAGATCTTTCTCACAAAGAATTGTAATTGTGGGTTTCAAGCTCTCAGGCAGCTACCTGAATGAAGGACTGGCACAGTGGCTTGCCTTGCTTTCACCTGACTTGCAGCATTTTCAGGGTTAGGGTGTTTTCTGCTGAAATTAATTGATGCAGCAGCCTGAGGTAAAAAACATAAAAATCTTAAAATTAAAAAAAATTTTTTCAGAAAAAAATTTTAGAAAGTTCCAAAAAGGAAAACTTGCATGTGCCATCATCAGCAACTATTTACATAGAATTTACATTGTATTAGGTATTACAAGTAACCCAGAGATGATTTAACATATATGGGAGAGTATGTGTAGAGCATATGCAAATACTATGCTGTCTGTACAAGGATTATCGGTTAAATTTTGGTATTTGCAGGGGATACTGGAACCAAAACCTAGCAGATACCAAGGGATGACTATACTGTCCAAAGTGATGCACAGATTCAGTGTAATCCTTATCAAAGTACCCCCCTTTTTTCAGAAATAGAAAAAGCTGACCCTAAAATTCATATGGAATTATAAAAGACCCCCAAATAGCCAAAAGAAAATCTTAAAAATGGAAAACAAAGTTGGAAGACTCATATTTCCCAATTTCAAAATTTACTACAAAGGCACAGTAATCAAAACAGTGTAGCACTGGCACACAAGGAACGAAAACAGACCAATGGAACAGAATTGAGAGTAATGAAATAAAACCATCCATCTACGGTCAGCAGACTTTTGACTCTGACCACGAGAAGGATGCCAAGACCATTTTAATACAGGAAAGAACAGTCTCTTTAACAAATGATGCTGGGACAACTGGATATCCACATGCAAAAGAATGAAACTGGATTTCTACTTCACACCACATACAAGTATCAACTCAAAATAAACAGATCATGAAAATAAAAGAGTTAAAACATAAAACCTCTCAGAAGAAAACTTAGGGAAAAGTCTTTCTGACCTTGGATTTAGCAACAGATTCTCAGACTTGACCTCAAATAATAATAATAAACTATACTTCACTTAAAAAAAAAACCATTTGTGCAAAGGACAATATCAAGAAAATGAAAAGGCAACCTACAGAATTAGAAAAGAATACTTGCAAATATAATTCTGATAAGAATCTATATCCAGAATGTATAATGCACTTGTAGAACCTAACAACAAAAAGAAAAACTTACCTCAAAAATGGATAACGGACTTGAATAAGTAATTCTCCAAAGAAGGTATACAAATACCTCGAAAGCACTTGAAAAGATGCTCAGTATCATTAGTCATTACAGAAATGCCAATCAAAATAACAATGAAATACCATTTCACATCTTACTAGGATGGCTATAATAAAACCAAATTAAACCAAACCAAAAAAAAGGAAAACAAGTGTTGATGAGGATATGTAGAAACTGGAACCCCTTTTACTGGGCAAAATGTAAAATGGTACAAATGCCAAGGGAAACAGATGATGGTTCCTTAAATGTTAAACACAGAACTACCATAATTCCACTCCTAGGTATATACTCAAAAAAAATGAAAACAGGAATTAAAACAAATACTTGTGTATAAATGTTCACAGCTTCCTAGTCACAGCAATCAAAAGATAGAAACAACCCAAATGTACACCAACAGATGAATGGATAAACAAAAATGTGCTGTATATCCATGTAAGGCAATATTCAGTTCAGTTCAGTCGTGTCCGACTCTTTGCAACCCCATGAATCCCAGCACGCCAGGCCTCCCTGTCCATCACCAACTCCCAGAGTTCACCCAAACTCATGTCCATTGAGTCGGTGATGCCATCCAGCCATCTCATCCTCTGTCGTCCCCTTCTCCTCCTGCCCCCAATCCCTCCCAGCATCAGGGTCTTTTCCAATGAGTCAACTCTTTGCATGAGATGGCCAAAGTATTGGAGTTTCAGCTTCAACATCAGTCCTTCCAATAAACACCCAGGACTGATCTCCTTTAGGATGGTCTTGATGAAAGTGCAAGAGGAGAGTGAAAAAGTTGGCTTATAGCTCAACATTCAGAAAACGAAGATCATGGCATCTGGTCCCATCACTTCATGGGAAATAGATGGGGAAACAGTGGAAAATGTGTCAGACTTTATTTTTTGGGGTTCCCAAATCACTGCAGATGGTGACTGCAGCCATGAAATTATAAGACGCTTACTCCTTGGAAGGAAAGTTATGACCAACCTAGAAAGCATATTCAAAAGCAGAGACATTACTTTACCAACAAAGGTCCGTCTAGTCAAGGCTATGGTTTTTCCAGTGATCATGTATGGATGTGAGAGTTGGACTGTGAAGAAAGCTGAGGGCCGAAGAACTGATGCTTTTGAACTGTGATGTTGGAGAAGACTCTTGAGAGTCCCTGGGACTGCAAGGAGAGCCAACCAGTCCATCCTAAAGGCAATATTATTCAGCCATAAAAGGGATGAAGTAGTGATACATGCTACAACATGGATGAACCTCAAAAACAGTGTGCTGAGTGAAAGAAACTAAACACAAAAGGTTAATATTGTATGATTCAATATTATCTACTCTGGTTATGTCATATAATGATTACATATTATACAACATAGCCAGAGTAGGTAACTCTGTATAGACAGAAAGCCGATTAGTGGTTGCCAGGGGCTGTAGGGAAGGAGTAATGGGAGCAACTGTTGAGTGGGAATAGTTTCCTTTCAGAGTGATGAAAATAGTTTGGAATTAGACAGATGCAGTGGTTGCACAACACTGTTAATGGACTAAATAACGCTGAATTACACACTTTAAAATGGTTAATTAACTTCATGAACTTTACATCATAAAAATTACCTTCTTAAAAGATTCTCACATCAATTTCTTAAAGTCATCACATGTCCTTTCTGTCAAAACTTTCCATTTCTACTATTCATGTTCTAGTTCAGGCCCATGTCGTGCTTGAGCCGTCACTACCCTCTAGTTTTCTTTTCCTATTTCTTGTACTAATCTAGTCTATCTCACTTCAAACCATCACCCATATCATCCAGTCTGACTTTATATTACAGCTACAATTACATGACCTATTATAGCACAAACTGGAATCAAGACTGCAGAGAGAAATATCAATAACCTCAGATATGCAGATGACAACACACTTATGGCAAAAAGTGAAGAGGAACTAAAGAGCCTCTTAAAAGTGAAACATAAGAGTGAAAAAGTTGGCTTAAAACTCAACATTCAAAAAACAAAGATCATGGCATCCAGTCCCATCACTTCATGGCAAATAGATGGGGAAACAATGGAAACAGTGACAGACTTTATTTTCTTGGCTCCAAATCACTATGAACGGTGACTGCATCTATGAAATTAAAAGATGCCTGCTCCCTGGAAGAAAAGCTATGACCAACCTAGACAGTATATTAAAAAGCAGAGACATTACTTTACCAACAAAGGGCTGTCTCATCAAAGCTATGGTTTTTCCAGTACTCATGTATGGATGTGAGAGTTGGACTATAAAGAAGACTAAGCACTGAAGAATTGATGCCTTCAAACTGTGGTGCTGGAGAAGACTCTTGAGAGTCCTCTGGACTGCAAGGAGATCAAACCAGTCAATCCTAAAGGAAATCAGTCCTGAATATTCATAGGAAGGACTGATGCTAAAGCTGAAGCTCCAATACTTTGGCCACCTGATGCACAAAACTGACTCACTGGAAAAGATCCTGATGCTGGGAAAGATTGAAGGCAGGAGAAGGGAACGAGGATGAGATGGATGGAGGCTGGATGGCATCGCCAAATTGATGGACATGAGTTTAAACAAGCTCCAGGAGTAGGTGATGGACAGTGAAGCCTGGCGTGCTGCATCCATGGGGTTTCAAAGAGTCAGACACAACTGAGCGACTAAACTGAACTGATTGCGCCAAAGCCAATAGTGTCTCTTCTGCCTAACAAATTAAAAGAAATACTGTGCCTAGAGCTTCCCTCACAGGTCAGTTGGTAAATCATCTGCCTGTAATGCAGGAGACCCGGGTTCGATTCCTGGGTCGGGAAGATCCCCTGGAGAAGGAAATGGCAACCCACTCAGGTATTCTTGCCTGGAGAATCCCATGGACAGAGGAGGCTGACAGGCTACAGTTCATGGGATCACCAAGAGTCGGACACGACTTAGGGACTAAACAACAACAACTGTGCCTAGAGTCTACAGTCCTCTACAGGATGTCCTCAAACCTTCCTTTCCAGGTTTATGTTATAGACTATAGAAAACAGTAGAGGCCTTGAAACATTATAGGCCTTTGGGTTCAAATCCCAGGTGTGCGTCTTACTAACCATGCCATCTTGAGCAAGCTATTTCACTTTTCAGAGCTCAGAAATGGAGTAAATAGCACTTACCATGAGTGTTATGAGAACTGAATAAAATAATGTAAAGGAATAGCACAGTACACAGGAGTAAATGTTAAATAAAAGCATCTTTCTGTAACGCCCTGCACTGAAACTAAAGTTTAATAAAAATGTGGAAATATCTAATTCTGACTTAGTTTACCTCGTTTGCTAGTTTTTTCCCAAAACCTTATTAAAAATTCTGTCTTTTAAAGAATCTACCCATTCAAGAAGTGTCATTTCAAATAACAACTTTATTATTTTATCTTCCTGCTTTGTGTTTTTCAACATCCTTCATTCTCTATCCTCACCTCCCATGATATATAAGCTCTCCATTTTTTTAAAGTATTTTTGTTTTAGTATTCTGTATTTCTGAGGTACTTGTATGCTAGCATTTCCTGTGTTTATCTTTTAACCCTATCTACCAGATTATAAGCTTCCAGAGAGGATTATTTTACTATCTCACTGATCTTTTGCATTTCCTATATAGGAAGATGATCAATGGGTTTATTAAATTGATTAAATTGAATATTGATATAAGCAAATGCAAAATTTAAACCTGAAAATGGAAGACTAGTTCTAAAATATTTTTTTTATTCTGAAAAAGATAATGGTCTAAGACTAATTGTACCTTGCCCAAAAAAAAGAATGAATTTCTAGACAGACCCAACAATTAAAGCCCAAGTGGGAAACAATCAAAACAACTTATTTTAATCTTAGAGGCCAGACATAGTTCACAGAAAATATAAACTTAGAATATCTGTTTTCTGTGCAACACAAAGTCCTGTTTACCATGTGGATGATACAAATGCATGCAAAACCGATGGTTTGCTTTTTCCCCTGCTTACAAATCTTTAGGAAGGGCTTGTTTATTTGTTTCCACTGCTTAAAAACAGTCCTTCTAATCTCATGTTTTATCAATGAGAGAGTAGATGCAAATGCACTTTACAAAATTACACAAATGTAAAATATTATTATCTCAATTTCTCAAGTATGTTATAATCAACAGCAATTAGATCATTTCAACAACACAGGGCTTCCTGGATAGCTCAGTTGGTAAACAATCCGCCTGCAATGCAGGAGACCCCAGTTCGATTCCTGGGTCAAGAAGATCTGCTAGAGAAGGGATAGGCTACCCACTCCAGTATTCTTGGGCTTCCTTTGTGGCTCAGCTGGTAAATAATCCGCTTGCAATGCGGGAGACCTGGGCTGGCAAGATTCCCCTGGAAAAGGGAAAGGCTACCCACTCCAGTATTTTGGCCTGGAGAATTCCATGGGCTGTATAGTCCATGGGGTCGCAAAGAGTCAGACACGACTGAGTGACTTTCACATCACATCACATCAACAAGCAGGCTCCCTCAGATTAATGTATAATCTTTTCTAAATTTTCCTCAACTTCAGCTGGTTCACCACAATCCTAATTTTAATCAGACCCTTTTGCAGCAAATCCTGCCAATCCATTACTTAATCTGACTCTAACGCTATAGTCATACATGTAATGTGTGCACTAGGAAAACTCTTTAACAAGAGACCCTAAGTTTAAATTTCAATGGTGCTACTTACAGATTAATCAGAACTTGGTCAAGTTATTTAACCTTCTTTAAACTCCACTTTCCTTGTTTGTGAAATGTGGTGCAGAGTAACTACCTATCTCAGAAAAATTTGTAATGAATTTTTTAAAGTTTATATGGAAAGCACTCAGCACAGTACATAGCACACAGCAGGCACTCAATCGATGGTGATGATTATTGATATTTTCCTACCTCCTAGTGCTTCCAGAATTTATTTTTTAAAAAATAAGCATTTTTTTTTACTATACTTTTTTTTTTTTTTACTATAGCATGAAATAGCTGGACGTGGCCAGGGTTGGGAGGGAAATACTCAGGTCTATGAACTCAAGACGTGCGTAACTCTGAGGTAGTCATTTCTATCATTAGCTTTGTTTAAAAAAACCAAAAGCATTAGTATAGCTTTCAATCTTCCCCTCACTCACACTCTTCCCCTTCCACTCCAATCCACTAGGTCTTACTTCTTTCTTCCTATAGCACCGTTTCTTGACCAAAACAATGTACTATTAACTCCTCAAGAGTTTTTAAGAATCTAGCGAAGCACTATGAATATTTCATCTTTATAAAATAGTTGACCTCTCCTATAGGATAGTTAAGACAAATCTTTGTACCCATTAACTATTCATTATGTAACCTGGTTTCCAAATCCTTTGATAAACCTGATGCCAGTATTTGGAAGCACCTGAGTTTCTCAAAACCACTGTTAAAGTATAGCTCCCCAAAATGAATAGACTATGTCATGTTTTATTTGGCCAGCACACACTGCAGCCCTTCACCTGAGCACCTCAAAAATTTGAATCAATACCATCATATAACATGTTGAGAGTTTTTTTTTTAGCACATACATTATCACAGCAGCTCCTGCCAAGTCTTTTACTCATGTAAACCACTGCCAGGACAGAGTCTCAGCAATTTTTCAATCCCTTTAAAAAAGTTAATGTAGGCTTTAACATTAATGTCTGTCTCTATTAATCTGTGTCTCAGGTTTTAGCTTTCAAATGTATTTCTGAACTCAATGTACTAGTTACACTTCCATCATTAGGTCTTTACTTTAAGGATGTCATTTCCCCTCCACCTAAATCACACAGTAAATAAATGTTCAACAGAATGAGTCTGACAGGGCACTTCTGTGAAGGTGGTTAAGAATCCCCCTTCTAATGCAGGAGAGGCGGGTCCAATCCCTGGTCAGTGAATGAAAATCCCATATGCTGTATGCAGTTAAGCCCACATGCCTCAACTACTGAGCCCTGTGTGCTCTGCAACGAGAAGCCTATGTGCCACAATGAAGACCCAGCACAGCAAAAATAATAATACTGATTCTTGCTAATTCTTTAGGGAACTATAATTCTGTTATGTTCCTATTTCTTCAAAACTAGTTTCTCCCTTATGGATTTTCCCCTGATTTCTATGACACATGTAAGGCTGATCAGCTGTGTACCAGAACTATAAGATTTTCAGAGTCAATAGGGAATTTCCAAGATCATCTGGTCTTGCCCAGCTCTCTCCTTTACAAATAAGAAACAGGAAATCAGGAAAGTTATACACCCTTGGTCACATGGCTAATAAGTGATATATCTGGGAGGAGAATGAAGGAATTCTAAATATTACAAATGATGCTCTTTCCAACAGAGGTTTTTATTTAATTTTTTTTGTATTTTTATCAGTTTTATCTGATTTATATGAAATAAGATAAATTACTGCTTTTTATTCTTCTCTGCTTTATCTGAAACAATGCCCTTTCTGTTCTCAAGGGTTCTAGTTGCCTACCACACAAGGAGAACAAATATTGTTTCCTCTATGTTTCAAGTCCGTTCAGGGAAACAGTGGGTGAACAGCCTATTTCTATTCTAACAAGCTATAAAACTAAATTAGTAAAAATTTCGGCTTACTGTAAGCAGTGAGGAAACGAATATTTTATCAATCTCAAATCCTGACTCTAAGTCTACAAATGTATTTAAGAATAACTATCAACTTTCTAAGGTTCAATGATAATTTTATATTGATGGTATATATTAAATCACTGCATCAGTGATACAGTATATCCTTTTTATATCACTTCTAGTTGGTTTATGGTATCACTTAAAATCAAACTTAAGAAATATTAACAATAAGTAACAACCATCACCTTCCTCCCCATCAGAATCTAAGTTCTGTGACAATTAGTTTTTCTCTGGCTTGCAGTAGGTAGTTTCTCAATAAAAATGTTGAAAATGAATGAATGAATAAATAAACTCTTTAAAAGGAAAACTAACTCCCAAAAATGGATCTAAAATTTTAACAACTCCTCAAAAAGTAACCAAGAGAGACATATTCCAAAAGGATTCATTTGGCCACCAAAGTTACCGGAAAAAAAAAAAAAAAAAGAGTCTTAATATTACAGCTTTTTTGCTGATGAAGTGCTTGATCCCTTTCCATTTTGCTCTTTGCCCCAAAATCTCCTGACAGGTTACTGTTTCCTTAGACTCCTTACACATAAGAGAGTTCTACAACAATATCTCTGTTCATTTTTCTAGAACCACTGAGCAACTGTTCAAAGAGACCAAATTAAGTTCACTATCATAGGAGTAAAAAGAGGCTATCAGCAGATCTACAATTTAGGTTCTTTGTTAGTATCAGAATCATTTTAAAACCTCGACTCAAAGCAATCCAAGAGTTCACTACTTTCTGTCTATGTTTTCAAATTCTTTGTATGCAGCTGCTCTCACAATTCATTTCAAACTATCAAATCTCACATTAACCAAAACAGCAATTTCTAGCACTCTGACACCAATTAAATTAAAATACCCTCTATACTGGTGCCTTCATTAAGCATTATCTTCTACATCAGTCCTCTAAAGTCTAAGTAAAAAGCAGTAACAGTATCATGTTACTTCAAATGCTGAAGATGAAGGAATTTGCTACTTAAATCCTTTTTCTCCTCCTAATATGTTTACAATTTATTTAGTTCATTTCAAAAGTCTATGCTAAGTTCAGAGAACTAACTACATCAAAGTCAAATCATTTATACTTTTTCTATTTGTTATTTAAATATTGATATTAAAAAATTTGAAATTATTTTACTTATCAAGTCAAAGCTATTAATATCTGATGTACTGCCAATCACTTAGCTTATGATTCACAAACATAAAGCACCAGCCTATATAAAACCACCATGTTCTCTTAGTTTTCCTTTAAATTCACAAACTGAAAATTCTAATTTAAAAACAAGAAAGCTATAGATATAATAAACAGATTAACTTACTGAAAAAATCTTTAAACACCTTTAGCCAATTCATTTTGAAAAAAAATCCCGTGTTCTCTTTCGTTAGTTTGTTAACACAGCAGGATAATTTTCAGTGAACTTCCTGGTTCTGCAACACTGAAACTCCCCACACCCCATCCATGTGACCTGGCCCACACCCAGGCAATAGAAAGTTTTCCTAAGGCTTTTCTCTTGCCAAAACATTTTTTCCCTGAAAGCTAACAGAACTATAAAACAAGGATATTGTGATGGCCACAAATAGGACCTTACTATTCAGATTTATTTTGGAAGAAGTTTTAAAGCGCATATTTAAAGCATATTTTTTTCAGTAGTTGAAAATATATTAATGTATTTATTCTTTTTTAATTGGAGTAGAATTACTTTACAATGTTGCGTTAGTTTCTGCTGTACAACAAAGTGAATCAGCAATATGTATATCTATACCCCCTCCCTCTGGGAGCTCCCTTGGATCCTACACCCCCCACCCACCCATCGAGGTCATCCTAGAGCACTAAGCTGAGCTCCCTGTGCTGCACTGTGGGTTCCCACTAGCTATCTGTTTCACACGTGTTAGTGTATTTCTGTCAAACCTAATCTCCCAGTTCATCCCACCCTCCCCTTTTCTAACCTCTTCTCCCAGAGTTCTGTTTGTCTGAATCTCTATCCCCGCCCTGGAACTATGTTCATCTGTACTATTTTTCTATTTTTCATCATGTATTCATTCTTTCCTTTGTTTTATCCTTTTCTTTCTTAACCTTCAAACAATATCTCCATCAGCACAATCATTGTGAAACAAATTCATTAGTTATATGGAACATTTAAGTTACCAAAACAGGATTCAGAAGGCTGTCCACCCAAGGCAAAAGCTGGATTTACATCATTATACAGGCTAACTATAGGTCACTACCTTAAAACAGAATGTTTCCAAGTACTTTGGAATAGACAGCAATAATTGTAATATAATACAATGATAGCCTAGAACTTAAATAGATAACAGTCTCAATAATACAGTCTCGAGACAGTTAAAAAGATACAGTCTTGAGACAGCTAAAACTGTCTCAATAATATCAGAAAATAGTATGGAAGGTTTCCCAGGAGTATTAATAACAAAAAACTGTATCTAATAAAGCTTTTGAAATTTATGTGAAGGTGTATCTAAAACTGGGATTTTTTTTCTCCTTGCTCTGTATTAGTTTTTTCACTGTCTTTTGTTAATTACTGTCACATCTGCTATAGTCTCAGGATACCACTACCCTTTTTTAAAGGACATAAAAGTTTATCTAGGCATGTCCTTGGTCCTTTCTGTGCCTTCATCACTATAAAGCATATGTTGACAGAAGTCACCTTAATTTTCTTGAACACCTTTAGTCAATATACTTTAAATAAATAATTATTTACAAAATCTTAAGTATTTCTGGTTCTAACTTTGATCTCTTCAACCATTCAAGGACAATCTCTTTCCGACTGTCTTCCATTTAAAAACTAATATTAAATAATTAAATAATATTAACTAATAACAATACCTCAAAAATCTAAAAAAAAAAAAAGGTAAGCCTAGTTAAAGCATTTAAATGTACGGTTAATAACTTCATTTGTTAAATTACCTTTAGAGTAGAATAACAATGCTGAGTAAGAAATAAAAATTAATATAAAGCAGTCAATAATACTCCATGTTCAATCATGTCACATTCTCAAAAGTCACTTTATTCTCATACTACTTTTTTCAAGGAGAAATTACACTTCTTCTTCTACATATACACCAAGAACTATTAAGTAACAGCATGCTTGCCTAAATACCTGAGGGAAACTATGTCCCTCCCAATTCCTTCCTGTCAGCTAAGGAGAATTTTTTAAAAAGAGAGAGACAGACTGGTTCTCATCTGCGCACATTTCCTTCCTATCACAGCTTGGCCAAGCCCAACATGAAGTAGATTCTCCTATTTATGGCCCTAAGGGAAGGTCAGTAGAAACAAAATTTACAGTTACAGAAAGAAAGAAGAGAAACAAAATAAGAAAGATAAGCTTTGTAGATGCTAATACATGGTAATGATCCACAACTTAAAACTCTTTTATCAAATATAAGAACAAAATGATTTTTTGTTTTTAAAAGCAAATATCATAATGCAAGCCATTATCGGCTTCCTTATTTAACTTATATGCAGAGTACATCAGAGAAACACTGGGCTGGAAGAAGCACAAGCTGGTATCAAGATTGCCGGGAGAAATATCAATAACCTCAGATATGCAGATAACACCACCCTTATGGCAGAAAGTCAAGAGGAACTAAAAAGCCTCTTGATGAAAGTGAAAGAGGAGAGTGAAAATGTTGGCTTAAAGCTCAACATTCAGAAAACGAAGATCATGGCATCTGGTCCCATCACTTCATGGCAAATAGGTGCAGAAACAGTGTCAGACTTTATTTTTTGGGGCTCCAAAATCACTGCAGATGGTGACTGCAGCCATGAAATTAAAAGACGCTTACTCCTTGGAAGGAAAGTTATGACCAACCTAGATAGCATATTCAAAAGCAGAGACATTACTTTGCCAACAAAGATCCGTCTAGTGAAGGCTATGGTTTTTCCTGTGGTCATGTATGGATGTGAGAGTTGGACTGTGAAGAAAGCTGAGTGCCAAAGAATTGATGCTTTTGAACTGTGGTGTTGGAGAAGACTCTTGAGAGTCCCTTGGACTGCAAAGAGATCCAACCAGTCCATTCTGAAGGAGATCAGCCCTGAGACTTCTTTGGAAGGAACGATGCTAAAGCTGAAACTCCAGTACTCTGGCCACCTTATGTGAAGAGTTGACTCATTGGAAAAGACTCTGATGCTGGGAAGGATTGGGGGCAGGAGGAGAAGGGGATGACAGAGGATGAGATGGCTGAATGGCATCACCAACTCGATGGACACGAGTCTGAGTGAACTCCAGGAGTTGGTGATGGACAGGGAGGCCTGGCGTCCTGCGATTCATGGGGTCGCAGTCGGACACGACTGAGCAACTGAACTGAACTGAAGCCATTAGATGTAAAATCCATCAATGTATCCCGTAAAATAAGTGATCTTAATGACAAGGAGGATATTCTGCATCTCATTCATTTATCCCCATCTTAATTATATGGAGAATCTGTCTAAACTCCAATAGGTACCTGTGGTTCAAGAAGCCCCTGATAGAAAATTAGAGTGAGTTCCACAAGCTAGAGTTACAGAAAATGACCTTCACTGGTCTTTTTGAACACACCTGACTTGAATACCCTTGCTATGAGCCAAACTTACCTTGCCTAGCTGAAATCTCAGCTTGGGATATTCTAGTCAGTTCTGTCCACTGATGCCAAAATTCTGTACAAAGAACCAATTTCTAGCATTCATTAGAAAGAAAGTATTGCTGTTCTTATTTTAAAACAAAAATAACTTACCTAAGGTATCTTTTAGGTTTTTTACAATAGATGCTTTCCGGGCACTGTTTTTCCTTTCCACATAGTTAGAAGGCACAAAACCCGTTTTATTCATGGAATTTCGAACTCGCCACCAGGACTTAGAGTCATCCAGAAGCCACAGTCTCTCATTCTTCTTGATGTCCAGCTCTTGCTCTTGCTGGGCCACATAATCAAACTTGGCTACTACCACCACTTCCTCTGCCATTGTTCAGCACCTTCTGCACTGCAACCACACAGAAAATATTTTATGTAAGGTTGAGAAGTTGTCCACATGCTTGTCAAGAGAAACACACCTAAGAACCTAAAGTAGTGAATGGTTAAAAAATAAAAACAGGGAAAAAAATTAAATACCAAGCAAATACTAATCAATACAGAACTGGTATAGATATATTAATAACACACAAAAGGACTTTAAGGCAAAGCTATCACTAGTGATAAGGAAAGTCATATATCCTGATAAAAGGTTTTATTCAATATATGTAACAGCTAAGCTTATGTGTACCTATTAATATAGGTCCAAAATAGATTGACAAAACAAGAAAAAAATTGACAAATCCATTATCATAAAGGTTTAACTTTTAGCATATTTATCTTGGTAGTAAATTAAGATGACAAAAAATCAGAAAGGTTAAAGAAGAACTGACATCATAACTATTAAGTCTGATGCAATAAACATATGCCAATATAACTTCCAAACAGAAGAACACAAACAAGAGTATGTACAAAATCCAATCAAATGCCATAAAAATCTCTACATATTTTTTGTGTACTTGGTATCTTAAATCATATTCTCTGACAATCATAACAAAGATAACTTTTTAAAAATCTTATAGGTTTAGAAACTTCTAAAAACTGATGTGGAGAAGGAAATGGCAATCCACTCCAGTATTATTGCCTGGAGAATCCAACGGACAGAGGAACCTGGTGGGCTATGGTCCATGGGGTCACCAAGTCAGACACTACTGAGCGAAACAATAACAACAAACACTGATGAGTCAGAGAAGAAATCTTAACAGAACTTTGAAAATTAAAATTAAAGACTATATGAATAACTTTGTGTGATGCAGCAAAAGGGGTATATAAAAAAGAGATCTGTAGTTATACATAGTTACTTCAGAAAAATAAGAAAAGTTAAAAATAAATTAATGAACGGATCATCTGTCTTCAGTTAGAAAAGAACATAAAGAAAAGCAGATAAAAGGAAATAATACAAATAAAAGCAGAATTTAATGAAACAGTAAAGACATAGAAGAAAGGCTCAAAACAAAGTTAGATGTCGTGACTAAAAAATGGACATAGTTCTGACAAGACTAAAAAATGAAAAAAGGAATAGAGAGCCCAGAAATAAACCCACATCTCTATTGTCAATTAATCTTCAACAAAGGAGGGAAGAATATACAATGGAGAAGACAGTCTCATCAGCAAGTGGTGTCAGGAAAGCTGGACAGCTACTTGTAAATCAATGAAGTTAGAACACACCCTCATAATACCATACATAAAAATAAGCTCAAAATAGCTTAAAGACTTAAATATAAGCTATGGCACCATAAAACTCTTAGAATATAAGCAAGGTATTCTCTGACAAATCATACCAATATTTTCGTAGGTCAGTCTCCCAAGGCAATGGAAATAAAAGCAAATAGGACCTAATCAAACTTACAAGCTTTTATACAGCAAAGGATACCACAAGCACAACAAAAAGATAACCTATGGACTGGGAGAAAACATCTGCAAGCAATGCGACTGATAGGGGCTTAATTTCCAAAATATACAAACAGCTCATACAACTCAGTAAAAAATAAATAAATAAATAAATAAATGGGCAGAAGACCTACATGTATTTCTCCAAAGAAGACACATAGATGGCCAACATGCACATGAAAAGATGCTCAACATCGCTAAACATCACTATTAGAAAATGCAAATCAAAACCGTAATGAAGCACTATCTCACCTTAGTCAGAATGGCAATCATTGAAAGGTCTACAAATAACAAATGCCAGAGAAGGTGTGGAGAAAAATCCTATACTGTTGGTGGGAATGTAAACTGGTGCAGCCACCATGAAAAACAAGATAGTTTCCTCAAAAAATAAAAATAAAAAACAGAAAAAACTAAAAATAGAGCTGTTATATGAGGCTGCAATCCCACTCCTAAGCATATATCCAGACAAAACTATAAATAAAAAAGATACACATACCTTAATGTTCACTGCAGCATTACTTACAATAGCCAAGACATGGAAATAGCCTAAATGTCCATGGAAACAGGAATGGATAAAGAAGATGTGGTATATACACACAGTGGAATACTACTCAGCCATAAAAAAGAGTGAAATAATGTCATGTATAGCAACATGATTAGACCTATAGACTATTATACTAAGTGAAGTAAATCAGAAAGAGAAAGACAAATACCATATAACATCACTTATTAAATATGACACACTGAGACTTCCGTGGATGGGAAGTCCACTTGCCAGCACAAGGAACAAGGGTTTGAACCCTGGACTGGGAAATAAGATCCAACGCATTGCAGGGCGACTGAGCCCGTGTGCCGGAACTACTGAAGCCCGTGTACCCACGCCGCAACAAGAGAAACCGCAGCACTGAGAAACCCGTGCAGCATGACTAGAGAATAGCCCCCCTCGCTGCAACTAGAGAAAGCCCATGTGCTACAGCAAACAGCCTCACGCACTGCAGTGAAGATCCAGCACAGCCAAAATAAAATTATTTACCAATAACATGACATAAATGAAATTATCTACAAAACAGACTGACAAGACACAGAGGAAAAACTGTCGAGGCTGTCGAGGGCAGGGGCACATGCGTGAGGGAGTTTGGGATTAGCAAACTACTATGTATTGAATAGATAAACAAGGACCTACTGTATAGCACAGGGATCTATATTCAATATCCTGTGATAAACCATAATGGAAAAGAATATGAAAAAGAATATATATAAAAATGAACCACTTGGCTGTAAGCAGAAACTAACACAACCTTGTAAATCAACTATACTTCAACAAATTTTTTTAAAAATGAAAAAAAGGAAAAAGTACACCCGAATATAAATTAAAAAGGAGTCCTAATTATAGATGCTAGACATTCAAAAGCTACAGGAATATTAAAATCTTTATCAATATATGAGAAAAAGTAAATGTATAAATTTATAGGAAAATTAAACTAACAAAATAGTAAAACTGAATTAGTCATTAAGAAATCTTCCCATAAATGAAAACACCAGGGTCAGATAGTTTCACAGGCAAATTCTATTAAAATTCAAAGAACAACAGAAGGAACAAATAATTCCAACTTACACAAACTCTTTTAGAATAAAGAGAGGAAATGTTGCAATTTAAGTCACTCCTGCACCTAGATTAGCTCTCTACTTTCTTCAGAGAGATACATAAACAGCTACCCTTGGTTTAGCAAGCAAATAAATTCAGCTTCTGCTTATTGAATAGCATTCTGTTTTCTCAACAAAGGAGTTAACTTCTTCAGCATATTCAGAGAAATGCATTTTAATTTAGAATTCAACAACCCCTAGCATTCAACTGTATCTACAAGGAAGATACCTTTGGGGGGTTATTGCAGAGGACTCAAAACCTACCAGTCTTCTAAAATAATTTGACTCAAGTATAGTCAGTTCAGTCGCTCAGTCGTGTCCGATTCTTTGAGACCCCATGGACTGCAGTATGCCAGGCCTCCCTGCCCAACGCCAACTCCCGGAGTTTACTCAAACTCATGTCCATTGAGTCGGTGATGTCATCTAACCATCTCATTCTCTGTCATCCTCTCCTCCTCCTGTCTTCAATCTTTCCCAGCATCAGAGTCTTTTCAAATGAAGTCAGTTCTTCTCATCAGGTGGCCAAAGTATTGGAGTTTCAGCTTCAGCATCAGTCCTTCTAGTGAATATTCAGGACTGATTTCCTTCAGGATGCACTGGTTGGATCTCTTTGCAGTTCAAGGGACTCTCAAGAGTCCTCTCCAACACTCTTCGGCGCTCGACTTTCTTTATAGTCCAACTCTCACATCCATACATGACCACAGGAAAAACCATAGCTTTGACTAGATGGACCTTTGTTGACAAAGTGATGTCTCTGCTTTTCAATATGCTATCTAGGTTGGTCATAGCTTTTCTTCCAAGGAGTAAGCGTCTTTTAATTTCATGGCTGCAGTCACTATCTCCAGTGATTTTGGAGCCCCCAAAATAAAGTTGCTTACTGTTTCCACTGTTTCCCCATCTATTTACCAGGAAGTGATGGGACCAGATGCCATGATCTTAGTTTTCTGAATTTTGAGCTTTAAGCCAACTTTTTCACTCTGCTCTTTCACTTTCATCAAGAGGCTCTTTAGTTCTTCTCCACTTTCTGCCATAAGGGTGGTGTCTCTGCATATCTGAGGTTACTGATACTTCTCTCAGCAATCTTGATTCTAGCTTGCGCTTCATCTAGCCCAGTGTTTCTCATGATGTACTCTGCATATAAGTTAAATAAGCACAGTGACAATAAACAGCCTTGACATACTCCTTTCCCGATTTGGAACCATGTTTCATGTTGCTCCATGTCCAGTTCTAACTGTTGCTTCCTGACCTGCATACAGATTTCCCAAGAGGCAGGTCAGGTGGTCTGGTAATCCCATCTCTTACAGAATTTTCCACAGTTTATTGTGATCCACACAAAGGCTTTGGAATTGACAATAAAGCAGAAATAGATGTTTTTCTGGAACTCTCTTGCTTTTTCCATGATCCAATGGATGTTGGCAATTTGATCTCTGGTTCCTTTGCCTTTTCGAAATCCAGCTTGAACATCTGGAAGTTCACAGTTCACGTACTTTGAAGCCTGGCCTGGAGAATTTTGAGCATTACTTTGCTAGCATGTGAGATGAGTGCAATTGTGAGGCAGTCTTAACATTCTTTGGCATTGCCTTTCTTTGGAACTGGAATGAAAACACGTTTTTCAGTACTGTGGCAACTGCTGAGTTTTCCAAATTTGCTGGCATATTGAGTAGAGCACTTTCACAGCATCATCTTTTAGAATTTGAAACAGTTCAAGTGAATTCTCTCTCCTCCACTAGCTTTGTTTGTAGTGATGCTTCCTAGGGCTCACTTGACTTTGCATTCCAGGATGTCTGGCTCTAGGTGAGTGATCACACCATCAAATTCCAAAATATGACTATGATATTCTGAAAAAAATTCTACTACACTGAAAGTTCAAGGGGGATACACATCAAACTGTACAGTGGTAGCCTCTCTGAGTGGTAAGCCTTTCATTCCCCTCTCTACACTCCATATATATGTGTGGTTTGACTATTTTACATTCATATTACTTGATTTTTTAAATGTACTATAAAAAGAGAGAAAACTAACTGAAAGCTTGCTAATCAGAATAGGCATCCAAAACACAAAATATGGATGAGGAACATGGGGCAAGTAAGATAAAAAACGAAATATAAGAGTAGTTAAGTTGATATAAAATGCAATCTACTTTCCAGCAGAATTACATTCAAAATTTAAACAATTACATTCTAAAACAAAAACAAAACCCACTATAATTTAGCTTTCCTCTGATGACCAACTCTCAGTTAAGGACCAGATAAAAGAGCTAACTAATTTAGAGTTCAGACAGTGGGGAAAACTCTGCATCTTTGAAAACAAGCCACAAAGTGAAATGACATGACACTATGGGAGGGACAGCAACTGAGGCAACCTGAGAAAAAAAAGTAAATGTTTCCCATCTCATGCTTGCCCTGGAACAGATGCTCAGGGGAGAATTACAAGTAGTAACATTTGCACTATTTTAACAGCCATTTCTCTTGCTCTCTTTTATCCAAGCTTAGTTTAAATGACCTAAATTAAAAATGAAGTGACTCCACTGCACTTTCTTTGATTCAACCCAGAGGGCTGGTTGTAAAGACTGTCGATTAATATCCCAGTTTCCTACAAAAGCTTCAGCTCCATATTTCCAACTACACTAACAATATTTGCATTGGGATGGTCTCTGCCCCCATTCTTGCTTTCAGGAGTGAGATTCCTATCCTTTTGTCTCTGTCCTTGAACCTAGCACCTAAACCGAAGAGCCTCACCAAACAGTGTCCAATTTCTCCGACACTGAGTGTTGGATTTCCATTATAAAGCTGTCCACTAATCCGCACTGACTGCCTGCCCTGCTCTCAACATATAAACATCATGGACCTCGCACTTGACATCATTCTCACCTTATAGTACCCACATCCTGCTTGTCTTTTTTTCCTGGGCTTATTTCCTCATCTTAGTTTGTTTTTCAAATCCACTTCCAATCTCATTCCCAAACTGGATCTCCACACACTCACTTATCTGGTTACCACAAGGACAGAACCAAGTTGGAATTAAAGAACTCAATCATTTCAATACGTCACTAAAGACAATATGAAATTTACTGTTCTAGGAATCTTCATAAATTATACCCTTCATTCTAACTGGAAAGGGATCAACAAACTGAGTTAGAGAACATCTACTGGCTTAAAATGAAAGGTTTCTACACCCTCAAAAAGGCTAAAAGTTGTTAAAAATATGTAACTCTATACACCAAGGAACATTTACTGAAGGTCTATGATTAAGGCATATCCTAGCATTTCCCTCACAACAATCATTTAAAGTATTATCCTCACCTTATAATACAGATAGTAAGAAATTAAATGGCTTTTCAACCTGTGAAAATAAGCAGTGGAAACTGGGAGTCAAATGGGAGTCAAATACATGTTCTTTTCACTCCCCACGCCCGCCGAGTTCATGTACTTTTGATTACTGCTGACTCTTAAGGAACAGAAGAGGAATATACAAATTATAAATACATGGAAACCAATTACCTACTAAATCAACAATTCTCAAACTATTTGGTTTCAAAACCCCTTCACATACTTAAAATGTGAAGACTCAAAGAGCTTTTTTATGTTGGTTCTATCAATATTTACCATGAAAATTAAAGGTAAGAAAATATTAGGGCATTTTTAATTCAATTAAATATAATCACATTTAGGCCAATATGTTTTAACATATTTTAAATGAAAATTATATTTTCTAAAACAAAACATTAATGAAAAGAGTAGAATTATTTTACATTTTTTGCATATCTTTTTAAAATGTCTATTTAATAGAATGTGGATTCTCATATCTATTTCTGCATTTACTGTATTACAACGTTGTTTTGGGCTTCCCTCATAGCTCAGTCAGTAAAAAATCTGCCTGCAATGCGGGAGACCTGGGTTCGATTCCTGGGTTGGGAAGATCCCCTGGAGAAGGAAATGGCAATCCACTCCAGTACTCACCTGGAAAATCCCATGGACAGAGGAGCCTGGCGGGCTACAGTCCATGGGGTTGCAAGAGTCGGACACTATTTAGCAACTAAACCAGCATCAATATTGTTTTGGCTGAAAAGAAAACCTGGTTTCACATAAATGCATAGCTGGAAAAAGGGAAAGAGTATTTTAAAAGTGTTTTCAGATAACTGTGGATTCTTTTTTGGTACTATACCAAAACATGACAGCAGTAGAGTTTCTTAAAGATTAGTTTCCAATGTGGAATCTAAAACTTTATCAGTGAACTTTTCCATATTGTTTTAAGTATTAAAAATCATTGGCCCAAGTATTTTTAATTTCAGGAATGATAAGTGTAAATAAGCCTGCTGCAAACCCTCTCTCCAACTGATCACAACTAAAATCTCCATGAAAAAAATGCAAAGAATCAGCTACCTAAGGACTCTGGGAAGTATACAACAGGTAGCTTGAAGAGGAAAATCAACTTGAAAAAAAGATCAATACACAAATTTCTCTTTAAATACATAAATTTCCTTTGAAATTTGACTGAACAATAAATTTCCTTTTGGTCACCCCACCACACACACTTTATTTCTTAGCTTTGACGTAGAATTAAGTGGAACAGGAAATTGTGTAGCAGGTACAGTAAGGAAAAACCTCATATGGAAGAGAAGCTCACCTAGCCAAAGCACAGGGGAAAAAGGCTCTTGAAAGGCGGAGTGGGTAAGTTCAGTCCCTGAGGTGGTTTTCTTTTCCTCCTCTCCCAGCCCTGTCCCAAGGCCAGCAACAGTGCACCTGCATTACTGCCACAATGCTGGAGAGAACATATATATTAAGACCGTGAGAGGGGACTTCCCTAGCAGCCCAGAGGTTAAGACTGCGCTCCCAATGCAGGGAACGTGGGTTTGAGTCCTGGTCATGGAACTAGCTTCCCACATGCTGTGTGGCACAACCAAAACAGAAATAATTTTTCTTAAAAAAGAACCCATAGGGACGGGACACCTATGCTTTCTCGAACCACTTCACCCTGAAGGAAGGCACAATTGTGCCCAAAACTGAGCAACAACACGGGAGACTAAAACTGTACGTCCTGCTGTTCAGTCGCTACGTCGTGTCCTACTCTTTGAGACCCCGTGGACTGCAGCACACCAGTCTTCCCTGCCCCCTGCTCTATCTCCCTGAGTGTGTTCAAACTCATGTCCACTGAGTCGGTGATGCCAACCAACCATCTAATCCTCTGTCATTCCTGTCTCCTCTTGCCTTCAATCTTTCACAGCATCAGGGTGTTTTCCAATGAGCCAGCTCTTCACATCTGATGGCCAAAGTATTAGAGCTTCAGCATCACTCCTTCCAATGAATATTCAGGGCTGATTTCCTTGAGGATTGAATGGTTTGATCTTCTTGCTGTCCAAAGGACTCTCAAGAGTCTTCTCCAGCATCACAATTCGAAAGCATCAATTCTTCAGTGCTCAGACGTCTAATAAGAGAACCCAACTTTTCTGGCTACAGGAACTGGAGAATATGGGGAAAACGCCCATGAAAGAAGAGCAGAAGAATGTAAAAAGACTTCTTCTTGACCAAATTCTAGTCAGGTTCCTCTGAACCCTCTTCTTGACTAGGCCTCAAACTTGATCTATAAAAACTGCAGACTCTCAGCATAAATGCTTTGTCATAAATGACTTCTCACACTAACAGACTTGAACAAACACTAGGACAGTTTCCAACAACTTACGGTTCCATCCCTAAGATGACTCCTCCAGCCTCCTTAATTTCCTGCCTGAGAAAGTTCAATGTTGCCAGAAGAATTTACTGTTTGTTCCAGCTAAAACTGGATGATAGGCCCCTGAAATCCCTCTTAGAGCAGTTACTTTAGAAAGCTTGCAATTATAAATACTTCCTCTGCCGCCTTGAGATAATAATTGTCTACCACCTAAAACTGCCTTTTCAAGAACCATAGAGCAATCTGTTTAAAATACATTCAAGAAGATAATTCTCATTCTTGTTCCCAGACCCTGTAGGAAGATAGGGACTTAACTTTGGTGGGTGCCTTGCTCTAACTTGGGCTTCCCTGGTGGCTCACTTCAGTATTCTGGCCTGGAGAATTCCATGGACAGAGGAGGCTGGTGGGCTACAGTCAGTCCAAAGGGTCGCAAAGAGTCGAACACAACTGAGAGACTCGCTTAGCTCTAAAACCTGCACCACTGCCTCTGTTATGAAAGAAGTTCATTTCTCCTCTGGCTAAGTAACAATTAGAAACCCAGGTTCCCCTTGGCATATGGACCAACCGCACTTCAACACCACTGGGTGCCTTTCCCTTAGCACACTCCAGTTTCTAAAAAGCCTCCTGCCTTTTGTTTTGACAAAGTTGAATTCTCTCTTCCCTATTGTAACATTTACTGAATAAAAGCTATCCTTAACACTTCAACTAGTATTGAGCTTGTGAATCTTTAATATCTATAATTCTAGTTATGAACCAACGTAAGTACTAAACCTCCACCAAGTTGAACGTTCATGGAATTTCCAAAGAAGTATTACAAAAGCACTGAGAACTGAAATACAAAATAAATGCCGCCCAAGCCCAGTCCATCTGTGACTGGTGCATACAGCAAACAGATGGAATCAGTACAGCAAAGGTTTAGAAACTAAAACTGATATTGGAACTACTGTCCGTAAAAAACAAGTAAAAACTGCTCTGAACCTAACCAGACTGACGCCTGCTTAAACAACAGCAAATTCTCCAAAGAATTTTAACAGGATCCAAATTCTCAAAACATAATACTCAAAATGTCCAGTATATAACCCCAAATTACCCAACATACCAAGAAGCAGGAAAATTTGGTGGAAAATTGGAAGAAAAGGACAACCAATAGATGCCAACCAATAAATAACCCAGATGTTGGACTTATCAAAAATCTTAAAGTAGCCAATATAATCGTGTTCCATTAGTAAAGGTAAACACTCAAATGGAAAATAAATCTGAGAAGCTGCTATTAAATAGAATCAAATGTAAATTTTAGAATTAAAAAATCACAATATTTGAAATAAAAACGACTTGATAGAACGCAGAATCAAGATGGCAGATGTATTCATTTTCTATGACTGCTGTAACAAACTGGGTGGTTTAAAAAAAAACAGAAATTTATTCTGTCACAGATCTGAAGGTCTCAATCAAGGATATAATCAAGAAGTCTGAAATCAAGGTGCTGACAGAGCTGTACTAGCTGTGAAGGCTCTAGGGAACAACCTGTACTTTGCCTCTTTCAGCTTTTGGTGGCTGTGAACATTCCTTGTGACTGCATCACTCTGCCCCTGCAATTATAATGCCTCCGCCCCTTCTGTCTAGCAGATCTCCCTCTGCCTCACTCTTATAAGCATACTTGTCATGGGATTTACAGCTTACCAGATAATCCAGGAATTTATCCTCCTCTCAAAATTCTCAGATTAATTAATCACACCAGTTTATCGTGTAAGGTAATATTCACAAATTCCAGAGATGAGGAAATGAACATATCTTTTTAAAGGGTTCCATTCAGCAAAATACCACAAAGGGTAAACTATGTAAACCTGAAGACAGAAAAAATTATCCAATCTGAAGAACGGAGAGGGGAAAATATTTTTGAAAAAGAAAAAAAACGGCTTCAGGGACCAATGGGACAATACCAAAAAAGCTATTCATGTCTTTGAAAACCCTAAAGAAAAGCTATTGGTGCAAAAAAAAAATACTTGGAAGAAACAGTAGTTGAAACTTTCCAAAAGTTAGCAAAAATCAAGAACTTATAGATTCAAGAAAATAAGCAAACCCAAACAGGATAAATTCAAATCATGTCCAAGCCCATCATAATCTAACTGCTAAAAACAATAAATTAAAAAAAAAATCAACTGGGGGATATTTTACATCCCTGGGGATATGTTACAATGTCCAGTCATTTTTTATTATCACTGTGTGGGTCGGTGTGCTAATGGGTATAGGCTAGAGATACCGCTAAACATCCTATGATGAACGAGATAGGACTCCATAACAAGAAAATATCCTGTCCATGAACCACATCTAAAAATGCTGGAAGAAAACAACTGAAAATTCAGAATTCTATGTTCAGTGAAAATATCCTTCAGGAATGAAATGAAATAAATATATTCTCAGATGAAGCAAAATATTATTTTGTTGCCAACACTCTAGCTCTGAAAGAAATGTAAAAAGAAGTTTCAAGGCTAAAACTAGTAAAAAAAAAAATTGTATCAGAGGGAAATGAAACTTCAGGAATGTTGGAGGAGCAATAAAAATGGGAACTATCCCTAGGTGAATATAAGAAGATTAATTTTCATCTCTTAAGATCTTCAAAATATACACAGCTCTTGAAAGGGAATATTGTAACATTTACATGGGGGGAGCTTTCAACCTATATATGTACAATTCATATGACAATCATCATGTAAGTGGATAGGGCAATGGAACCTAAACAGTTGTTAAGGCTTTATGTTCCAGCTTAAGTTGTAAAATAGAAACTTAAAATATATATGAGGAGGTGGGAGGGGGGCGGCGGGGGGAAGAAGGGGTAAAAGTGTTAGTCACTCAGTCACATTCAAGTCTGCAACCCCATGAACTGTAATAGCCTACCAGACTCCTCTGTCCATGGACTTCTCCAGGTAAGAATACTGGAGTGGGTAGCCATTTCCTTCTCCAGAGAATCTTCCTGACCCACGTGGGTCTCTTGCATTGCAGGTAGATTCCTTACCAACTGAGCCACCAGGGAAGTATAATGTTTAATTTAATATATTATACTTATATTTAATAATATGGGGAAATTAAATATTAAATATATGGTATATTATTTAGAACATACTACTAAAAAGTCTTTAGAGCAACTACTAAAAAGAGGGACAAAGAGATACAGCCAAAAACTGATACATTAAAACAAATATTTAAAAAATACTCAATCCAAAAGAAGGAAAAGGAAAAATGGGAACAAAAAACACAAGAAACAAACAGTAACAAATATTAAAACTCAAATGTATCAATAATTATATAAATGACCTACAAGATTAAATTAACAAATAAGACCCAACTGTTACCAAAAATCCATTTTAAATATGATGCTATATAGATTAAAAGTAAAAGGATCAAGCATGTATTATTTCAAAAGAAAGCTGTAGTGGCTGTATTAATATCTAACCACATAGATTTCAGAATGAAAATTACCAGGGGCTTCCCAAGTAGCTCAGAGGCAAAGAATCCACCTGCCAATGCAGGAGATGTGGGTTCGATCTCTGGATCTGGAAGACATCATGGAGAAAGTAATGAGAACCCACTCTAATATTCTGTAGATCTGGTAGACAGAGTGCCTGAAGAACTATGGACAGAGATTCGTAACACTGTACAGGACTCAGTGATCAAAACCATCCCAAAGAAACAGAAATGCATGACCAAAACCATCCCAAAGAAAAAGAAATGCATGAAGGCAAAATGGTTGTCTAAGTAGGTGTTACACACAGCTGAGGAAAGAGAGAAACAAAAAGCAAGGGAGACAGGAAAAGATATACCCAACTGAATGCAGACTTCCAGAGAACAGCAAAGAGACATAAGAAAGCCTTCTTAAATGAACAGTACAAAGAAGTAGAGGAAAACAATAGAATGGGAAAAACTAGAGATCTCTTCAAGAAAATTGGCAATATCAAGGGAAGGGCACATCTCATGCAAGGATGAGCACGATAAAGGACAGAAACAGTAAGGACCTAACAGAAGTAGAAGTGATTAAAAAGATGTGACAAGAATACACAGAAGAACTATATAAAAAAGGTCTTAATGACCCAGATAACCACAATGATAAGGTCACTCACCTAAAGCCTGACATCCTGGTGTCTGAAGTCAAGTGGGCCTTAGGAAGCTGTACGACAAACCACACTAGTGGAGGTGATAGAATTCCAGCTGAGCCATTTCAAACCCTAAAAGATGATGATGTCAAAGTGTTTCACTCAACACGTCAGCAAATTTGGAAAACCCAGCAGTGGCCACAGGACTGGAAAAGGTCAGTTTTCATTTCAATCCCAAAGAAGGGCAGTACCAAAGAATGTACAAACTACCATACAACTGTGCTTATTTCACATGCTATAAGGTTATGCTCAAAATCCTTCAAGTTAGGCTTCAACAGTACATGAACTGAGAAATTCCAGATGTACAAGTTAGATTTCAAAGAGACAGAGGACCCAGAGATCAAACTGCTAACATTCACTGGCTCACAGAGAAAGCAAAGGAATTCCAGAAAAAACATCTACTTCTGCTTCACTGACTACGCTAAAGCCTTTGACTGTGTGGATCTCAACAAACTGCGGAAAATTCTTAAAGAGACAGGAATACCAGACCATCTTACCTGTCTCCTGAGAAACCTGTATGCAGGTCAAGAAGCAACAGTTACAACCAGACAGGGAACAACAGACTGGTTCAAAATTGGGATAGGAGTAAGACATGGCTGTATACTGACACTGTACTTATTTAACTTACATGCAGAGTACATCAAATAAAATGCTGGGCTGGATGAATCACAAGCTGGAATCAAGATTGCTGGGAGAAGTATCAATAACCTCAGATATGTAGATAATACCACTTTAATGGCAGACAGTGAAAAGGAACTAAAGAGCCTCTTGATGAGAGTGAAAGAAGAGTAAAAAAGCTGGCTTAAAACTCAACATTCAAAAAACGAAGTCCATGGCATCCAGTCCCATCACTGCGTAACAAATAGATGGGAAAACAATGGAAACAGTGACAGAGTTTATTTTCTTGGGCTCCAAACAAAATCACTATGAATGGTGACTGCAGCCATGAAATTAAGACGCTTGCTCCTTGGAAAAAAAGCTATGACAAACCTACACAGCATACTAAAAAACAAAGATGTCACTTTGCCAACAAAGGTCTATACAGACAAAGGTGTAGTTTTTCCAGTCATGTATGGATGTGACAGTTGGACCATAAAGAAGGCTGAGTGCCGAAGAACTGATTCCTTCCAACTGTGGTGCTGGGGAAGACTCTTGAGAGTCCCTTGGGCTGACTCCAAGATTAAACCAGTCAATTCTAAAAGAAATCAACCCTGAATATGCATTGGAAGGACTGATGATGAAGCTGAAGCTCCAATAGTTTGGCCACTTGATGTGAAGAGCTGACTCCTTGGAAAAGCCCCTGATGCTGGGAAAAGATTGAAGGCAAAAGGAGAAAAGGGTGGCAGAGGATGAGTTGGTTAGATACCATCACTGATTCAATGAGCAAACTTCAGGAGATGGTGAAGGACAGGGAAGCCGTGCGTGCTACAGTCCATGGGGTTGCAAAGAGTTGGACACCACTCAGCAACTGAACAACAGCAAAACAGGAGTTCCAAAGTACATGAAACTAAAACTACTAAAACTGAAAGAAGTAAAGAAATTCACCATTTTTCTTGGGGACTGTAATACTACTCTTGATAATACATAAAACAAGTAGACAGAAAAGCAGCAAAGATACAGAAGATCTAAACATCAGCCCTCTGAATCTAATTGAAAATTATACTCAGCAACATAACATATGTACAAATCTTTCAAGTACACCAAAACAGACCATATACTGGACCATAAAACAAACCTTAATAAATGTAAAATACCTGAAATCACATAGCATATGTTCTCTGACCATGAAAGAATTAAACTAGAAAGCAGAACAGAAAGGTAACTGGAAAATCTCTAAATATTTGGAAATTAAACAACACAATTCTAAATAATTCATGCACCAAAGAGTCTTCTCAAAAGAAACCAGAAAATATTTTGAACTGAATGAATATGAAAACACAACAAATGAAAATTTGCTGGATGAAGCTAAAGCACTGCTTGGAAGGAAATTTACAGCATTAAAATACTATTACAAGATGTATGAAAAGAAGATCTCAAATTAATAATGTACACTTCCCTGGTGGCTCAGACGGTAAAGCGTCTGCCCGCAGTGCGGGAGACCTGGGTTCGATCCCTGGGTTGGGAAGACACCTTGGAGAAGGAAATGGCAACCCACTCCAGTACTCTTGCCTGGAAAATTCCGTGGACTGAGGAGCCCGGGAGGCTACAGTCCATGGGGTTGCAGAGAGTCAGACACGACTGAGCAACTTCACTTTACTTCACACTTCCACCCTAAGAAACTAGAAAAAGAAGAACACACTAAATCCAAAGGAAACAGAACAACTTAATAATGATCAGAAATCAATGAAACTGAAACAAAATATAAATGAATGTGGGAGACTTGGGATCAATCCCTGTGTCAGGAAGATCCTCCTGGAGGAGGAAATGGAAACCCACTCTAGTATTCTTGCCTAGAGAATCCAATGGACAGAGAAGTCTGGCGGGCTACAGTCCATGAGGTCGCAAAGAGTCAAATATGACTGAGCGACTAACACTTACTTACTTAGTCTGAAACCAAAACGATGTTCTTTGAAATGATCAAGAAAATCGCCCTCTCTCAAGCAAGAATGACCAAGAAGACAACTTGTTCCTGTCTTATTGTTCAGTGGAAGGTAGAACTTTTGAGGATGAAGCTGAACTATTTGGCTGACGCTATTTCCAAACAATGTGCAGAAGCAGCAGTATAGCTTCCCTTGAATGCTAATACTAAAATGCAAGTAGAGAAATAAAGATAGAATTGTTCTCTTGTCAAGTGGTAAACAGAAATTTAAATATTAAGTTGAAAAACTCTCTGCCTATATATACTGAAAAAAATGAGAAAGTACTATGTTCAGAACAGAACACTAAGGTTGTGGCCAAGGACCCCTTGATAAAGAGATTAGTACGGTTGTGAAATTAGACTTAATTAGACACCCAAGCAGGAAACAGCCAATCTGAACTAGAAGTAGAAGAAAGATTGTCAGTTTTCTTAGAAGACTTTTACATGGTGGGACCACAAACCTATTCAGTTGGGAACTCGGGATATTCTTCAAGACATGAGAACAAGGACCCCAAAGGCGATTCTGAAATCATGAAGGCTGCCTCCCCAGTTTTCAAAGAGGAGGCTATTACCTGGGTCTCAACAGGCCTGACAAGACTCCCAGCCCAAAAGCCATGGGGGCCAGGCCAGTAGAACCACTAGTATGTGAGGTCTCATACACTAAATTATTATTTAATAATAAATGCTTTGCCACTGATTAAATTAATATATTTAATTAAATGTTAAATATTTAATATTTAAATGGGAAATTTTAAAAAATATTCTTTTTTCTTTCTGGCCACATTGTACAGTATGTGGGATCTTAGTTCCCAACCAGGGATTGAACCTGTGCCCCCAGCATTGGAAGCATGGAATCTTAACCACTGGACCACCAGGAAGTTCTAGACAAAATATTTGAACAGATACTTCACCAAAGAAGACATATAGAGAGCACATAAGCATATGAAAAGATCTTCAATATCATTGGTTATTACAGAAATGCAAATTAAACCCACAAAACGCTATCACTGCATAGCTATTAAATGGCTAAAAAGAGAAAGAAGGTAAGGAAGAAGGAAGGAAGGAAAGAAAGGGAAAAAGGGAGCAAGGAAAGCGAGTGAAACAGAGAAGAAGGAAACACAAAAACTGACAATAATAGGTGTGAATGAGGCTGCAGAGCAGCTTGAATCCATACACTGCTTGTTGGAATGCAAAACAGTACAGCCACTATGGAAAACAGTCTGGCAGCTTCTTACAGAATTAAACGTAACTTACATAGGACACAGCTATCTCACTGAGTCAGACTCAAAAGGCTACATATGACATTCTGGAAAAGGCAAAACTAATGTGAACAAAGACTAGATCAGTGGCTTTCACAAGTTAATGGTGGGAAGAAAATATAACTACAAAGCAAGAAGGAAATTTTTTTTTCTTGAACAGGTGAAGGAACTGTTCTGTACAAACACTGTGGTGTACATCACTGTGATTACATCACTCCAAGTATGTGTCAAATCTCATTTATACCCCAAAGTGTGAATTCTACTATACATAAACTAAAATAAATATACAGCAGAAAACATTCATTAGTTGGCATTAAATGTAACTATTTTTACTCATATATGGTATTGTATCATCACTCAATATACATTCACCAAGTTGTGCAGATCTTCCAAATGCTGACATCTTTGTAACACTGCATTTCAAGCAGTCTCTAGTAATTTCAGAGTGGAAACAGAAACTGAACATCTCAGTCTAATGAAAACAGTTTGGGCCTTATGAACTCCCTAAAAGGTCCACTTTAGGAACACTGTTGTTGTTGTTACTGTTGTTCAGTTGCTAAGTCATGTCTGACTCTTTGCAACCCTACAGACTGTAACCCACAAGGCTCCTCTGGATTCTTTGCCACTGAGCCACCAGGGAAGCTCCTTTAGAGAACTGCTTATCTAAATGTGGGAATAACATCAAGCCAAACACCTAAAAATAAGTTCTTCCCAACCTACTTTTATAAATTCATTCAGTTCAGTTCAGTCACTCATTTGTGTCCGACTCTTTGTAACCCCATGAATCGTAGCACGCCAGGCCTCCCTGTCTATCACCAGCTCCCGGAGTTCACTCAAACTCGTGTCCATCAAGTCAGTGATGCCATCCAGCCCTCTCATCCTTGGTCGTCCCCTTCCCCTCCTGCCCCCAATCCCTCCCAGCATCAGAGTCTTTTCCAATGAGTCAACTCTTTGCATGAGGTGGCCAAAGTACTGGAGTTTCAGCTTTAGCATCATTCCTTCCAAAGAAATCCCAGGGCTGATCTCCTTCAGAATGGACTGGTTGGATCTCCCTGCAGTCCAAGGGACTCTCAAGAGTCTTCTCCAACACCACAGTTCAAAAGCCATCAATTCTTCGGCGCTCAGCCTTCTTCACAGTCCAACTCTCACACCCATACATATTAGTTACATTAAGTCATGTTAACAATCATCTTCATACTGTGCAGGATATGTACACAATGAGAGAGGGTCGTGTTTGCTACATGTTTGAGTGCTCAGTCACTTCAGTCACATCCTATCTTTGCAACCCCATGGACTGTGGCCTGCCAGGCTCCTCTGTCTATGAGATTCTACAGGCAAGAATACTGGAGTGGGTTGCCGGGCCCTCCTCCAGGAAGTCTTCTGGACCCAGGGACTGAACCCGTGTCTCTTTCGTCTCCAGCACAGGCAGGCAGATTCTTTACCACTAGCGCCACCTGGGAAGCTTCTTGCTATGTATATAGATCATGATAAATATGACCATTTGGGGGAAGCCAGTTATTATATTCCAAGGAAAAAGTAAAGAACCAGCTAGTGATTCAAAAGGGAAATCTCCCATGCTAATACAAATGCAATTTTAGAAATCTACTGTACTTTAGTACATAACTTGACAACTTCCTGTTTCTGATAAAAATCAGCAGAGTGACAATACCCAAGTGACTAGCTCCGGAAGTCAGGTTGGGCTACAGATCTCTCAGTAAACAATGAAGAAGGGGAAATCCCCAAATAACTAACTTCAATGTGCTCATCCTGAAAGACTCCCAGTATGTCTAGGGGGGTTACTGGGATGATACCCTTTTCCCAACAGACTAAAACCTGAGAACACGTATACTCAGAGTAACCATCACCACGTGGAACCTGGCAATGAAGCTGAGAGGCAAATAAAGATCAGATTTCATTTTTTTAGCCTCTAAACTTAATCATTCTTCTGTCTAGAATCTATCTCTGAAATTTTCATTTCACAAGCGAAAAAGTACCTTTCTGTTAAAAACAAACTAAAAGGGTCACATACAAGAATGAGGCATCCGAACTGACTGGGAAAAAAAAGTATTAAATTTAAAAGAGAGAAAAGTAGTATAAGAAGACTTCAGATGGAAGAAAAATGAAAAAACAAGAATACAAAAAGCTAGACGAGGATTAAGGAAACTCTAACATTAGCAAGTATAGATACTTTCAGATTTAACAATTTTCTGTGTATCTGTGCCTGTACATGTACATATAAACACTTTGCAATAGGTTAATGATAGCTAACACTGAACACTATGTGGTGCTTATAAACAACCAAATCACTGGTTTTACCAAGCTTTCACTTGTAAACGTTTACCAGGTTTGTTTGGTTTTTTTTTTTTGAGGTCCTACTGTGTCGAGCACAGTGTCAGTGAACCAGCTTACAAAACTAAAGCTGTCCTGGAAGAGCTTACAAGACTAGTGGGGAAAGTTTTACTTCTTGTTACTATTATTTTACCTATAATGCTGACTTATCTTAAACACATTTCACTTCCAATCAGAATCACAAACTATGCCAACTGCACGCGTAAATTAGGTCCAGTGTGTTGCTAGTTTACACATTTATCTGGGCTTCCATGGTAACTTACCCTCTCTTTTCACTTTATAAACTCTGAGCTGCCAGAACACACCTATTTTAAAATGTAATATAAAAACATATGGCCTGCCTTGAATTCCAAAGGCCTAAAAGACAAAAAATATAATGGTCCTAAGAAGGCAAGCTTGGTATCAGGTTAAAATAGGACAGATCCAGAAGAGCAGCGTAACAAGTTCTAAGACAGAGGCTGTACATGATTTCATTCTCCTCACACAGGGTAATGCGAAAAAGGAAACTACTATTAGTTGGAGGACAGCTTTTCTACTCCATGAGTCATCCATCCTGGAGGTGCTGGTAAATACAAACTATCTTCCTGAGACATGGAAGGAGGCATTTTACTCAGCCTTGTCTGCCTCTAACCCCTAACTGCTGGGGGAAAGGACTCTCAAAAAGAAACATGTTCTTTTTCCAAGAAGAATAGAGCTGAACTAGGTGACTCCACCCTCAAAAAACAAAAAAGGAGTCAGAAAGAGACCAGTTTTACTTGACTACGTCAGTAAAACACCTGATTTATGTCTTTTTTACAATTATCTCTAAACTTCCTCCACACTGGTATGTACGCTGTAACGTAGAAATGAGGACTGTCTATAGATTCTCTAACTCTTAGGCCAAGCTTGAGAGAATCCCAGGTGGTTGTGTAGGTGAACATAACTTTAGAAGCACAAAGGAAAATCTACACTCTCTGATTCAAGGGAAAAAGAATAGGAAACAGTCCAAGCCTGACGACAGTAAGCCCTACACTGCTCTCAGAGTGAAGCAATGTTCCCCAAGTGCTCACAAACTTAGATAACTGCACACAGAGGGCTAGGTCTTAAGAGACAATTCTCTTCTACCATCACCCCACCTAGCTTCCTCAGGCTATCCTTAATGTGTTGGGCTGGGAGGGAGCTCTTAGTCTTATTTGACATTTTAAATCACGTTCATATACTACACTGACAAATACGGATCTTGCAAGTGCAAGGTCTGCACCTCTTGCCAGTGCAAGGTCTGCACCTAAGAATGAGTACTTCCTTCAATTCTGTATCCTAGGCAACTTAGTTGCTTGTCTCACGGTAGTCCAGTCCTGCTTGACTGCCCCGTGAATAAAACATGCTTATGATGCATTCAATTTCCTTTTTAACCTCACACTTGGGTTCTCAACATTGCTCAGTCATTAGCTATGACTCAGGGAATGTCACATCAACCTCCAGGAAACTCCATTTCCTTTTTTGTAAAATAAGGGAATTGAATAATTTTATGGCCTAAACAAGACCATATTTACCTTGTGTTTTTAATTTTTTTTCATTATATTAACCACCTCACTATTCCACTCCTTACTCTTTAGTATACTCTAATTATTGTACATCTTAAAAGTGTCACTTGAAGTTGTACATATTTCCAAAAGAATACAGAACACACAGCACAGGGGAATGTACAGTATAAATAAGGTTTAGATTGCATCATCACTTTTACCATATTTATGGTAAAATTTACCAACCATATTCTCCTGACATACACCAAACTCGTGGTCACCTGAAATTCCAGCCTATTTAACATGCAATTAATCATAACATTTGAGCATCTTTCACATTAACTGCTGTACTTAATTCTACTTTCCCCTCAAGGCCTCCATGTGTAATTTTCATTCAAAAATAGATTTAGGACTTCACTCAGAGGTCACCTCACATTTGCCAGAATGGCTATTATCAAAAGGACAAATAAGTACTGGTGAAGATGTGGAGAAAATGGAAACCTTATGCACTTGTTGGTGGAAATGTACATTGGTACAACCACTACAGAAAACAGCATCAAGGTTCCTCAAAACCTACAAACAGAACTACTGTACGACCCAGCATTCTGACTACCGAGCACTTACCTGAAGGGAATCAAAACACTAACTTAGAAAGACATGTGCATCTCCATGTTGATTGCAGCACTATTTACAGGAGCCAAGATATGGGAACAAACGAAGTGACCACCAGGCGAGTGGATAAAGACGACGTGGGATCTGTGTGTGTGTACACACACACGAGTCTTACTCAGCCACACAGAAGATGCAATCTCGCATCTGCAACAACATGGATGGACCCAAGAGGGCACGATGCTAAGGGAAGTAAGCCAGACAGAGAAAGACAAATACTGAATGATTTCACTCAGATGCAGACTCCAGAAAACAAACAAACCAACAAAACAACAGAAAGATACAGAAAGCAAACAGGTGGTTGCCAGAGGGGAGGAACAGGAGAAGTGAGTGAGGGAGATCAAGAGGTATAAACTCTCAGTTACAAAATAAATGAGTCACAGATATGAAATACACAGTATGGGAAATATGCCAATAATTAATGTAATACCTTAGTATGGTGGCAGATGACTTATCATGATCATTTTGAAATATACATATACAAAAATATGAATCACTATGCTGTATATCAGAGACATATAGCGTTGCATCAATTATACATCAAAAACAAACTCATAGAAAAAGAGACCAGTTTTGCGGCTACCAGAGGGGTTGAGGGGGAGGGAATTGGATGAAGGCAGTCAAAAGGTACAAACTTTCAGTTACAAGATAAATAAATACTAGGGACATAATGTAAAACATGGTAAAGATAATTAACACTGCTGCAAGTTACAGATGAACATTGTTAAGAGAGTAAATCTAAAAGCTCTCATCACAAGGAAAATAGTTTTTCTATTTTTTAATGTTGCATCTATATATGATGGATATTCACTAAACCTACTGCTAATCATTTAATACTGCTAATCATCTCATAATACATGTAAGTCAAATCACTATGTTGTATACCTTAAATTTACATAGCACTCAATTTCAATTATATTTCAATAAAACCAGGAGGAAAGTTTAGGATGGTAAATTTTGTATTATATGTATTTTACTACAATATTAAAAATTTGGGGGGGAAGGTATATATTGGGTTGGCCAGAAAGTTCATTCAGGTTTTTCTGTAAAACATTGTGGAAAAACCAAACAAACTTTCTGGTCAACTCAATAGATTTAAACTTCCTAGGTCCATGTTTCCCTTTTTAACCGTTTTCTGTTTAATTATTAAATTGTAAATGACCTAGTCTCCGTGCTACAGCCACAGAAATCTGAGCTTTAAAGTCCCCTACTCAAAATCCTTCAATGGTTCCTCCTAGCCCTCAGAATAAAACCACCTTCATATAAACCTATCTTTCCATATTCTCACCTATGCTCCATCATAAAGATCCATGTTCTGCTCCCCCAATCTGGCATCCTTTAAAGATGTTTGTCTCTGCATTGCTCCTTCTTTGGAACCTAAATTCAAGAGTCATTTCTCTTACCATCAGGTAAGGCTGATTTAGGTGCCTCTCCACTGTGCTCCCAGATGGCACAGTGGGAATCTGCCTGCCAATGCAGGACACAGGTTCAATCCTTGGGCTGGGAAGATTCCTTGGAGCAGGAAATGGCAACCCACTCCAGTATTCTTGTCTGGAAAATTCCATGGAGACAGAGGCCTAGTGGGCTATAGCCTGATAGCTTACGGTGAACGGTGTCAGATTCGTGATCTCCAAAGAAGATTTAACTTCGGGACCAGGGACCAGGGACCAGGCTTGATCACTCTGCTTTTGTATAGCAGAGTTTTATTAAAGTATAAATAGGGACAGAGAAAGCTCCTGACATAAGACATCAGAAGGGGGATGGAAAGTGCTGCCTCTTGCTAGTTTTAGCAAGCTGTTTCATGTCTGTTAGAAAGCCATTCATCAGATAAGAGAGACACCTCAAGGCTGACAGAGTTTCACCAGGCCACTCTCCCACAATATGCATTTTTGAGATAGGATGGCATGAGGTGTATCATCCCCCAGCCATAAAACAATTGATATGAATACTGGTTGTTTGAGCTATTGTTAGCCCAAGGCTTGAGAAAAGAAAAAGTCAGTCTTAGGTGGAACCATTTTGAAGAAAGGCAAATTCCAAAGCAAATACATAGTTTCATTAACACAGTTTAAGAAAAACATTTCCATAGAGAACCTCCTTTTAATTTTGTATGGAGAAGGAAAAAAAAAAATCTGACACTTGGAGTTTGTTTCCTCCTGCCGCTTAAGGGAGAGATAAAAAATGTCTGACGCTTGCAGCCTATTTCCTCCGTTTGGAGACCCCTGGGCCTTCCTGCCTGTTACCCTCTGAAGTCCATGGGGATTGCAAAAATTTGGACACGACTGAGCATGCACACCAGGCAGGCCACTGTGCTCTTGCACCACTTTTTATTTATTAAGGCAATGAGCGTCCTGTCACTGAAACAGGCTGCTTAAATAGTATCTCCCCACCCAGCAAGTTCTTAGATGAACTATATGAAGTCTCATTTCACTTTGTATTCTTGGCACCTTAACAGAATACCATGTGTATGATAATTAAATTTACAGATTCAACATCATAACTTTAAGCTTCCTTCATATGGTATTCCATTCCTCAATACAAGTGCCCTTCCTCAGTCAGCAAACTCTTGAATATCCTTTATGATCTCATTTATGGTTTTCTTTTTTCATTATTTCTCCATACATCTCTGAGCAGAGTTAGTCAATCCCTTTACTATGCATCTACCTAACATCTTCTCTTTATATACTTATCCTGCTGCTGCTGCTGCTGCTGCTAGGTCGCTTCAGTCATGCCCAACTCTGTGCGACCCCAGAGATGGCAGCCCACCAGGCTCCCCCATCCCTGGGATTCTCCAGGCAAGAACACTGGAGTGGGTTGCCATTTCCTTCTCCAATGCATGAAAGTGAAAAGTGAAAGTGAAGTCGCTCAGTCATGTCCGACCCTCAGCGACCCCATGGACTGCAGCCTTCCAGGGTTCTCCGTCCATGGGATTTTCCAGGCAAGAGTACTAGAGTGGGGTGCCATTGCCTTCTCCTGAATCGGAAACAGTTCTTACAATTTCAGTACCTCCATATGGCAGGAACCATTAGTTGTCTGCCTTTTTATTTGTTTTCTTCTTCCTAAATAACAGAACTCCCCAACTGAGCTCAGCACATGGCAACCACAATAAAAAATATAATATAAATTTGGAGTTAGCTGTGACCATGTAAGTTTTACTCTCAAGTAGCAGGCAGTTGTAGTATGCCTCCCATAACAAGTAAGGCAACCCACCCCAATGTCTGGTTTTACTCAGTATCCTTAGCTCTGGTTTCCTGTATCAAGTGTGACTCTCAGCCTCTATGATCTTACAGGACATGATTTCAGGACCACCTCAACTATTTCCGTATCTAAATCCTGGCACAGCCAAGTCTTAAACCCCACTTTGCAAGTCTTACTTCTAATCTACTACTTACTCCCACATATAAACTTATCTCATTTTTTCAAACAAGGCTTTACCTTTTAAAATTCTATTTTATCTATCATTGGTTTTATAGACCAGGCATATATTACCCATTCTAAAAATTTAGTCCAACCAATTATTAAAACTATATGGGTCCCTGCAGATACTAGTAAAGAAATGTAAGTATGGTAAAGCTATACAGGATATGCATGTACTTATCTTGTTATTAAAAAGAAACACATGCTAAATACAAAAACCTTATCAACTGTTTTTCTTTCCTCCCTTATTCCCTCCCTTCCCTTCTTTTGCAGTTTTGAAGGGCAAAAGCTTCCAAATCTACTTTCAGAAATACCACCACTACTGAGATAAAAACAGTATTTATCACTCTATCACCCAGTTCCCTAGCATATTAAATACACAAGGATCTAGTGGCTGAGGATGATGCCACATAAGGACTTGGTATCTGAGGCAATGAGGTCAACAGGTAATTCTATATTCCCACTTTGTTATAAACCGAGTTGTAAGTAGTATTCAGTTATTAACTCATCAAAAGACAGAAAAAGAGAAGTAAAAGTGGTAAACAAATCAATGAAAAAAATCAGTCTACTAGATGTAAATGTGTTTAGTTCATTTGTAAGAAGTTATCAAATTTGATATAAAAATAAAATACAAAATTCAACTAAAAGTTGTTTATAGGAGAAACAGGCTGAAAATAAATTTTAAAATATTTTGGCAAACACCAACACAGAAAAAAGATGCAGAAATCTTAATATCAGACAAAACAATATTACGACAACATTAATAGGTATGGAAAGGTATGATATACAGCAAAAGGAGTATAAATAAACAGGAATTCCCTGGCTGTCCAGTGGTTAGGATTCAGCACTTTCAGCACTGTCAGGGCCTGGGTTCAATCCCTGGGCAGGGAACTAAGGTTCACAAGCTGTGCAGGGTGGCAAAAAAAAAAAAGCATAAATAAACTAATAAAATGCATCAAAACTTTATTCATACATCACTCTTAAGTAAGGCAAAACTAATATAATTATAAGAAAAAAATCAATCTTCAACCACTGCATGAACTGCTAACTTACTTGTATTAAAAACTGATAAATCAGAGTAAGTATGTAGAATAGATCCACAAAATTAATAAGGTTAATCTAACGGTTATATAGAGAACTTTCCACTAAACAAAAATATAAGGATGTAATTATTTTCAAGTATACATGGAACTAAAAAACTGATTTACAGAGTCACAAAACACAAAATTTCAAAGAACTTATGTCTAAGATTACCTTCTCCGACCACAATATAATTTTGAAATCATCAATAAAACATCTTTTAAATGTTTTAAAACTTAAAAGTGGGACTCCAAGGGACTTCCCTGGTGGTCTAGTGGCTAAGACTCTGAGCCCCCAATGCAGGGGGCCCAGGTTCAATACTTGGTCAGGGAACTAGATCCCACATGCCACAACTAAAGACTCCGTATGACACAACAAAGGTCGAACATCCTTTGTGTTCCAACTAAGACCACATGCAGACAAATAAGTTTTTTTAACAGTGGACTCCTACACAAAAAATTTAAAAGAATATCAAAATAGAAATGATACAATAAGAATCAGGCAACAATAAAAGTATTACGCTATCCGAAGGTAGATCTCAGCTTATAGGTTTAATGCATTTATTACCCTAGTAAGACAAAATACACTTAATTAATACATTTTCAATCAAAAACTGTAAAAGAGAGCGTAAACCTAAAGAAAGCATAATGCATTAATCATGTTTTAAAATTTTCTGTATCTTTTAACAGGCTTCCCTGGTGGCTCAGTGGTAAAGAATCCCCTTCCAAAGCAGGAGATCCAAGTTTGATCCGTGTGGTTGGGAGGATCCCCCCAAGAAGGAAACGACAACCAATCCAGCATTCCTGCCTGGGAAAACCCATGGACAGAGGAGTCTGGCAGGCTACAGTCCGTGGGGTCACAGAAGAGCTGGACACAACTCAGTGACTAAACAACAACATATCTTTTAATGCTCTGATATGGCAGAGCCTTTAGGACCCAGCCTTTTGGACTTCCCTGGTGGCTCAGAAGGTAAAAGCGTCTGCCTACAATGGGGGAGGACCCAAGTTCGATCCCTGGGTCGGGAAGATCCTCTAGGGAAGGAAATGGCAACCCACTCCAGTACCCTTGCCTGTAAAATCCCATGGACGGAGGAGCCTGGTAGGCTACAGTCCATGGGGTCGCAAAGAATCGGACACGACTGAGCAAATTCGCTTTCGCTTTTTCACTTTAGGACCCAGGGAAGGGCTGGCCATCCAAGGACTACCTGCATAATCTCTAGAGATAGCAAATAAACCCAGAAGCACATCTTTGATGTACAACACTGAACCCAGAGCCCATATCCCCAACCATTTCCATCAAAAGAATCCTCTCATATTCCAAGCCAGTATTCTCCCTGCCCTAAATCACTCCAGGGCCACTGTGAGAAACAACTGAAGTCCACCCCTATCATCTGGAGTTATAAATTATTCAAACTATCCAGTTCCAAACTTGCTCAAGTTTGCCTACCCTGCTTCATCCATGCTTTCTCACAGAAACCACAATAAAGGCTCCATACAGCACTACCATCCTATGGCTTAACAATGTTTGCTTCACCAAAATGCGATCCCTCTTAACATCACCTCAAACCAAAAGACCTGCTTAATAGTGAAGAAAAATAGTATTAATAATAAGCATCCACTGCTCTTAGCACATGTCGCATCATCAGGAAATTACCAGATTAACAAAACAACGGAATGGCATGTTACTCAGCTGAACAGCCACCCTGCTAGTCACTGAACCGGTGACTATGGTGTCACATCTCTATTATCCAGAATATGGATGTGTCCTCAGTCACTCATTCGTGTCCCCAGTCTCCTTGCCCATGGAATTTCCTGGGCAGGAATACTGGAGCAGGTTGCCATTTCCTACCCCAGGGGATCTTCCCAAGACAGGGATCGAACCCACATCTCTTGAATCTATTGTACTGGCAGGCAGATTCTTAAAAGAATGCACAAGCCCAGAAACCAAAAGTAAAAGCTGGACTCTTTTTCACCATCAATCTCAGTAACTCACTTGTGGAATCTGGATTTCCCATACCCACAATTTAAAAGCTCTCTGTACTAGAATTTCTGAGGGTAATACTTTTACCAGAAGATACAATAAGGGTTCCACTGAGCCTAAAAGCTACAACCATGGAAATCAAAGAAAGAGCAGCTTCTAGAGGAGGAAAGCAAGAAGCACCTTCTTGATGCAGGGCCTTTGCACATGTGTTATCAGATGGAATGTTCTTATCTACCTTACTTAATTTCAACTTATCCATCCAATCTCCAAGTAAGTGGAATTCCCTTAGAGAGACCATCCCCAACTCCTGAATGTTAGGCCTAGTCTCTCTCTCCTTTTATATGCGCTCATGGTCCTGAAAATTTTCTACATAACTGTTATCACAATCATGTTGGCTGAAATGTGACTAATGCAAATATAACTGTACTAACTGAAATGTAATTAGATGAACTGGCATTTTTTAAAAAAGCTACAACCACTACTTGGGCACTGTGGGCTCATGTTGATAGAATAGCAGACAAAGAAAGGAATAAAATATACTAGCTGTGACAACGGACTCTGAATATCATTAGGAGTTGTACACAACAGAGGTAGGAAGCAGTCTGTCTGAAACCTTTTTCCATGCTTGGTACTAACAAAGGAAACAGGAAATCGAAGCAACCATGGCCCAAAAAGGGTAAGACCATGAAGGGCTCAAGTCCCTCAGGTTTGGAAGGGAAGGGACTTGAGATCACAAGCCACCTACAGCAGCTGAACTGCTGGCCAGCATAAGGAAAATCTAGAATGGGTGGTGGAAGAGGAAAATGACTGAATATTAATCCTTGCTTCAAGACCAGCTGCAGCAGCCAGTACCAACAGCATGCATCAACAGCCCTTTGTAAATTTCTGTTGAGAGTGCAGTGACTCAGTAAAGGATTGGAATCAACGCATGGTCCAAATAGATCTGCAGCGCTTCCTGGTAGCTCAGTGGTGTGAAGAATCCATCTGCCGGGAGACAGGTTCGATACCTGGGGTCAGGAAGATCCCGAAGAAGGAAATGGCAACCCACTCCAGTACTCTTGGTCTGGGAATCCTATGGATAGAGGAGCCTGGCGGGCTACAGTCTATCAGGGGGCAAAGAGATGGACACAACTCAGCAACTGAACAACAATCAGATCTGAGCAGAGCAAGAGGGACATTTATGGTAATTTGTTACACAGAGAGAACCTAAAACAGCCAGAATTGAAGGTGAGGCTGGAAGCAAGGTATAGAGTCTATCAGAAAAATTTTCATCTTCATGCGGTCCAATTCCCCTTTGATTCTAACTGTATTAAGTTTCCTAATGCCATGTTAACAAACTGCCTAACATTTAGTGGCTTAAAACAATACTAATTTAACTTAAAGTTCTAGAGATAAGTCCAAAATAAGTTTTACAGAGCTGAAATCAAAGTCTACATTTCTTCAAAAGGTTCAAGGGGAAAATGCACTCCTGTCCATTTCAGCTTCTAGAAGCTCCCCATATTCCTTGGCTCCTAGCCAGATCATTGTGATGACCTCTGTCTCCACTGTCATACTTATTTTTTTAAACCAAACAGTCAAGTTTATTGAAAATCTTCAAAATATTTACTCAATGTTAATTCTAAAATGTTTCACCTTTATATAATTCTTATTTCACCTTTCTTTTATATTTTACTTTTTTTTCCTCTTTTTTCTTTCTAAAACTGACTCCTACTTCCTCTTATAAGGTTCCTTGTGATTACACTGGGCTCACCCAGATAATCCAGAAAACTCAACCTATCTCCAGAGTTCCTTCTGCCATGCAATGTAACATATTCACAGGTTTAGAAGATTAGGATGTATATCTTTGGGAGACCATTATTCTGCCTACCACACTAGGCATAAGCCAAGGCTAATAGTTACAGGTAGGTTCTGACTTACTTCCCCCACAATATTCACTGTGATTCATTTTCTTTGTGTCCCGAGGCTTCTTTAAAGCCATGAAGTGAGACACCACTTAGCAGGCTCCTGTGTGCAGCCCTAAAACAGGGCTCCCCACTGAGGCAACTGTCTACTGGTGGAGAACAAGGACAGATGGTGTGATACAGTTCACTCCTGACCATCCCTGAATCGACAAATTGAGAAGCATCAAGATCCTCAGAAGTTCCCCCTGGGATTGAGTCCTAATTGTCACAGCACTTAATAATTCAATAACACACTCTTATATCACCTTTTATTTCATTCACCTTGGTCCTTTGCTCTTGTTCCCTAAGATCATCTGGCAAATACATTACCTACACGCAACTCTGCTTTTAGATTGTTCTAGGGGAGAGGATGAGGAAGAGACCCGGTTAAGGCGGTCAGTCAGGTATAGTTTTAGACACAGAAACGGGAAACAAAAACTATGGATAAAGGAGGGTGTCAAGTGTTGAGATTACCACTGTCTAATTTAGACTCAAATTTCTTAATTTCTCTGTTTTATCACCTGTAAATGAATGATTTGTCTTCCATGATTCTCCATAATTCCTTTCAGCTTGAAACTTTTATGATACAACAAACAATGCTATGGAATGGTGAAAGGGGACAGTAGATAGGCAGAACTGAGAAATTATACCAAAGAGGCCAGCCTAGAAAATATTGAAACAAGCCAGTCAGAAGGTAATATAGTGTGAATTCAAGAAGCCATGGAGAAATTAGAACCCTCATACATAGCCACTTTGAAAATAGTTTTGTTATACCAAAGAGGCCAGCCTAGAAAATATTGAAACAAGCCAGTCAGAAGGTAATATAGTATGAATTCAAGAAGCCATGGAGAAATTAGAACCCTTATACATAGCCACTTTGAAAATAGTTTTGACAGCTACGTAAAAAGCTAAAAGCTAAACATAGTTAGCAAATAACCCAAGAATTCCATTCCTAGTTACAAACCCCAATCTATATTCACATAAAATTTATACAATGAAGTTGAAGCCTTACCTTACACTATATACACAAAACAAAAGAACCCCAAATGGATCAAAGACCTAAATGGAAGAACTAAAACCATAAAACCCTTAGAAGAAAACAGGATGAAAGCTTCACAATATTAGACATGGCAACAATTTCTTGGATCTAATACCTAAAGCACAGGCAACACAAGAAAAAGTCGACAAACTGGACTTTAACAAAACTAAATTCTTTTGAGCATCAAAGGAATCCATCCTGGCATGGGAGATAATATTTGCAAGTCACATATCTGATAAGGAACTGATATCCAGAATATATAAAGAACTCTTACAACTGAATAACAACAACAACAAAAAAACCAACCCAATTTAAAAATGTGCAAAGAATCTGAATAGACACTTCTCTAAAGAATATATACAAATGCCAACAAACACAAGAAAAGAAGCTCAACATCACTAATCATTAGGAAAATGCAAATCAAATAAAATCTGGCACTGGCTTAAAACTCAACATTCAAAAAATTAAGATCATAGCATCAGGTCCCATCACTTGATGGCAAATAAATGGGGGAAAAATATAAACAGTGGCAGGTACTATTTTCTTCGGTTCTAAAACCACTGCAGACAGTGACTGCAACCATGAAATTAAAAGATGCTTGCTCCTTGAGAGAAAAGCTATGACAAACCTAGACAGCCTAATAAAAAGCAGAGACATCACCTTGCCAACAAAGGTCCATACAGTCAAAGCTATGGTTTTTCCAGGAGTCATGTACAGATGGGAGAGTTGTACCATAAAGAACGCTGAGTGCCGAAGAACTGATGCTTTTGAACTGTGGTGCTAGTGAAGACTCTTGAGAATCATGTGGACAGCAAGGAGATCAAACCAATCAATCTTAAAGGAAATCAACCCTGAATATTCATTGGAAGGTCTGATGCTGAAGCTGAAGCTCCAATACTTTGGCCACTTGATGCGAAGAGCTGACTCTTTGGAAAAGCCCTTGATGCTGGGAAAGACCAAGGGCAGGAGGAGAAGGGGCAACAGACTCTGGGACACAGTAAAGGACAGGGAAGCCCAGTGTGCTGCAGTCCATTGGGTCACAAAGAGTCATATATAACTTAGTGACGAACGAGATACCACTACCCCACATTCGTTAGGATGCTAATCCTATCAAAAAATAGAAAATAACAAGTACTGGGGAAGACATGGAGAATTTATAACCCTTGTGCATTACTGGTAGGAAAGTGAAATGGTACAGCCACTGCAGAAAAGTTTGGGGTCCCTTAAAAATTGAAAATATAATCAAACAACTCTACTTCTCGGGATACGCTCAAAAGAAATAATAGCATAATCCTGAATAGATATTTGTACACACATATTCACATAGCACTACTCACAATAACCAAAAAGTGGAAGCTACCAGGGGCCATGAACAGATGAATGGGTAAATAAAATATGATATGTACAATCAATGGAATAATACCAGCCTTAAAAATGATGTGCTATAATGTGAAGACATTATGCTAAGTGAAATAAGCCAATCACAAAAGGAAACTGTAAATAAGGTCCCTAGGTCAAATACATAGACACAAAGTATGGTGATTATCAGGGGTAGGGGGAATGGGAGAATGAGAAGTTCAGTGTTTAATGGATACCGAGTTTCAGGTGAGGAAGATGAAAGAATTCTGCAACTAACTGGTGGTGATGGTCCCACAACACTTTGAATATACTTAAAGCCAAAGAACAATACTTAAAAATGGTTAGAATGGTAAATTCTCTGTTATGTATATTTTAACCACAATTTAAAAAATTCATACATGAATGTTCCTAAGTATTATCTAATAGTCAAAAGGGAGAAACAATCCAAATGTCCATCAACTGATGAAAAAGGATAAATCTGGTATATCCATACAATGGAATATTATTCAGTAATAAAAATAATAAAGTACTAATGAATTAATAAAGTACTAAATACGTTATAACATGGATGAACCTTAAAAACATTATGCTAAGGGAAGAAGCCAGCCACAAAGGACCACATATTTATTATATTATTCCATTTCTATGAAATGCCCAGAATGAACCAATCTAGAAACAGGAAGTAGAGTAATGGAGGGCTGGGGGTGGGGCTGTTCAGAGGGTGGCAACAGCAGTGGGGTTTCCTTTCAGGGGTGGTATAAACGTTCTATGTCTAACGGCTGCAAAACTGTGAAAGTCCTAAAAGCTACTGAATTGGACACTTTATCTCAAGGTATTTTTTTGATTTCCTCTTTGATTTCATTGGTGACCCATTGGTTTTTTAGTAGCATGTTGTCAAGTCTCCATGTAATCATTTTTTTTGTCATTTCTCTTTCTGTGGTTGATTTCAGAATGGTATACTTTAAATAGGTGAACTGTATGTATGGGAACTATATCTCAGTAAGCTTTTTTTTTTTTTTTTTTAATGTCAACAGGGCCCAGGGACTGACTGGGACTGTAAAATGAAGCAAAGGGAGGCAGCTGGGGGTGGGGGGGGCGGCCGTGGTGTAGGGGCTGTAGCTGTGCGCGGAGACCGGCTGCGGTGGCTGCGGTTGTTGCGGAGCTGACTAGAAACTACTAAAGTTCCTGTGGACGCAAAGTAGAATTTCATAAGAGCATAATGGATGGAGAAGAGAAAACCTATGGTGGCTGTGAGGGCCCTGATGCCATGTATGTCAAATTGATATCTTCAGATGGTCATGAGTTTATTGTAAAGAGAGAACATGCACTAACATCAGGAACAATAAAAGCCATGTTGAGTGGCCCAGGTCAGTTTGCTGAGAATGAAACTAACGAAGTCAATTTTAGAGAGATCCCTTCACATGTGCTATCGAAAGTATGCATGTATTTTACCTACAAGGTTCGCTACACTAACAGCTCCACGGAGATTCCTGAATTCCCAATTGCACCTGAAATTGCACTGGAACTGCTGATGGCTGCGAACTTCCTAGATTGTTAAATAAAATAAATTATAATAAACTGTTAACTCTTTTTCAGTATTTAATACCTGTAGTTCAGTTAGTAATTTTTTCATATATAGCATGTTGCCTGTGTGCAGTTGAACTTTAAAGTTCATTGCAAAGCAGATTATCTTCTGTTCTTTTGCATAGCAATCACAGTTGAAGTTTGTTTGCTATATCAACAAATTAAGGACATTTTCACAAATTGAGAAATAAAGAAATATACCAATTAAAAAAAAAAAAAAAACAAAAAAAAAATGAAGCAAAGGGATGAATAAAAGATTAACTACAAGAAAACAGAGACATCACAGCTTGAATTCTTGCTCTGACACTTATTAAGTGTGCGACCATATGCAAGTTACTTAAACTCTCTGTGCTTTGATAACATCTACTTACAGAGCCGTTGTGAAGATTAAACAAAGTAATATGTAAAACAGTACAGTGCCTGCTACATAATCATCCTTTCCTGCCCTATCCTCCCACCTAACTTAATGATATCTGAATTTTATAAAGAAATTATGTCCATTCCATGTAGCAAATGACCTAAAAGTCATCAATTACATGCTACTGGCAACACAATTTTCAACTGCTAATTCACTGCAAGTTGAAACCTGAGGCAAAGCAAAAGATAACCTTTAGAAGCTCCATTCACCAATTATCTCTCAGCTTCCTTTTCTCTTCCCCTCCTTCACTTTATACAGGTCTTTCCTTGCCCCCGTGACTTTTTACCTTACCCTTTATTCCAAACTACTACTCTGACTTACAGATTGCTATTGATCATGAAAAGGCAACAATAATTTATTTTTTTCATAATAATACATGTGAAGATAAGAAAAGAAAAAAAGAGACACTGGTCAGGCAAACTATGGAACAATCAAACTTTTTTTTTTTGCTAACGCTGCCAAAAAACCCCTAAACAAAAAGACAATAATGAAAATGAATGCAGGAAAGCTCCCACACCTTTCCTCATAGGGCTCTCTTACTTGATTATCTGGAGACAGAATCTTGTAGTAGCTACATAAAAGGAATTTTGTTACACTACCTCTAACTAAGTTCCACTACCAAAAGTCAAGTGCTCTTTGAAGTTAATACAATTTGACATATTAAACTACATTTCCACTTTAAATATACCTTCATTAATTTCAATGTTAAATAAGAATTTAATCTCAACCCAGTTTAAAGGACAATGCCTTTCAAAGAAGCACCTGCATTATAAATGCATCTGGAGTAAGAGTCAGTAAAAGGATGTGGTTAGGAAGCATGAACAGGTGAACTGTCACTGTACTGCTATGATTCTGCATACTTTCAGGTCAGAAAATTCCTACTAAACACACTTCAAAATAAATTCATAAATGTTATCTACAACATTTAAAAAGAATGTATATCTAAAGAAAAGATGCTACAGCAAACCAAGAAGTCTTTTCTTCCTCTACAAACCACTTAATGTCTCCTTGATGCTTAATTGTATTGTCTTATTGAATTTCACTTCAAAACGTTTACTGGGCACTTAAGGAAAAGAGCAAGTACACTAAGTGCTTTTAATATAATATGTTAATAATCCCCACAGTGACCTTATGAAGCAGACATTAATATTGCCATCACAAGGAATAGCCACACCAGCAGCAGTCAAGTTAAACTTCCTTCTTTCCTGAAATGCCTTGGCTTCCTTAACCCTGTATTATGTTGGTTCTCCTCCTCCCTCTCTACCTACTCCTGATCTCCATATCTGGCTTCTCTTTTTTTCCTTCTCCCTTTGCTCTTATCAGTATATACACTCTCAGTAGATCATCCATTTTCACGGCTTCATCTTACCACCTTAGTCAACTGACTCCCAGATCTAAAATCTCAATGGTGTGCTCTAATCCAAGCCACTGTTCCTCAATATTTCTACATGAAAGTCTTGCTATCACGTCAAACTCAACAGTATCAATCCCAATTCATCATTAACTCCAAAATGCCAACTCTTCTATCCTCTTTGTGCTGAGTCATGTCCAACTCTTTGCCACCCCATGGACTGTAGCCCACCAGGCTCCTCTATCCTCTTTACTCATCTGTAAATTACAAACCATTATCATTCTCTTTACCCAGACTCCCCACTTTAGTTACAGAGCAATTTGCATTCATTTTTCCTTTCTTGTCCATCCTTTTCTGTTCCATTGGCACTGCCACCACTAAAACCCAAGCCCTCAGCAATTCACCTCAACTACCATTAGAAGTGTTCGTTATAATTAATTCACTCCAACCTCTCCATTTCAGTCTGTTCAGTATAATGGTCATTCATTCATACAACACATTCACGGAATGACTAGAGTGTGCTAAGCATTGGCTAGGTATTGCAGGGGTATAAAAGTGAGAAAGACATCTCTTGCTTTACTTAAAGCAAACAAATTTTTTTCAAATAAAATTAAGGATTGTGGTAAATGCTGTACAGATATAAACATAGTGTTGTCCTAAAAGAGAGAATAGGAGAGCTATTTTCGTTTGGGATTTTAGTTAGAAATGGATTTTAAGCTGATAACGAAGATGAAAATGAGAAACTTATCTAAATATTTAGAGTGCTTCAAGCAAAGAAAACTGCAACACACACAGGTTCCAGTAGGAAAAATGTTTGGCGTGTTGTGGAAAATGACCTATTCTAATATAACTTGAGAATAATAAGGGGGAAGTGGTACAAAATAAGGTTGGAACAGATATAAGCTAATTTTATTCTATGGGTAATAAAGTTATTAAAGGGTTTTAATCAGGGGCTGTGCTGTGCTGTACTCAGTTATGTCTGACTCTGCAACCCCATGGACTGCAGCCCACCAGGCTCCTCTGTCCATGGGATTTTCCAGGCAAGAATACTGGAGTAGGTTGCCAATTCCTACGCTAGGAGATCTTCCAGGCTCAGGGATTGAACCGGCATTTCCTGTACTGGCGAATCCTTTACCACTGAGCCACCTGGGAAGCCCTTAATCGGGGGAGTTCTAACCTAATACACACTGTGGCAGAGACTGCCAGAGCTATTGCTCGTGAATATCTATGTTTTCTCATTAGTATAACTGCTATACAACATTTCTCAGCAGCCTCTATAGTTAGACAGAGTCATGGGACTCAGTTCTGACCAATGAAATGTGGGTGAAAGTGATATATGCCACTTTCTAAGCAGACCCCAGAATCTTCCTCCATACTTGCTTCCCTTTTCAAGACCATCTCAAAAGCTACATTGTCATGTGACAGTGATAACTTAAAAAGACAGAGGAGCCTACGCCTCTGAATTACCGCATAGAGTAGAGGTAGCCCCACTCCTCCTCTATTCACATAGGGGCTTCCCTAGCGGCTCAGTGGTAGGTAGAGAAGTCGCCTGCCAATGCAGGAAATGTGGGTTTGAGTCTTTGGTCGGGAAGATCCCCTGAAGAAGGAAATGGCAACCCATTCCAGTATTCTTGCCTGGGAAATCCCATGGACAGAGGAGCCTGATGGGCTACAGTCCATGGGGTCACAAAAGAGTCAGATATGATTTAGTAACAACGCCTCCAAAACACATATACAGTAGACTGACGTGAAGTAATATAAACTTCCATCATGGTAAGCCACTTAAGATTTGTTGCTTAATAGAGCTGAGAAGGCAATGGCTCCCTACTCCAGTACTCTTGCCTGGAAAATCCCATGGACGGAGGAGCCTGGTGGGCTGCATGTTTCATGATATTATAAAAAGATTACATTTTAAATTCTAGGTTTATACTCCCATTTTCCTTTTTAAATTCATTTCATTACTAGATGTAAAATTCTATTGACAATGGCTTTGTGAGAAGTAATTGCTTATGTTAACCCACATGTACATAGGCTTGTCTTTTACAAGGAGTAACATGTTTGAACCTTTTAATAGTTATTCAGTTTCTAAATATTTAATGATTCAAAAAGATACATGCACCCCCATGTTGCATTGCAGCAATATTTACAATAGCCAGGACAAGGAAGTAACCTAGATGTCTGTCAACATATGAATGGGTAAAGAAGTTATGGCATATATACACAATAGAATATTACTCAGCCATAAAAAGGAACGAAACTGTGCCATTTGCAGAGATGAGGATGGACCTGGAGACTGTCATACAGAGTGAAGTAAGTCAGAAAGAGAAAAACAAATATCATATAGTGTCACTTTTATGTGGAATCTAGAAAAATGGAAGAGATGAATTTATCTGTAAAGCAGAAACAGAGGCACCAATGTAGAAAACAAACGTATGGATATCAAGGAGGTGACGGAGAAGGCAATGGCACCCCACTCCAGTACTCTTGCCTGGAAAATGCCATGGGTGGAGAAGCCTGGTGGGCTGCAGTCCATGGGGTCGAAAAGAGTCGGACACGACTGAGCGACTTCACTTTCACTTTTCACTTTCCTGCATTGGAGAAGGAAATGGCAACCCACTCCAGTGTTCTTGCCTGGAGAATCCCAGGGATGGTGGAGCCTGGTGGGCTGCCATCTCTGGGGTCGCACAGAATCTGACACGAATGAAGCGACTTAGCAGCAGCAGCAGCAGCAGAGCTGTTAGCATGTCACGATTAATACAGAAATCTTAAAAATCATCCTTTGACTACTGGTAAAGAATTAGTTAAAGGAAAAAATAAAACAGTAGAAATATAAACTGGTAAAGAATTAGTTAAAGGAAAAAATAAAACAGAAGAAATATAAACTAGTCCATCAGACTAGTTAAGACTCAACAACAAAAATTTTAAATACTTATACAGACATTTCTCTAAAGATAAAAGAAGAAGGGAGAGACAGAGGATGAGATGGTTAAATAGCATCACTGACTCAATGGATATGAATTTGAAAAAACTCAGGAAGAGAGTGAAGGACAGAGGAGCCTGGCATGCTGCAGTGCAGGGCATGGGGTCACAAAGAGTCGACAGGACTTAGCGACTTAACGACAACAGCTACATATATACAAATGACCAACAAGCACATAAAAAGGTGCTCAACATCATGAATCATTAGGAAAACAACACTCAAAACCACAGTGAGATATCACCTCATATCCATTAGGAGAGCTACTATCAAGAAAAGAGTGAAGGAAGGGAGGGAGGAATCATAGTTCCTCAAAAGGAAGTATCGCAGTTCCTCAAAAAAATCAGAATTATCATGTGGTCTAGCAATTTCTGAAAAGAGACTTGAACAGGCATTTGTACCTTTATGTTCATAGCAGCATTACTCATAATAGCCGAAAGTGGAAGCAAACTAAGTGTCCATCAACAGATGGATAAACAATATGTGGTATATATATACAATGGAATATTATCAGCCTTAAAAAGGAAGAAAATTTTGCACATGAAGACTATGCTAAGTGAAATAATGCAGCCATAAAAAGACAAATGCCAGTGATTCCACCTACATGAAGTATCCAGAGCAAACAAACAGAAACAAAAAGAACCAGAAAGGGGAATTGTGGGTGCCAGACATTGGGGGAATGGGAGAATGGCAAGTTGTTTAGTGATGGCAGTGTTTGTTTTTGCAAGGCAGGAAAGTTCTGGAGATTGGTTGCACACCAATGTGAAAATACTTAACAATACTGAACTATTTACACTTAAAACTGGTTAGAAAGGTAAATTTTATGTTATGTGCATTTTACCACAATTTTTTAAAAAGACATGAATCATTACATGGCATACCTGAAGCTAATGTTAATCATATCTCAAATACTGACAAGAGTCCAAGTGAAATGATGACGGTGGCTTGGTAGCCTGGACGTGAATGTTATGGTGACGGTGTAGATAGAGCACAGAACAATTCAAGATGTATCTGGAGTTCCAAGAGACAGGAGGGACTAGAAGTATGGGAAGTAAAGAAAGCAAGCTCCTGCGTGAATGGCAATACCACTTAATGAAATGAGAAACACTGAGGAGTGGACTACTGGAGGAAAGAAGGGAAAGGGTGCAGTTTAAGAGTGAGAAATCAAGAATTTTTTTTGATTGTTTTAAGTTCAAAATCTCTAAAATATACAAGCGGCAATATAAAGGAAAAAGTTTGATATATGTGGCATACTGTATTTTCCAAAAATGGTTGAAACAGTATCTTCAATACTGCATGACTCTGTATGATTTAGACACCGCCTCTGCATGGAGGGAAGTGAGGAGGAGACAGTCAGTTTCCGTAGCCTTGAACGCTGGCATGTTTATTACTATGCATAAGTGAAGCTCCCCGACTTCCAAGGCTGTCATAATAAAAACTGTCACAGCTTCTGCTGGACTCTCTAAAAATGCCTGTTCTTGGAGCACAGCCATCATGCTATGATGAAGCCCAAGCAGCCCTAGGCAGATATCTATAGGAGCGGAAACAAGGTCCCCAACCCACAGCCAGCCACAGAACCCTCAATCAACTATTAACAATTTGTCAGCAACATGAGTAAGTCACCTTTATATGATACCTCATGGAACAGATACAAGCCATCTCTACCCAAGTCCTGCCTAAACATGGACCTATGAACAAAATAAAATGATCATTGGTTTAAACCACTCAGTTTTGGCGTGGCTTCTACAAAGTAATAGATAATAATCTATGACTCTGGACCTTGGAGCAGAGGTCTTGCACAGAGACATAAATTTGTGAATCAACCACATACCAATACTATGTATAATCACATGACACGATTAAACTAAGGGACAGTACGAGAGAAAAGTAATTCCAGAATGAAGGTCTAAACTCCAGCTCTTAAAATGAAGCTCTTAGGCTTCAACTAAGTAAGCAAAAGACATCACTAAATCAACTTCACACTCTTTGCCAATTGCCTATATTAAGAGATACAGACACAAGGTATTCTAATAGTTTCATTGTCATAAAACCACAAGGGCCTTTTCACCTATTCAAATCCAGACTCCGTGCTCTTTCACTTAGCAATCAGTTAGCATTAAGGGAAGAGAAGGCAATGGCACCCCACTCCAGTACTGCTGCCTGGAAAATCCCATAGACAGAGGAGCCTGGTGGGCTGCAGTCCATGGGGTCGCTAAGAGACACGACTGAGCAACTTCACTTTCACTTTTCACTTTCATGCATTGGAGAAGAAAACGGCAATTCACTCCAGTGTTTTTCCCTGGAGAATCCCAGGGATGGGAGAGCCTGGTGGGCTGCCATCTATGGGGTCGCACAGAGTCAGACAAGACTAAAACGACTTAGCAGCAGCAGCATGAAGGGAATCCTCTTTATTACCTTAAGGATGCCACTTGTCCCTTTAGAATTCTATTCCCTGCTTCCATATTGCTCCCCTTCTCCTCTCATTGACATTTACTCCTTCTTTTTGGTGGGTGGAGCAAATCACACAATAGCATTAGTGAGGAAGAGAAATATTTGGAAACCTTGCATGACTTAAAATGTCTACATTTTATACTTGTGTGTAATAATTTGGCTGGGTAAAGAATTCTAGCTTGGAAATCATTTTCCTCCAGAATTTGAGGGCATTGCTCAGTCTTCCGGCTTGAGAGGTTGCAGTTGAGAATACTCAATCTCTGAAGTTGAAAGACCCATTTCTCCCCCTCTGGAAGTTTATCGATATTCTTTGGCCCATGTATTCCAAACTTCTACAATAACATATTTCAGTGTCTGTTAGTTAGTAAGCTATTGTCCCAGAGTTCAAACCTACTCTTCACTGCTCTGTAGGGGCTGGAACCCTGCAAACCACATTTCTTTGCTAGCTGGCTTCCTGTTAGACTCTGCCCAAGGGGACACTAGCAAGACACTGGAAGACTGAAGGAAGAAACAGAGAGATACTCCTTCAGCTCAGTATCAATGGTCAGCCTTCACTCTGGCAATAGCAATTATTCTAGTATCAGCAACTGGTTTTCGGTTAACAACTTTTGTTTCTCCCACCTTTTCCAGACCAGCCTCATCAAGTCTCCTAAAATACTTTTATTTCCAGAGCATACAGCAACTTCTTAGACTTTTGAGTTCCAGTGCCTCAGGGACATTCTTCAGGATTTCTTTTAATTCCAATCTCTTCTCTTTGTTCTCCTAAACCTAAAGGTGGGCTAGAAATTACTTCCTACAGTTACTTTGTGATACCTGAAAGTTCCCTTATTGCCTTTTCAGTCCTCTAATTACCTAGTCTATTAGTTTCTGAGAGCTGCTGTAACAAAGTAACACAAACTAGATTGGATTCCAATAGAAATACTTCTCAAAGTTGTAGAGGTCACAAGTCTAAACTCAAAAGTATTGGCCATGCTCTGTCTCAATGTACTAATAATCTGTTTCAGGACTCTCTCCTAGCTTCTACAAGGCAGGCATTCCTTGGCTTGTAAATAGCCATCTTCCCTCTATGCATACCTGTGTCCAGATTTATGTCTAAATTTCCCAAATATTTTTAAAGAACACCAGTTGGGACTTTCTTGGTAGTCCAGCAGTCCAAAGTCCACTGGAAGACTTTGCCTTCCAGTGTAGGGATGCTGGTTCGATCCATGGTCAGGGAACTAAGATTCCACATGCTTTGCAGCCAAAAAACCAAAACTTAAAATGTAAGCAATATTGTAACAAGTTAAAATAGTCCAAAAAAATCTTAACACCAGTCATACTGGCTTAAAGGACACTCTATGACTTTACCTTCTTACTTTAACTTGATTACCTCTGAAAAGAATCTTTTCAAGGACAGACACATTCTGAGGTACTGCAGGTTGGACTTCAAATATCATTTTGCAGGGATACAACTTTACCCATTACATATGGCTAAATAGTTCTTTGTATTATAAAATTGTTATAAGTAGCATGGTCTTCATTTTCCTGACTAGACACTGATTCCAAGTACATTTATCTTTTTTATTCATTTTCCTTGAGTACTCAAAGGACCTTTCAATATGTAAAATAATGTTCCTGAACTCTCTGGGTTTTTTTTTTTTTAATATTTCATGAATATTTCTTCTCTACACTGTTTTTTTTACCAGCATTTTTGTTACCTGGAAGTTGATCTCCTGGACTGACTTTTGAATTGTATTGCTGTTTTCTTTTACACTGCTTTCCATCTTTTCCTCTACTTTACCCAAGGTCTACTCTAGGGCTTCCCTGGTGGCTCAGACAGTAAAGAATCCGCCTGCAATGAGGGAAAGTTGGGTTTAATCCCTATGTCAGGAAGATCCCCTGGAAGAGGGCATACAACCCACTCCAGTAGTCTTGCCTGGAGAATCCCCATGGACAGAGGAGCTGGACAGTCCATGGGGTCGCAAAGAGTCAGACTGACTGACTGACACTTGCACTTGCTTCTACTCTAACTTCTATTCTTCTAGGGTGTTTTCTTCTTGCTACTACCCTCTCATCTTCAAGAGCTTTTTTTTTTTTGCTCTGATTGCTCCAAATTCTTTTTTTCTATTTGGTCTCCTGTATTAAAAAAGCTTCTCTCATTAACCTGGTGATCCTTGATTTACTCATATTTAAAAGCTGGGCCCTAAAAACTGTGTACAATTTAAAGAGTTTTTCTTCTTGGTTCTACTGAGAATCATCCTCTAAGTCAGCGGTCCCTAAGCTTTTTAGCACCAGGGACTGGTTTCATAGAAGACTATTTTTCCATGGATCAGGTGTAGTTTCAGGACTGTTTAAGTGTATTACATATATTGTGCACTTTATTCCTATTATTATTACATCAGCTTCACCGCAAAACATCAAACATTAGATCCTGGAGGCTTGGGATCCCTGCTCTAAGTTCCTACTTGACTGTCAAGATTCTGGGCCCCAAGAGAAGAGACTTCAATACGGTTCTAACACTGAGCACATTTACATGATCCAAGTGTTCTCTGTAGGACACCTGGTCTTCAATTATATCTAGTAAGTATCTATCCCTCTCTCAGAGACACTGCATTTTACCCACTGTAGAGAATAAACCTTCAGTCTTCTGCTGAGGTAGTAAAGAGGGCAGTCACTTAGCTAAAAGTGACAAAAATATCTAAGCTCATGCTGCTTTTTTTAATAAGAGCTTACTGAGATATAACTCAAATACTATATAAGTGATCAAGTTAGAGCACACAATTCAATGATTTTGGTATATTCAGTTGTATAATCATCACAATTTTAGAACATTTTCATTATACCAAAAAGAAATCTGTACCCTTGAGCAGTCATTTCCCATCTCCCTCTTATCTCCCCAATTCCCAGTCCTAGGCCACCACTAATTTACTCCCTATCTCTATAGATCTGTATTTTCAAGACATTTCATACAAAATAGATTCACATAATATGTGGTCTTTTGTGACTGGCTTCTCTCACATAAACATATTGTTAAGGTTCATTCATGTTACAACATGTAGGAGTTCCTCACTACTTTTATTATAATATCATTTTATTTACCATTTATCAGGTAATGGACACTTGGGCTGTTTCTACTTTTTAGGCTATTAGAATGACTGAGCTGACTCCTTAAACAGGCTTTCAAACAATCCTATTTTTAGCACCACTCTAGCCTGCTTCTTCCACAAGAATACCTGATGCTGCAAATTCCTGAGCCTGAGGATTCTTCTCCATTTTCCCCACTTCCAGTTTAGGACTGAACATTTTTAAGTCTAAGTTGTTTCTTAGACCAACCTAGACAGCATATTAAAAAGCAGAGACACTACTTTGTCAACAAAGGTCGTCTAGTCAAGGCTATGGTTTTTCCAGTAGTCATGTATGGATGTGAGAATTGATGCTTTTGAACTGTGGTGTTGGAGAAGACTCTTGAGAGTCCCTTGGATGGCAAGGAGATCCAACCAGTCCATCCTAAAGGTGATCAGTCCTGGGTGTTCATTGGAAGGACTGATGTTGAAGCTGAAACTCCAATACTCTGGCCACCTGATGTGAAGAGCTGACTCAACTGAAAAGACCCTGATGCTGGGCAAGATTGAGGGCAGGAGGAGAAGCAAATGACAGAGGATGAGATGGTTGGATGGCATCACTGACTCAAGGGACATGGGTTTGGGTGGACTCCAGGAGTTGGTGATAAGACAGGGAGGCCTGGCGTGCTGCAGTTCATGGGGTCACAAAGAGTCAGACACGACTGAGCGACTGAACTGAAGATGTTTCTATCAGTCTGTTGCTTTCCAGCTTCCAAATTTCACTGCTTCTTCCATTTTACCTGTACAGTTCAAATCTATATATAAAAAAAAATTCTATATGATAATCTCGGTAGGCTTTGGAGGGGAGTAAAAGTTAATGTATCTTTACACAGAAGTCTTTGTATAATAATCTAAGAGTATGTAGTTGTTCTACTATTAATAATTACTCAAAGTTAACTCAGTTCAGTTCAGTTGCTCAGTCATGTCCGACTCTTTGTGACCCCATGGACTATATAGTCCATGGAATTCTTCAGGCCAGAATACTGGAGTAGGTAGCCTTTCCCTTCTCCAGGGGATCTTCCCAACACACGTAAAGTTACGCCAAAATATCCCAAATTGTACTTGTACATTTGTCTCTTTAGTTCTGCCAGTTTTTTAGCTACCAGGCTGGCAAAACTTAGAATAACAATGCAAAAACAAGGAACATTTTGTTGGTAAATAGATAAACCAGTATTTTTTTCTGAATAGTACTTTGGCAACCATTATCAACACTTAAAACCTCTATATCTTTGAACCTTGGTATTTTACACCTAGAAATTGATCCTAAAGTTCTTAATGTGCACCAAACACTGCTTAGCAGTTAAGACATGAATTATCATGTAAGTTCAGTTCAGTTCAGTCGCTCAGTCGTGTCCAACTCTTTGTGACCCCATGGACTGAAGCACGCCAGGCCTTCCTGATCATCACCAACTCCCAGAGTTTACTCAAACTCATGTCCATTGAGTCAGTGATGCCATCCAACCATCTCATCCTCTGTCGTCCCCTTTTCCTCCTGCCTTCAATCTTTCCCAGCATCAGGGTCTTTTCCAATGAGTCAGTTCTTCACATCAGGTAGCCAAAGTATTGGAGTTTCATCTTCAGCATCAGTCCCTCCAATGAATAATCAGGACTGATATACTTTAGGATGGACTGGTTGGATCTCCTTGCGGTCCAAGGGACTCTCAAGAGTCTTCTCCAACACCACGGTTCAAAAGCATCAATTCTTAGGCACTCGGCTTTCTTTATAGTCCAACTCTCGCATCCATACATGAACACTGGAAAAACCATAGCTTTGACTAGAAAGACCTTTGTTGGCAAAGTAGTTTCTGGTTTTTAACATGCTGTCTAGGTTGGTCATAACTGTTCTTCCAAGGAGGAAACGTCTTTTAACTTCATAACTGCAATCATGATCTGCAGTGATTTTGGAGCCCAAAAAAATGAAGTCTGCCACTGTTTCCACGGTTTCTCCATCTATTTGCCGTGAAATGATGGGACCAGATGCCATGATCTTAGTTTTCTGAATGCTGAGTTTTAAGCCAACTTTATCATGTAAACTTTATAATAATCTTCTGAAGAATAAGCTTTAAAAAAGGCATATGCCCAAACAAATAGTGATGAAGTCTATCTAGTCATGAAGTCTACCTATACTGGAATTTAACTTGCCTGATTCTAGAATCTTTAAACTTATATATACTGACTCAGGGCCTCCCTGATAGCTCAGTTGGTAAAGAATCCACCTGCAAGGCAGGAGACCCTGGTTCAATTCCTGGGTCCGGAAGATCTGCTGGAGAAGGGATAGGCTACCTACTCCAGTATTCTGGAGCTTCCCTTGTGGCTCAGCTGGTAAAGAATCTGCCTGCAATGCAGGAGACCTGGGTTTGATCCACAGGTTGGGAAGATCCCCTGGAGAAGGGAAAGGCTACCCAGTCCAATATTTTGGCCTGGAGAATTCCGTGGACTATATATAGTCCATGGGGTCGCAAAGAGTCGGACATGAACAACTGAGTTCATACTGACTTAAAAGGATGTTTATAAAAGATAAGTTAGAAAACAAGATGTAGCATGGGATCCTATTTTTAAGTTAGCATGAGTTTATATATTCATAGAAACAACTCTGGAATATATAGATCAAAAAATAACACAGACTTCCCTAGTAGTCCAGTGGTTAAGATTCCATGCTCCCAGAGCAGGGGACATGGGTTTGATTCCTGATCAGGGAACTAAGACCCCACAGGCCACATGGTGCAGCCAAAAAAAGAAAAACACATCAACACTAAAGACAGTCGTCATTTAGCGGAAAGAAAAAGATCATTATACAGAAACCTGTGATGAGACTGCTCACACAATTAAGACTAAACAACTTAGTTTTTTGGCAGCTAGGACTTAAAGGATAAGACATTTATTTCCTGTAACAACATAATTCCTGTTTCTCCCATTCTGCCACAGGGCTTACATTAATTCTCTCATTTCTGACTGATATCAGGTGGAAAAATAGAAGCGCGCGTGCACACCCATATATACATATACTACTGCCTGGAACAGCTTCCTGTCTAGAGCCAATTTATTCTGCCAATTATGATTTACTGACTACAGAGAGAGCAGATGAAAGTGGCTCATTTAAAATATGACTTGGGCCTGTTCTTAATACAACTGTCACTCTGCCATTTTTCCAAGTATATGCACTCATGTTCTGCACTTAGGTGACAAGACAAAGAACAATGCATGCGTACACTCATTATGTGTTGTGATTTATTTCTTCAAAAACTTGTCTTTTTGAGATTTTAAAATAAAAATATCTCGTATCTCTGAATAGAGTATATCCTACCAATTCTTAGTCATAACTTCCATGTTATGCACTGGACTAAATTAAAACAAAGAGCTTCAGGAAGTTCCAAGGTTGTAAACTTAAGCCTGAGTAGGACTAAAAGTAGTTATAGTCCAGAAGCTTTATTAAAGGAAATCAGAACCATTACAACAAGAACAAGGTACACACTTTTCCTGTAAAGGGCTAAATAGCAAACGTTTTAGTCTTTATGGGTCACGCATAGTCTCTATTACATATTATTCTCTTTTTTACAACCCTTTAAAAATGTAGTATCATTCAGACTGGTTGGCTTCCCCACTCTCACCAGAAATAAAGACTGGCATGTACTCTTGCCTGGAAAATCCCATGGACGGAGGAGCCTGGTGGGCTGCAGTCCATGGGGTCTCGAAGAGTCGGACACAACTGAGTGACTTCACTTACACTTTTCAATTTCATGCCCTGGAGAAGGAAATGGCAACCCACTCCAGTGTTCTTGCCTGGAGAATCCCAGGGATGGGGGAGCCTGATGGGCTGCCGTCTATGGGGTCGCACAGAGTCGGGCACGACTAAAGCGACTTAGCAGCAGCAGCAGCAGCAGCATACCTTACCAAAAGTAGAGGGGTGGGAAATCCAACCCCTCACACCAAAAAAAACTGGCAGCCAAACTTTCAGCCCTCAAGCAGATTTGCATTTTCCTTCACGAACCTGACCCAAGAGGAAAACACCTCCTGGACATCAATCAGGGTTTTCTTTAAAAAATGGCTCACTTAGGCCACTATGAAGTCTTTAAGTTTCCATCAATTCAGACTTTCACTCTCTAGATAACATCCAAGGTTTACTGACACTTAAGTAAGCCTCCAACAGAAAAGTTGGAGACCAATTTAGAAGAGGCTGTAAAAAGAAAAAAAAGGTTTTTTTTTAAATTATATTCAGAAATTAAAGACAAGGCATCCATGACACAAACACAAGATGTGCTCTACAAAAGAGAAATTTTAAGAGAAAAACAACTCTTGGAAAATCAGAATCTTCACAACAAAAAAAGGAAAATTCAACACCAGGCTTAGGAAATAAAGTTAACAAAGACTCCCAGATAAAACAGAGCAAAAAGACTAGGTGAAAAGCAAAAGAAAACGGAAGTATTAGAGGACTAGTCTAAGAGATCCAAAGAAATAACAGAAGTTTCATAGAGAGAGGAGATGCAAGCAGGAGAAGAGGAAACCATTGTTATGAACTGAATTGTGTCCTGTCAAAATTTGTATGTTGAAGCCCTAGCCCCCAACGTGACTGTATTTGGAAATAGGACCTTTAGAAGGTAGCTATGGTTAAAAGAGGTCATAAGGGTGGGGCCCTAATCCAACAGGATTGGTATCCTCCCAAGAGGAGGAAAGATACAGCTCTTTCCGCAGAAGGCCCTGTAAGGACACAGTGAAAAGGCAGCTGTCTACAAACCAAGAAGCAAACTCATCAGAAACCAATCCCAACGGCACCTTGATCTTGGACTTCCAGCCTCCAGAACTGTGAGAAAATTAGTACCTGTTATCTAAAACACACAGTCTGTGGTATTTTGTTATGGCAGTCCTAGGCAATTAATCTAACCATCAATTAAGAAATTAAAGAAAAATTACCAGAACTGATGAACATAATTTGGTAGATTTGGAGGGCACAATGAATAACATCTAGGGAAACACACAAAACTAAATGTATTTCATGAGAGTATGCCAAGTCACAGTCTCATGAAATTAAAAAAATTCCAAAATGGCCAAAAGCATTAGGATCAGGAATCAGAATGTCTTCAAAATTCCTAAAACAGTTACAAACTAGAAAACAATGGATAGATGCCTTCAGAATTTCTAAGGAAAATTATTTCCAACCTACAATACATTACTCAATCAACCAAATCAGTGGGAAGACCTACATAAATAAATAAAGGAGGGGTTATTAATACAGATCTCAACTTTTCACAGGAATCTACTGTGCAATATAACCCATCAAAATGAGGGGGGGGTCAAACCAATAAAAAAAATTATGATTCACAGAAAATAAGAAATTTAAGGCAAAGGGAATAGTTTTATGGTAATGGGGGAAATCCCTGTTTTAGATAACAGGTAGACCAGCTAAAGAACTAGTTTGATCAAGTCAAAAACTGGTAGACAAATCAGAGCAATTCTACTCACACACACACACACACACTCAAAAGAAATAAGGGTGTATGTCCACTAAAAGAGTTGTAAGTAAAAGTTCACAGCTGCTTTATTCACAACTGCTTTAAAAAATGTAAATAAATATTCATTAATGGTGATTTTTTTTTGCATATCTATTCATCCAACAAAATTCAGTCATCAATGAATAAGACCAACTACTTCTGCACCCAGCATCATGGGTGAATCCACAAAGTTAAGTAAAAGCAGCCACAAAAGAGTATATACAGTATGGTTCCATAAGTTCAAGAACAGGTAAAAATAATCTATGGTAATACAGGTGAAAATGGTGATTACTTTGGGAGGCAAGAGGCACAGATTGGGAGGAAGCATGAGAGAGCCTTCTGGAGCACTGGGAAAGTTCTATACTTTGACCTGGGTGATGGTAATACGATGCCTACAAATGGAAAAATTCATTATGGATACACTGAAATTTGGGCACCTAACAATTTAAAAATATATAACAATACTGTCTCTAAACAAGTTTTTGAAGAAATCAGTGGACTTTTCAATTGGATCCCACAACAAGGACTAATCAAAAGGAAAATTTTCTAAGGCCTTATACACAAAGATCTTTATTTCAAAGTTATTTATAATAGGAAAAAAAAAAAAAACTAGGAATAACACTTAAAAAACGAGTGCCATGCAAACTCTGGATTTCTCTAGCATAGGAGAGAAATAATTATTTGATGAGTTTTTATTACTAGCAGCCAAACTTAATACTTATTACCCTAAGGAAGCCATCTGCCAGACGGGTTCACAGGCTACAAGGCAAAAAGGAGTTTGGTTACTCAAGGCCCAAAGAGCAGCCTAAAGGAAAAAGATAATGACAAGAGATGCAGATAGAAGCTGGCAAAAGCTAAATTATGGAAAGTTTTACACAGCTTACTAAGAACATGTTAAAAAAAAAAAATGAGGGCGGGGGGGGCCGCCCCACTGACCCCCCATGCAGCAAATTGAGAGGTGGTACAGAAGGTATTCTAAATGTACCTAAAAATAATGTTACTTAAAAACATACTGTATCTGGAAATGATCAAGCATTTCCAAAAACTTTTCCAATGCATTAATAAAATGTTTTCATAATATACCTGGAATAGGCATAAAGTACAAGGAATACTAAATCCTTTGTTATATTTATTATCTGAACTGATCTAAGTGCAACATGATTTTGAAGCATATACTGAGACTTTTGGAAGACTGCTTCACCAAGGGAAAAAAAAAAAAAACCTTCTTAGATGCATTCATTTTTTTAAAAGATTTCCCCAAGGCATACTCTCATTGCTTTATTCAACTGGTCTGTTTGAACAGAAATTACTCATAGCACACTTATCCAATTTAGCACTCCTTAAGTACAATTTCAGGAATAAAGAACAAGAGAATCAGTGTTTCAACAGTTTATTTTAGCAGATAATTTATTTAAACAAATAAAAATAAGCCATTCACAAACAACCAAAAAAATAAAACAAAAATAGCTTCTAATTTGTTTCAGGCCCAAAATGTCAAGCATAACCTCCTGAGATACTTCACCTAATTTTTCTGTGCTACTTGTCTTGTTACATAAATATTAAGAAAAATACCAAGGAAACTCTGTGCTGCTGGTTTTAACAGAAACTTTATAGAGTTGGGGTGGGGGCAGGGGGCAGAGTGTGAAGAACATACAAAAGCTCTCCAACTTTCCAAGTGGAACAAATGATTTTCAGAATGTTCTGCTCAATAAACAAATTGCTCAACAATCTGGTTCTTGACAGAACAAAATGAAAAAATTAGCGAAAGTGTTCCTGTTCTATCAAAAACAGCGTTTAGTTAGATCAGTAAACTCAGATGCCTTACAAGTAATACATCGTTCACGTTTACTTTCAAGGTTCCCAAAGAGTTTCTCTTTTTCAAGAGATTCAAACTAAAATCCAACAGTAAAATGTGTAAGAGATTCATTTTTAATGGGTCATAGGACTCAACAGTGGACACACCAATATTTTAGCTGTTAATATACCCAACAAGCTAGAGAAAGACTTCCTGTAGACTTTAAATCACTGTTTCAATGATTCAAACAATTCAGGTCATAAAGGTTCCCCTCCCCTCATACAGAGGTTCTGAATCTAATTAATACACAAAATGCAAAGCAATGCGAAGCAAACAATAAAAAACAACACTGCAAGAGATGAAAAGACGTATAGTTTCATAAGAATACACACATAAATTTTTTTTAATATACAGAACTTGAGGTAGGAAATCAAGTAGGAAATTAAGGTATATATAAGTCAGCTCTGCCAGGGTCACTAGGTGAATTTCAGTGAACCTAGTCTGTATGGATTACATTTTCCCTATGTATAAAATGGAAGGATGGATTCAACATTCCCACAATATTGTTCCATAGTATTATAATACAAGTCCACATATTAAAAACCAAAGAAATGATAAAACAGCAAGGGCTGTGGGTTCAAAGGAAAGCAACAACACAGAAACAGAAAGATCTAGAAGGCTGTGCGGAAGGACCAAATGTGAAATGTCAACAAAATCTGACTTTACTTGCCACTTAATTTAAGGAGGGAAATTTCTTTTAAAAAATACTAGCAATAAACAGGCAAAGTGTCAACAGACATGAAGGCAGAAAAATACACAATCTAGATGAGAACAAGAGATTGGTTTGTGTTAGGATGGACAGCTCCTATAGAGAATTACTGTTATCATTAGAAAAAAACAGGTTTTGAGCAGACTGTTAGAAGGCTGGGAATTCTGAACTATACTCTAAATAACAGGGAACTAATGCTGGTTTAACAGTGAGGGCGGTGGAAGCACTATTTTAGAACAAGGCAGAAGCCAGAACATACTAAGCAGGGAGAAAAGAGGCAGAAAATCCGGTTAAAAGCTACTGGGGGGAAAAAAGAAAACGAGTGGTTAGACCAGATATCCGAAAGAAATTTCAGAAAATGGCTGACAAAAATTGGGCAATGTTATGTGGTGAGAGGAAGTCTTAAGATAAAACCAGGGCTTATGCCTGGGTAGTTTAAGGCATAATAAACATCACCAAAACAAAGTCAGCATATGGAATCAGTTTTGAAGGAAGACTATAAATTCTATCTTTCAAATAAAGTGAGGAACATCCAGACAGAATTGTTGCCTTATTAAATAATCTTTAAATGTCATTTTTGGCCCTGTCAGTTGTCTTCCTAAAACAGCACAGCAAAGTATTGACAGAGAATTTGTTAAATGCTTAGTGATTTCAATAGTTTCCTCCAATTCTACTTATTGACTAAATAAGAAAATCATTTAGTCTTCTGGTGTAGGCAGAAAAATATCTGGTATTTTTCCATATTACAAAGGTAAATAAATTGTAAAAATTGTTAAAACTATAAAAGAATAAAATAGACAGGATATGGATTTATCAAGTCTTCCTGACAAGTGATTTATAATATTTGCATCAGATCTACCTTGAGGTTTGGCAGGGAAGTTCTCAAAGGTGCAAAAATCCAGTGGCCTAAAATATATTTCAATATCTAAAAAAATGTACCATGTTATGTTTCAAGTTTTATTTTCAAGGACCTGAAAGCACTAGTAAAATCTAGACTAAATATTTAGAAAAACAGAACAAACAAGTTTAAAATTTAATATATGAACAAGCACAGCTGAGAAATCTTGAACATTCTGCAAACTGTTCACAATTTTCCAAAGAAGAAAATGGTAAAGTTTGCATTGAAAATGAAATAAAACTATTAATCAACCAAAGCATAGATCTCGAGTTTCTATCAAACTATTAGGGATACCTATTTAAGAACTGAACATTACTGACAATTACCAGACAAACAGAACCTTCTTCTTGGATAATTCCCCATTTACTCTGTAAACTCCCTGAAGGTTGAGACACAGCACTTTCCATCTGCTTAATAAACTGTATGGCTGGTCTTTCTTACATTTACCAAAGTAAGATTTTTAAAAATGAATACCTCTTGCAACACTTACTCGTCCTGACTGGACAGAGAGCTTTTTTTGCTCACCACCCAAGATGGGGATAGAAATTTCTTCTTCAACTCATCCTTTCCTAACTCCCCTGGTTTCTTGCCAAAGTTAACGGGTAGAATTATTTTTAAGTGACTAGTTCATTAGTTTAACACTAAACTGGGCGTCTATAAAGTAAGGGTTCTCAGTCCCGCACAAAATTCAGCTTCCCGAGCTTCTAATAGCAAACTTTTATGGACATACATAAGAAAGGTTACAAACCAACTACCAAGATACATTTTCTCCCCCGGATATATTACAACTCAAGTCAAAAGCTTACAGCCCAAGTAACTCACGTACGAATCCATGATATTAAAATAACCCAGATTTCCCAACGAGGGAAACGACAGGGGGCTGGGTGGGGGGAGGGGCGGGAGGCGCATCCCGAGGATGTCCATCCTCCGCACCCGGAACGGCTCCCCCTGACTCCTAGAGGTAAGCGCCCCCCTCCACCACCACCGCGGCCCTACCTCCGCGGCCTCGGAATGCGCCTCAAAGCCGTCAGGACTTTGAGAGGTAAAGAAAAGGAGACGGGTGCACGCCACACACTCGACCTCCCAGCCTCCGGGGGCGGCCGGCTGCAGCGCTCACCCGGACCCGACGCTCCAGGGAGGGACAGGAAGGTCGTAGGGCTGCGCCGCCCAGGGCAGTGGCCGGAGGGTCGCACGAAGCCGCGAGGCAAAAAGCCCAGGCCCGACCAAGCGGCCTCCCCGCCCCCTCCGGCTTAGCTCCGAGCCGGCAGACGGCGCCCCGGGAGCTAACTTCAGCAGGGAAGAGGAAGCACCGCGGCAAGTAACGGGCTATGTAGATTCCCCGGACGAGAAAAGGCTGTCTGTGCGTCTGCCTGCCGGCAGGACCGTCTCACCTCCCCTCTGCCGAGCCCGGGCGGCGCCAGCTCACTTGAGGAGGGCAGGGACGCCGCCACGGCCGCCGCGATGGCCGTTACGGCACGAGGCCTCCGCTCTGCCGCCGCGTAGCTCTGGGGAGAGGGGCGGGGCGCGCGCGGCGGGAGGGCGGGGCTGCAGCGCCGACTGGTCGCGAGGCCCTGGGCGGACCCGCGCGGACAGGAAACCCCCCTCCCTGCCCAATCTAATAGGTTCAGTCTTCCCCTTCCCTCCTATCACTGACGCGAGGGCGGTCTTCGCCGCTCTGGGATTGGGCGAGCCCGCCTGTCAATCAATTGCTGTGCTAGGTGTCGAGCTGAGGCTGCTCGGTGGAGAGGGAGTGAGAGAGACAGGAGCGCCCTGCCAGTTTCTGGGTTTTGTTGCTTCTGTGTCTCTGGCTGATTATTCTGGGGCCTTCCTTCTCAGCGCCACAGGAGATTCCACAGCAAAACTGACTGCTTTCCGAGTTAAGCCCCGACTGCTCTGGGAGCTTCCTTCTGGTTTCTGCCCCTGAAGAAGGTCTTACCAGCGGAAAGTTCTTAGGGACGGCAGCGAAAATGAAAAGCAAACAAAAAGGCCTGAACATAGAGTCCTGAGAGAAAAATGTAAGACGTGTCCTTAACTTGAACCGCAAACCAAAATAAGCTGAGTCTGAGGGCCTTCGAAGCGCCCTGGTGCGTGGATAGCTTCCATTCTTGGTTGCCGTAGCCTTGCTGTGAGGACAGTGACTTTCGGTGACAGGTCTGTTCTTTCTTAGCGGCCCTGCCCCAGACACCTGCCATCAGTAAGTTGGTTCTCCCCACGCCGGAGCTTCAAACCCCATCACCTGCCTTTTCCTCCCCAGCCATCTCTGTGGCTCTGCTTAGGCGTTTGCCGCCCAGGGAAGCCTGGTAAGTGCACAGGTGTTTTCCCCATCTAGCTGCTGAAAGAGCCAGACTTTTTGCGACTCCATGGGTCTGAAGCCCACCAGGCTCCTCTCTCCATGGAATTTGCCAGGCAAGAATCCTGGAGCTTTTTGCCATTTCCTAGGGATACAACCAGCGTCTCCTGCACTGGCAAGGGGATTCTTTACCATATGGGAAGACCTCCCTACCCCTACCTGGATTGTAAACTCAAATCAGGAATCATGTCAGTCAGTACTGTTTTTCCCCAGTACCTAGCACATGGTAGTGTTAGGCACTTAGTCCTGTCTGACGCTTTGCGACCCCATGGACTGTAACACATGGAATTGTCCAGGCAAGAATACTGAGTGAGTTGCCATTTCCTTCTCCAGGGGATCTTGGACCCAGGGATCGAACCGAGGTCTCCCACTTTGCAAGCAGATTCTAGCGCATGGTAGATCGTCAGTAAATATTGTTTAAGGCATTAGTACAGCTTCAATCCCCAATTTCATTCATTTACGCTTTTCTGTATTTAACTTCAGAATTATTCATTTGGATCCTAATAGAGGAATATGGTTCACTTGCCATATATAGGATCACACGGTCAAGCATAAATCACCTGTGGCCCCTTCCTGGCCTCAAGTTGAGAGGGCAATTGGACCAGGAAAATCTGGGCAGCAACTCCATCTATATCCTGTAATTAGGATCTAAAGTTAATAATGTAAGTGGATTTTGGATTTATTCTAAGGATCTAAATACCTTTGTATATTTTATCATGGCTGCTATGGACTGAATTGTGTCCCCTCTCAAAATTCCTGTGTTGATGCTCTAACCCCACAATGTGACTGTATTTGGAGACAAGGCCTTTCAGAGATAATTTAGGTTAACTGAGGTGATAAGAGTGGGGCCCTAATCCTATAGAATTAGTGTCCTCTATAAGAAGTGACTGCAGAGACATAGACACTATCTTGCTGTCTGTCCTCACAACTAGAAGACACAGTGAGAAAGCAGCCATGTGCAAACCAGGAAGAGAGTGTTCACCAGAAACTAACCCTGCCGGCATCCAGACGTGGGACTTCCAATCTCCAAAACCATGAGAAGTTTAATTATTGTTGTTTAAGCCACCCAGTCTATGACATTTTGTTACAGCAGCCCACACTATTGTTATAGCTCTAACACAATAGTTTTATTTGTTGATACATCTTATAAAGTTTATGGATTGAGATATTTCATTCATTTTTGAAGCTGTATAAACCCATTGTCCAAAGGTTGAAACTATTTCTCCAAAATAGTTTCACACAACAAACCGTTAGGTACACCTGGCTCATAACAAACTTAGCTACACCTGGCTCAGTTCAGCTTTAGTTTTTTAACATGTGATGGGATTAGGGGAATGTGAATACAAATATAACAGGTAAAATAGTCCTTGCTATCAGGTAGCTTAGACCACTTCCATAAATGAGGAAAATAAACCCAGAAAAAAAATATGCTGAGGTCATTTAATTTTAGATTTTATTTTGTAAGGGATTATGTATTTTGAATGGGTCAATGATCTGAACAGACTGTGAGATTTTGATCCAGATCTCTTAACTACTACTGTGTGCCATCTGTTTAAGTAATAGAAGAAATAAGGGAGAGAATTTTTTCATAAAAGGATTTTAGTTTCCTGTAAATACGTATTTTCTTTTTAACTTTTCTTTAAATGTTCCCTCATCACCCTATTCTTACCAGGAACTCAAGAAAGAAAGAAAGAAAAACTCAAAAAATACAAGAGAAAGAGAAGGAATTGAAGAATAAAAATAAGGAAACAGAAATGAGAGGAAAGCATTGGGATAGATAGACAGGAAGTCATGTATGGAATTGCTCAATAGTATACTTAGACGTATGGAGCCCATGTTTGTAAGGGGTGGGTGTTGTCCCAGAGACCTTTCACACTGTCTCCCCAACTTCCAAATAGAAACATGTGCTTGACTTCTTCTTCCTCTCTTTTAGCAGAACTCAAACCAAAAATGGGAATCAACCCTGCTAATTACTTCTGAGTGGACTAGCCAGAATCAGGCAACAATATTTAGGTCAAAACTTATGACCTATGGACTAGAAATGGGGTTTCAGATACAGGTAGTTAATCAATCTAGGATAAGAACATATAGGTAGTTCACTTCATTCATCCCAGAGGAAAGAATTTGGGAAGACAAGGAAAGGTAAAATGAGCCTCCGTGTCTCAAGACCTTTCCCAGGAAACTATTGAGGACTTGTAGTTAGAAATGATTAGAGAGAATGATCTAGTTTAATATCACTGTAAGGACTACATAGGACAAAACAAACAAAAACAAAATCCTACCTACTAAATCAGTAAGAAGTCACTAATCACAGGCTTGACTGTGAAGTGTAGAGATTAGTGAACCCTGGTAGCTAAATTCACTTTCTGGGTTGAGTATTATTACTCTTTTATGGGAATTAATTAAACAAAAATTTATTGAGTTCAATCTGTGTTAAGCACTACAATACATACCAGAGATTTAAAAATCAGTCTTAAAGGAGCTCCATCCAATGTCAGAGAATGAAATTTAAACTGATACTTATTATTTGTATAGTAAATACAGCAATAGATGTCTACAGGGAGACATTAGGCCACAATGCGAGGGGAGGTGTGTGTGTGATCAGGCTAGTCAAGGTAAATAAGTAGGCAAAGAAGAGAAGGGCTTTTCACATAGAGGGGCCTCCATAAAAAATTTTTTTTTAGTTTTTTAAAAAAGGAAGTACACAACAGTAGAATATTGCTAGAGCAAAAGATGACAAAATGTAAGCAAGAGTGGGTTATGCAAGTTAAGGGCCTTTGTTTTTATACTACAGGCAATGAGAAGCCATCAAAGGGTTTTCTTAACAGCACTTTAAACTGTCATTCTGTTGCTTTCTGGCCTCCACTGTTTCTGATGAGAAGCTAGCTGTAATTCTTATCATTGTTTTTCTGTAGGTTAGGCTGCTTTTAAGATTTGTTTCTTTATCTTAGTTTATCAGCAGTTACACTATGTTTCTAGGTGTGGTTTTCTTTGTATTTATGCTCCTGGGGGGGTTCACTTATTTCCCTGGATGTGTGGATTGCTGGTTATTGTATCTTTTTATTGAATTCTTGCCAGCATTTCTTCAAGTATTTTTTTCTGCCTGTTCTCTCTTTCTCTGTGACTACACTTAAATTTATGCTAAATTTCTTACTCCTTAGTACAGGTCATTCCAAGATCTGTTCATTTTTTTTCAAATCTCTTTGTTTCTTTGCTTCAATTTGCATAATTTCTATTGAGAGCCAATAATTCCCAGAAAATCTGAATGTTAACATTTTCCCAAAAACACAAACACCCTACAAATGGCTGTGGGTTCCTTTGGGGTATTGTCCAAAGGCATGTTAGTCAAGAGAACAGAAATCAAAAGATATTACAACAGAGAACTTACCACTGAGTGTTGATGGACTGGAAAAGCAAAAAGGGAATGCTGAAGTAGCCCAGATGTGGTAACTACAGAGAGCAGCTATCACCTCTAACCTAGCGAGATACCAGCTGGCATAGGAAAATGTAGTTTGTAGAGTCTGAGCCATAGCATTACATAGGAAAGTTATGGATGAGTGTATCTGAAGTTAAGATAGCTCAATAACAATAACTTAACAACCAGTAACATATCAACATTTGTTTGTGCTAAATTAGTAAAAACTTCCCAGATTGGATCCAAACTAATGCTACCTTATGCAGTTTTACAGACTTTTAGCTCTTTTGAAAGGAGAAGGCAATGGCACCCCACTCCAGTACTCTTGTCTGGAAAATCCCATGGACAGAGGAGCCTGGAAGGCTGCAGTCAATGGGGTCGCTAAGAGTCAGACACAACTGAACGACTTCACTTTCACTTTTATGCATTGGAGAAGGAAATGGCAACCCACTGCAGTGTTCTTGCCTGGAGAATCCCAGGGGCGGGGGAGCCTGGTGGGCTGCCGTCTCTGGGGCCACACAGAGTCGGACACGACTGAAGCGCCTTAGCAGCAGCAGCAGCTCTTTTGAAAAGAATCCAGTACACGAAGTTGTCAGTTTTCTGCTGTACTATGATTATTGTTAGTGTCTTTTCCAGGAGTAAGGAGTACCTTTGCTGCAGCTCACACATGTACTTGCTACAAAATCATAAACAAGGGCAGGTTTGGAAGAGACCGGCATAACTGAGGATGAGTAGACCCTCCTGCAGCATTCAGTCTCACACCATATGGCACAAAATGGCATAGACTAAGTAGAGCTGGCAGGAATCCATGTTCTCCCTACCTCCATTTCCTATGCATTGCCTAATATGGCCAGGGCAAGGAGAAGACAGTTTCCTCTCCTAAGGTAGGATGACCACCATTGCCAATGAAAAACCAACTCCTTTTCCTTTGTTGCCTCTTTCTTGCCTCAACTCCAGCTACTTTACCCAGCCCAATCATCTCTAGTTCCCTAATGCAAACAGATGACAAAAACAGGGCTTGGTATTCACCATTTCATCTTACAGAGTTCTGAATATTGAAGGATTTTTGTTGAACACTTATACAACACTGGACATGAACATTTTTTCTAACTTCTTAATCTTTAGGACTGCTGAATTTCCACTGGAAAGGAGTCATTTCTTCAAGTCTTATGTTCTTTAGTGCTATAAATTGACATTCTCTACCACCTTTTATTATTTATAATAAATAATAATTTTATAATAAAAATTACCTTTTATTGTTAACAGCAAAGAGACCAGATTCATGATATTCCACATAATTTAATATTTAGAAGACTAGAATAAATTTTTCTACATCTGCATATATTAATTATATATAGCACTCTGTCAGTTATACAACACAAAAAAAACATTTATAGGTGAACATTAAAATGGCAGTGTACCTATTAGTAACTGAACACTAACAAGATAATAATCAAGTATTCATTTAATGGGAGAGTCTAGTATTTCCTGATAATCCTGCCTTCTTAAATTCCTCCAGTAAAGTTTATAGCCAGCAAGGACAAAAACACTAATCATAATGATTACCCCTCCAAAGACATCATAGACACTAGGAAATATATGCAACACTAGAAGCTGCAACACCATTGCTACCACGATCTCCAGATGTTGTACTGTGCTGACCAAAGCTGGGTGGAATTTGTCTAAGGCATAATAAACTCCCAAGAAGGCTGCAGTAGAACAAATGCATATAGCAATCAGATAACTCCAGGTTTCTCCATCTAATGGGATGATGGGTTCTTGAAGAACAAACATAGTAGATATTCCCCAGACTGTCCCAGTCCAACCAAATGTAAACAGTGCAGTCCACATGCTGATCTTCTCCTTAATGGATCTGTATACTATCATGGAAAGAGCAGTGGTCAGTCCAGCCATCACAGTCATAGTGTACCCAAAGGCTTCTTTCCAGGCATTTAACAAAGAATTATCTTCATCAACAATGTTGGGGATCATGACAAGACAAACACCTAAGATGCTGCAAACAACTGTAGCCATGTCAACATAAGCCATTTTCTCATCTACAAGTAAAAAAGCCAAAATGGCACTGAAGACGGTGGTTGTGGCTCTCCACATAGTGGTCCCATTGCTGGGAGGAACTATTGAAAATGATGTATAAGCACAGGTGATAGAGATGACATTGCATACACCGTAAAAGAAAAGTCGCAGTCTGTATCCACTTGGTCCAAAGGGCGCTTCCTGGTAGTAACACACAACTAACACAGAGAAGACCTGCAAAACAGAACGGATAAAAATCAGTTCTAGAGATGGAACTTTGGAACGATCGGAAACAAGCCTAGTGATAAGAGCTACACATCCATGAGCCAAAGCAGATCCAAACAGCACTATCCACATTTTTCTGGATTGAAAAATATTTTTTTCTGCAAAGCTTTGGAACTGTCCAATCTCATTGGTCACTGGGTCTTCTGTTGGAGGGCAGGTATCCATGGTTCCAAAGAAGGTTCTTCCTTTTCTTTTCATTTCACTGAGTAGGCCTTTCTTTGGATTTTCTTCCATAAAACTTCCATAGTCTTCATTGATTTCTTCATATCCACCATCCCCAGGCTGAGGATAATGAGACGTATATTTCACCATTACTGTGTTTGGATGTATTTTCACCCGTTTTTTAACTGGATATTTTTTGGAGGGAGAAGTATCCATTTCTCCAGGCAATCAAGTCTATTTAAGAAGGAAAAAAAGACAAATGTACATGTTCATCAGTTGAATTATCGCTTTAAATTCCATTATAATCTCATGCATCAATTCAATAATAGAAAGCAGAGGTTGTAACAGTTTTTTTTTCCTAAAGTAATAGGAAGAGATGATCTGACAATATGCCTTATCATTATACAAGCTCCAGTGAAACTGTCTACCCTTTTTTCACTCTCATCCTAAGTCAGCCCCAGTTTCTTATCATGATTATTCTTTGTCTCATTAAACTGTATTTCTTTAAATATAAATAACTGATTTTTTCCATTTTTTCATTCCTACCTCTCTATCAACCCAATAAGATAAACACAGAAAAATAAATAACAAGGTAGATCAAACCTTTCCTTCTGATTGTGTCCATTTGTCTATAAGTTATTAAGTCCAAATTCTTTTGTATAATCACTTCTGTATGATACCAAAACTAGTCTTATGAATTATCCATGATTTTTTAAACATTTATTCTAGATTCCCATACATCTTCAGATATATGGAATACTGAAAGTAGAAAATAAAATATTCTTTTTGATTTTGTGACATTCATGCACTGTTGCTATATACAACTTTTCTGATGAGCAACTGGGCAATAGGTTTAAGATACTAACTGAACTACCCTTCAATTGAGCAATATCACATCTAAGATTTTACCCTAAAGAGATGAACACAAGATGCTTTTTACCTTATGTGTTTTTTAAGAAAGGAAAAAAGAGTACATATTTATATTTGTTTATATAATATAAAAAGTACAACATAAAGGATTATGGAAACATACAAAGGAAACGAGTAATCATTGAGGTGGGGCAGGAAATAATAGAAAACATTTTGTATACTTTTTAATATATTATTTGAATCATGATAATTGTTGAAAATTTTTTTTTAAGTTCATCTGGTATTGAGAAAAGAGAGCACATAAAAAGGTTGGGAAAATGTATGAACAGGAGACTTCATTGTAGCACACCAGAATGACCCTCCTACTACACTATGAATCCGTTTAAAATAATAATGCTGATCTTTACTGATGTAGAAAGATGTCCATGTTGTATGAAGGATTTGCCATGGTGCTGGCATATAGTAAAATCTCAAAAAATATTAATAAATCCAGCTTCCTTTCACCTATAATTAACTCTTTTGAAACACTGGATGTCTTCTACAATGTTATTCTTTCTTTGAGACCAGTATTTGTTCATTCAGTTCTCTTTAGTTCTTTCCCCTCTCCCCAAGAACAATTTGCTATTTCCTTCCCAATGATTTCTTCCCCCCAAAACAAAAAAATTTAAAAAGGAAACCTTTTTATTTTTTGTCTTCATGACATATTTCCCTTGTTCATTGCCCAAAACTCATCAGTTCCAGGATCTTAAACCACGGTCCAGAAATCAAATCCCATTTTGTTTTTTAACACCATCTGGATAAACCAATTGTTCCTATTTATTTTTTTCTCTTCTAAATGACACTACCTGCAGTTGGAAGAATCATTTTAAAAACCACCACCTGTGCCTCCAAGCCCTTCAGTTCCTGGCCTGGATCTCCAACTCGCAGTCCTTCTTGCATAATGCTATTAAACTAATCTGGATGTTCTCTTTTTTCAACTTTTATCAGGATATTTCCACTTTGAATCATTACTTTAGCTTTAGTCACAAACTGAATTAACAATCTTGGTCTCCTAAATAGATTTTCTGTCCCTAAATTCCTCATTTATGTTTGAAATACCACCATCTTTGTAGTTCCCCAAGCTAGAAACCAAGGAACACTCAATTATTCTGCCATCATACTCCATTTGGTCATCAATTTTATTGTTTTTGTCTCTGAAATATTTCTCTGACTTTTCCTTTCTCCTCCAATTTATTTTACCCTTTGAATCTGGATCAGATTTTTGTGAATTCCCATCTAGCATATTGCAACAGCATCCTAACTAGTCCCCTTGAATCCTAGTCCTTCTTTTCTAAAATCTAACTATATTATGCTACTGTCACATTAATGTCTTTAAAAGATTCAAACAAAACAAAAAACTTCCCTCAAGCTTTCCCCATTCAAGAACATACACTATTTCCTACCAACTACCTCACTGAGTCTCAACTCCTCTGCCTGGCTCTCAAGATCCTGCCTAGCCTTGCCCCTATCAATACTTAGCTCCTTAACACAGAGACTTCACTCCAGTGTCCTCCCTGTCCTGACACCCCACATTACATGTTTCTCTTAAGTCTTTATTCCTACTAGTTTCCCCTCTGCTCCCACTTTATAAACTGTTCATCTTTTAAGAAGGCCCAGTCCAAATCCTGCCTTTTAGAAACAAGCCTTCCCTGACCACTCTAGTCACTTTTTTTTCTTCCTTATTTAATGTCTGCAATAGTTCTTCTAATTTTTGTAATCTCATCACTTTGTTATTTACTTGTCTCAACTCAGTGGAATTTTATCTGCAGTCATTGTACCCAAATTTGCTGTTAAATTGCCTTTCCTTGCTAGTCAGCAAGTATCTTAATGACATCTCATAACTTCCTATTTGCTTAAAATTGTTAAAATTGTGGTTTATATCCATCAAAGCTTTTCCCTTCCCACTGCAGCCAGATTTCTAGTCCCAGGAGCATGAACAGGGGAAGGACACATTCTGCTGTTTTACTCCTGAGAGAAAGGAGCTAGGCTCCAGCTTCTCCGGTGTATTGGCACAGGGAGGAAGGGAAAGGACACATATCTCAGACATTGGTTGCTGCTGTGTGATGGCTTTTGGATGTATAAACTTGGCTAGGCTGAACTACATTCCCAAGTTATTTAATCTAACACTAATCTATGTGCTGCTATGAAGGTTTTTGCAGATGTGACAGAAGTTCCTAATCAGTTCCTATTAACTTTAAGTTAATACAAGAAAGACTATCCTGGGTGAAGTGAAGTGAAAGTCACTTAGCTGTGTCTGACTCTTTGCAACCCCATGGACTGTAGCCCATCAGGCTCCTCTGTCCATAGGATTTCCCAGGCAAGAATACTGGAGTGGGTTAACCTCTGACCTAAACAAGTAAGCTCATTCAAAAAGAGATTAGGCTTTCCATGAGCTCAGAAATTGCAAACAGTTCATGCCATTAGGGTTCCAGGCTTCTCATGACCTTCCTTCCTTACTACCTGTGGACAAGAAGCTTTGGCCTGTTCTCATGGTTTCCAACCAGAGAAGGCAATGGCACCCCACTCCAGTACTCTTGCCTGGAAAATCCCATGGGCAGAGGAGCCTGGTAGGCTGCAGTCCATGGGGTCGGGAAGAGTTGGACACGACTGAGCGACTTCACTTTCACTTTTCACTCTCATGCATTGGAGAAGGAAATGGCAACCCACTCCAGTGTTCTTGCCTGGAGAATCCCAGGGATGGCGGAGCCTGGTAGGCTGCCGTCTATGGGGTCGCACAGAGTTGGACACGACTGAAGTGACTTAGCAGCAGCACATGGTTTCCAACATGCTCCTGATCTTTTCTTTCTGATTGCCTGCCCTACAGACCACAGACTTCATTATCCAGCCCTGACAATTACATTAGCCAATTTCTTATAATAAATATCCTACTGGTTCTGTGTCTCAGGTTGAACCATGACTCTAATACATGGTGAAATTCTGTCTTTGATTGTTGTCTTTGTTTCTGTACTAACTCTAAAAGGCCACTGATAGTCTCTAGGTTGTAGACATCCAAATGCAGGCTATCTTGCATCAATTATTTAGTCTCCCCAGTGCACAAATCCTTGATGTAGGCTGCTATGGGCCACAGGTTTTTGCTGTTTGGGTTCTCTTGCCTGTTGAAGTTCTCTTAGTGAGGCACCAACAGTATTCACTTGACCCCAGGAAAGTCATATATCCTTACCACTCCAGTGAGTATTATATCAGCTACTCACCACTCCCCCCTTCTCTCCAATCTTACTTCTCTTTGCTCAAGCAAGTAAAGAGCAAATTAAATGTTCTATCTAAGCAGACTTTCAGTTGGAGGAAGAAAGCACACCCAACTGTTGTAAATAATAATTTGGTAACTTTCACCCTCAGTAGATTTTAAAGGGGAATATCCCTCTCCCCTCCCCATTAGGAAAAAGCACAACACTGTTCTTGGACCAAGGACCCATAACAGATACGATTCCTTTGACAGATTGTGTTTTCCAAAGAGAGCCACCAATCTAGTATCTCCCATACTACATGTCTAGTTTTTTTAAAATGTGAGTTTGACATTATTAAATAGAGAAGTAGGGTCTATGCTCCTTCCCTTTAAAAGTAGCCCCACTTTTGTGACTATTTCACCAGTAGCATATGGAAGAAGTGACCTGTTGTAACTTCTGAGATTAAGTCATAAATATAACTATGCCTTTCTAGCTGCAACACTTGTGCTTGGAGCTCTGAGCTATCAGGTCAGTAGTCTGACTGCTCAGAAGCCACCATGCTATGAATAAGCTCAAATGAGCCATGTAAAGAAAGCACATGGAGAGGTCCTAAGACTGAACAGAGAGAAATTCCTGGTCAGCCCCCAGGTGCTCCAGCCCCTTGCTGTTCCAAGTCCAGCCACTCATCTGACTTTAAGTATATACGAGACCCTGAGTCAGAATTGCCCTTCCAAGGTATTTCCAAATTCCTGATCTTAGAAACTATGACAGATAGTAAAATGAGTGTTGTCATTTTAAGCCACTAAAGCTTTGGAGTGACTTGTTACCTGCAATAGATAGCTGGAACACCCTATTTCCTTTCCCAGGATTTTAAGGAATGGGAAGGAGGAATGGTCTTAATGATAGCTTAAAGGCCCCTTATATTTGGACCAAACTGATTTGTCCCTCGTTGTGAGATCCTGGATTCTAATTCTGAGGTAAGAGGAAAGTTTTTTGTTTTGTTTTCAAATAAGTACAGTTGATTCACAATCTGTTAGTTTCTGGTGTACAGCAAAATAATTTTATTATATATATGTATATACATATATATGCACATGTATATAACTGAATCACTTTGAGATATATATATATATGTATATATACATATATATGAATGAAGAAGAAAATTTTCAACATCCTGTTAGGCACAGATTAGTGTATTTAATCCTAGTCCAACTGCATATTTTAAAGTATTATTTCAACTGTGTCATCTTTTTCATTTCTGTCACTGGATTAGTTTATACCTGATATCTTCCAGGTATATCTCAACACCTTTAATATTATTTTGTATCCCACTAATGCAGAAGTCAGTCTTATACTAAAGGGATACATAAAGATTTTTTGGCTGCACCATTCATCATGTGAGATCTTCCCTTACCAGGGATCGAACCTATGCCCCCTGCATTGGGAGCATGGAACCTTAACAACTGGACCACCAGGGAAGTCTCAAGATCTTATTCATTCTCTCTAGTTTTCATTTAATTTCAGGCTCTGTGAGTATAATTTTTGAAGAGTATCTGGAATCCTGACTAGTACTTACATTTGTGCACATTTAAGTCATTCAACCTGTGAACATTTCAGTAAATAATGAGGTACCATGTCGCCAGCACCACTCTAGGCTCTATAAATAGAAAGATAAATAAAACTAGTGGAAGAGACAGCAAGCAATTCAAATTTAATATTCTTGAAAGTCAGTAATGCAAGTAACTACTTGAATACAGGAAAGGGCACATACAAAAGGCATCTAAACCCAAACACAGAGGATCTTTGCAGATTTCCAGGTGGAAAGGATGCCTGAACTAGGGCTTTAAGCATATGTAACCTATAAAGAAAAAAAGACAAGAAAGAGAAAAACCCAAAATTTTTTTCTAGAGATAAAAAATTTAGGAGTCAGAAATGCTGATTTTGAGTTCTAGCTCTGCCACCAAATAGAGCAATAATTATGTCTATTTTAAGATAAAGAGTTTTAGATGATAATTGTTGGGATCTTTCAACTCAACTCTTCAAAATCAGTTTGTCAGTTTAATGATTTCACATGTCTAGTGTTTTGATATCCCTCCCATGAGGGATCACCACGCAATTCAATGATCACAACTTTCTACTACCTGCTCTAAGTTATTCTGACCAATGTGCCAACTCAACTTCTCCTCCTTCTTTACAGAGATGAGGAATCTGAACTAATTTCCTGGCTCCAGGGGCCCTGACTTTATATGGGGATGTCCCCCTCCCAGGCAGAAATGTCCATTTCAGCTGTGTAAAGCAACTCCCTTGAGCAGAAGGAAGGTGAAACAACAGGACCAGAAGACTAGCCTCCCCAGCTACAAATGTATCAACTTGAAATGCTGAGCAGAACTGGATTAAAAGGATACATAGCTGGTGTCTGCTTGAACAATGGGCACAATTCAAGCCTGAAAGCAGTATTTGTATCCAAAAGAGGTCCTTTCCTATGCTACATCCCACACAGGCCCCAGATCACTTCTGTCCTAAAGCTGAAAATATTAACACTGCATCCCTATCATTTTAGTGGGACTCCTTACCCATAACCCTTATGGTGCCTAAGGCAAATGGCACTTGGTAATAAGAACTTCTTTCTTTAGTTACCAGTTCAGTTCAGTCGCTCAGTCGTGTCTGACTTTTTGCGACCCCATGAATCGCAGCACTCCAGGCCTCCCTGTCCATCACCAACTCGTCAGTGATGCCATCCAGCCATCTCATCTTCTGTTGTCCCCTTCTTCTCCTGCTCCCAATCCCTCCCAGCACCACTAACCCCTAAAATAGTAAAACGTCTTAGATATAAAGCTAGCTAGTGCAACTTGATTATAAGATAGTGATTTAAATGTAGGCATTGATGTGATATTTGACACTCATGAGGCAGACTGGCTTTGAACTAAATATTTATCAGAAACTGATTGGTTACTACCTTATACCTGAGAAGCCAAGTCCTGAGAAACCTTATTACCCTGGTACCCTTGGACAGTCTTGCCCCTGAATGAAAATAAAAAGACCATACCTAACTGGTCACCTGAAAGGGAAGACCCAACAACCATCTTTCCAGGATATTGTGAGACATCACGATATGCATAGGATCTGTGCTATTAAACATACCTTCTGAGACCTACTGAGAGAAGCCATTCTCCCTCCAAACTGATGAAAAAGGGTACCATATTCTGATGCTCCAAAGGCTGTGAGCATGAGTCTACCCATCCTTGTGCTGAACCCTGCCTAGCATAACCTTTAACAGCCCTCTTTGAATTCTCTCTCTTCTCCACTGCAACCCATGAGGATCAGAAGAATTAGAGGCATCATTTAAGTCTACTTGTATTTATTAATACTTTTTGAGTCTATATCTTTTTGTAAAGGCCTACTGTTTTAGTGGGAAAAGAACCTCCTTTTAAGCTCCAACCTCTGGAACTAGAAAATTAGTTCTTAAATAAACTAACAAAGTAGAATTTGAAAGACAAGAATGATAAGTGAGAAATAACAGTAGAAAGTAAAGAACATGCCCTTTCTTAAATCAGTCACACTTAGGAAGTGAGGGATTTACCATGAAGAAGTAAATGTCTGCCCTTCTTAGAAGGTGTGATAATATTCACATTGCGTGTTAAGTAGTAAATTATCAAAATGGAATGTCTATAAACAAATCATGAAACTGAACACTTTTATGAAGATGTAAATGGGGGGCTGCCAGAAAAGTTAATTGTATAAGATTTCAAATACTCAGATTATAAAAGAACCAACATAAGCAAATTCAACTAAAGGAGGGAAAAAGAAAAGACATACAACCTAGGAGTCTCCTATGGTAAACCAACTGAATCTCTTGTTGTTGTGTCTAATCACTAAGTCCCATTCAACTCTTTCAAACCCCACAGACTGCAGCACACCAGGCTTTCCTGTCCTTCACTACCTCCTAGAGTTTGCTCAAACTCAAATCCCTTGAGTCTGAGATGCCATCCAACCATCTCATCCTCTGTTGCCCCCTTCTTCTCCTTCCCTAAATCTTTCACAGCATCAGGGTCTTTTCCATTGAGTTGACTCTTCACATCAAGTGGCCAAAGTATTGGAGTTTCAGCTTCAGCATCAGTATTTCCAGTGAATATTCAGGACTGATTCCTTTAGGATTGACTGGTTAGTTCTCCTTGCTGTCCAAGGGACTCTCAAGAGCCTTCTGCAGCACCACAATTTAAAGGCATCAATTCATTGGCACTCAGCCTTCTTTATGGTCCAATTCTCACATCCACACATGACTACTAGAAAAACCATAACTTTGAATATACAGACCTTTGTTAGAAAAGTAGTGTCTGCTTTTTAAGACACTCTCTAGGTTTGCATAATTTTTCTTCCAGGGATCAAGATCTTTTAATTTTATGGCTTATAGTCATGTAGAAATTTTCTTGGAGCCCAAGAAAAAAAAATCTGCCACTGTTTACACTTTTACCCAATCTATTTGCCATGAAGTGATAGGTCTGGAAGCCAAGATCTTTGTTTTTTGAATGTTGAATTTTAAGCCAGCTCTTTCACTCTCCTCTTTCAGTTTCATCAAGAGGATCTTTAGTTCCTTTCCGCTTTCTGCCGTTAGGGCGGTATCATCTGCACATCTGAGGTTATTGATATTTCTCCCAGCAATCTTGATTCCAGCTTGTGATTCATCCAGCCTGGCATTTAGCATGATGTACTCTGCATTTAAGTTAAATAAGCAGAGTGACAATATATGGCCTTGATGTACTCCTTTCCCAATTTTGAACCAGTCCATTATTCCATGTCCGGTTCTAATTGCTGCTACCTGCATACAGGTTTCTCCTCTCAGGAGGTAGGTAAGGTAGCCTGGTATTTCCTTCTCTTTAAGAATTTTCCACAGTTTATTGTGATCCACACAGTCAAAAGCTTTAGTGTTGTCAATGAAGCAGAAGTAGATGTTTTTCTGGAAGTCCCTTGCTTTTTCTATGATCCAACAGATGTTGGCAATTTGATGTCTAGTTCCTCTACCTTCTTTAAATCCAGCTTGTATACCTAGAAGTTCTCAGTTCGTGTACTGTTGCAGCCTATCTTGAAGGATTTTGAACATTATTTGCTAGCACGCAAAATGGGCACACTGAATCTCTATAAAAATATAGAAAGAAATTTCAAAGAACCTGGACAGAATCATTCTAACTCAAATATATTACTTAGGACAGATCCCTGGGCCAGGAAGATTTCCTGAAGGAGGAAATGGCATCCCATTCCAGTGTTCTTTGTTTTTTCTTTCAAACTTTAAACTTTTTATTTTGTATTGGGGTATAACTGATTAACAGTTGTGGCAGTTTCAGGTGAACAGTGAAGGGACTCAGCCATACATATATATGTATCCATTCTCTCCCAAACCCCCATCCCATCCAAGCTGACACATAACATTGGGTAGAGTTCCATGTTCCTTGTTGGTTATCCATTTTGAATATAGCAGTGTATATGTGACCTTCCCAAACTCCCTAACTATCCCTTCCCCACTGGCAACCATAAGTTTGTTTTCTAAGTATGAGAGTCTTTCTGTTTTGTAAGCAAGTTCATTGCTATCATTTATTTTTAGATTCCAGATACAAGGGATGTCATACAATATTTCTCCTTCTTTATCTGACTTATTTCACTCAGTATGACACTGTCTAGGTCCATCCATGTTGCTGCAAATGGCATTATTTCATTCTTTTTAATGGCTGAGGAATATTCCATTGTACATATGTACCACATTTTCTTTATCCATTCCTCTGTCGATGGGCATTTAGTTTGCTTCCATGTCTTGGCTATTGTAAACAGTGCTGTCATGAATATTGGGGTCCTTGTATCCTTTCAGATCATGCTTTTCTCTGGACATATGCTCAGGAGTAGGATTGCAAGGTCATATGGTAGCTCTATTTCTACTTTTTTTAAGGAACCTCCATCCTGTTCTCCATAATGGCTGTATTAATTTACATTCCCAACAACAGTGTAAGAGGGTTCCTTTCTCTCCACACCCTCTCCAGCATTTGTTTGTCAATTTTTAAATGACAGACAGTCTGACTGATGTGAGGTGTCTCACTGTAGTTTTGATTTACATTTCTCTAATAACTAGCAGTGTTGAACATCTTTTCATATGACTGTTGGTCATCTGTATATCCTCTTTGGAGAAATGTCTGTTTGGATCTTCTGCCCATTTTTTGAGTTGACTGCTTGTTTTGATGATGTTAAGCATCATTTAAGTGTTTGTAAATTTTGGAGACTAACCCCTTATCGGTCATATTATTTGCAAATATTTTCTCCCAATCTGTGGGTTGTATTCTCATCTTGTTTATTGTTTCCTTTGCTGTGCAAAAGTTGCTGAGCTTAAGTAGGTCTCATTTGTTTATTTTTGTTCTTATCTCCATTATTCTGGGAGATGGATCAAAAAAGATGTTGCTATGATTTGTCAGAGTTCTGCCTATGTTTTCCTCTAGAAGTTTTATAGTGCTGGTATCACATTTAGCTATTTAATCCATATTGAGCTTATTTTTGTGTCACCCCAATATTCTTGCCTGAAACGTTCCATAGACAGAGGAGCCTAGTATGCTACAGTCCCTAGGGTCACAAAGAATCAGACACGACTAAGCAACTGAGCATTGAGTACTGACTATATATAATGGCTGAAACTGCAATTAAAATATTAATAGCACTCATATTGCATCAGATTGTTGCCTGACAAACAACAGTGCATCTACATCAATCTGAGAAAAGGATAAAATAAGGCATGTTATCAATTTCTCCTTTGTAGCACTTAGATTAAAGCATACTTGCAATAGCTATCAGAAAGAGACTACGAAGACAAGATCTTGATTTAGCCAGAGAACATGACAACTTTTTCAGCTCTAATGGAAATAATCAGAATTAACGTAAAAGCAAGAATGGGAAAACATAGAAAAAAGAAAGGCACAACTGATGACTCTAAAATCCAATGAAAACAAGGAAATATGGAAGAAGTCAATAATAATACTGTCAGTAGACAGACATATTGATATTTACATTTGTACAGACAGTGTGCTAAACACTAAACATGGGTCAACTCAGCTTTGAGAGAAAATGAAATCTTAGGAGATTGTGGAGTGGGACAGCATTGGGGAAGGGTGGAAAACAAACCTCTCCCCCCAAAATGGAGAAAACTAATGGCCTACCTCACTGTGAACAGAGAGGACTTAAAGGTACTCACTTTGCGAAACTAATTTGGCTCATATTGTTGAACACCCCCTATGTGAAGGGCACCAGGTAGTCCATGTGGAGCAGGTCAGTAGCTTCTACTGTTGAAGTGAATTTGTCCCAGAGTTTTGTCTGGAACTTTGTCACATGTCACCCCAAATTAGTCTCTCCTCTCTGCTCTTCTGTCACCCTTTCCTCTTCCCAATCTACTCACTCTTTCCCCACAGATACAACCTGGTCTGACGTTCTAGCCCAGAAGTAACTACCACCTGTTCATGCAAATGGTTTCAGGAAAAAATTATATTTATTTTATTGCCTAAAAGGACAAGCCATTATCACTGTCAGAGTCACATTCCGCTTTCATAACAGAATAAACTATTTTCATTTTCCTGAAATCATAAGTTCTCTGACAGGGTACAGGAGTGAAGATGACAAAATATCTATGCAGAAAGTAGGATAAAAGCCTCAGTCATGTGAGCACCCCTGACACTAGAGCCCCACCCTAAAAACTAGCCTCTTACCATCCAGACCAAAATGTATACATATCACTACTCTGGGTCTTTTTCCTGTCCTATCTGGTACTTAGACCCTGCCTCCTTCTGTCATTTTATTCTCTCTGTGTATGACATTGTTCAGCTTTAAAAAGCAGTGGATCCTCAGTATGTCTTTGCGGAAAGAGGGACAACCTAAGTGCCCCAACAGATGAATGGATAAAGAAATACAGTATATCCATACAATTGAATATTACTTGTCCATAAAAAGGAATGAAGTTTCAATACATGCTACATCATGGATGAACCTTGAAGACAGTCAGCTAACTGAAATAAGCCATACCCAAAAGAACAAATACTGCATAATTCCACTTATATGTGGTATTTAGAATAGGTACATTCATAAAAAGAAGAAAATAAATTTGAGATTCCTGGGGGCTGGGGGAAGAGGGAATGGCAGTTTATGGCTACAAGGTTTCTGTTTTGGGTAATCAAAAAATTTTGGAAATAGATAGTGGTGGTGGTTGTACAATATTGCAAATGTAATTAATGTCATTGAGTTGAACATTTTAAAAGTGTTAAAATGGTAGATTTTGCTTTATTTCCATTTTAACCCAATTTTTTTAAATAGGAGAAAAAAGAAAAGAGAGGTGTGTGTGTGTTGGGGGGTGTTGTGATTCCTCCAGTTGGGGGATAAAGGAAGGCAATGATATGCATTGGTATTTTTAAAAACCTCCTCAGTGATCTTAACATATAATTTTCTTGTGCAAGAACCACTCAACTAAATTATCTAGGGACCCTTCTGGCTTTAAGATTTAATGAATCTATGGCTACTGCATGATTGAGGAAGCCAGGGATGGAGATTTTTTTTTTAAGTGGTCACTGAAGCCAGATTGTCTGGACTTGAGTCTAAGTTATAGATTTATTAAATATGCGACCTTGGGTACTTACTTAACCTCTTCTGAAAATTTCAATAAGATTCTACTCATAGGGTAGAATAAAAATATTAAATCACTTAATAATACAAAACACCTAGAATATGGCACCTAGCAATTGCTCAATAAATTTAGTTCTTTTTCCACATGATTCCATCTGCCTGGAATGATATGGTCCTCCCCCTTTCTGCTCTTATCTACCTGCAGAGCTCACATTTGTGCTTCAGTGGTTTGCTCAAGTGTTACTTCCTCCTTTGCAAAGTCTTAACTGGTCTGTCTAATCTTTGTGCACCATTATCTCTGGCACATACTGGCATGAAGTAAATGTCTGTTGGATGGAATGGAATGGATTTGAAAACCGAGAAGTGGAAGACATGGAAAAGAATGAGGAATGATGTTGACTACTGACATCTCTATAGGATCTTATAGACCCACTTCTGCTCTCTTATATCACTGTTCAATCAATGGTAGGTAACTGAAAACCTACAGTTTCCCATGATCATTCAAACAAAGACTGTTCAGAAGAATTCTCCCTGTCCTCTGCCTTTACCCTCTTTACTAGTCAGAGTTCTCCAGAGAAACAAAATTAACATGATGTGTATATATACAGTTATAAGAAAAGAATAATTTTAAGGAACTGGCTCATCCAATTATGCAGCCTGGCAAATCTAAAATCTTCAGAATACCCCAGCAGGCTGAAGATCCAGGAAACAGTTGCAGTTTAGGTCCAAAAGACTCTGCTGGCAGAATTCCCTTCTCCTCAGGAGCTGTCAGGTTTTTTCTATTAAGGCCTTCAGCTGATTGGCTGAGGCCCACTCTTATTATGGAGAGCAATCTGCTTTACTCAAATCCACCGATTTAAATGTAACTCTCATCAAAAAGGAGAAGGCAATGGCAACCCACTCCAGTACTCTTGCCTGGAATATCCCATGGACGGAGGTGCCTGGTAGGCTACAGTCCCTGGGGTCGTGAAGAGGCGGATGTGACTGAGCAACTCTACTTTCATTTTTCACTTTCATGCACTGGAGAAGGAAATGGCAACCCACTCTAGTACTCCTGCCTGGAGAATCCCAGGGACGGAGGAGCCTGGTGGGCTGCCGTCTATGGGATCACACAGAGTCAGACACGACTGAAGCAACTTAGCAGCAGCAGCAGCTTATCAAAAAACACCCTTGCAGAAACATCAGCATCATCTTTTATTTATTTTAATTGGAAGATAATTACTTTACAATATTGTAGTGGTTTCTGCCATACATTGACATGAATCAGCCATGGGTGTACCTGTGTTCCCCATCCTGAGCCCCCCCTCACCTCCCTCCCCATCCCATCTCTCAGGGTCATTGCAGTGCACCAGCCCTGAGTGCCCTGTCTCATGCATTGAACCTGGACTGGCAATCTATTTCACATATGGTAATATGTATGTTTCAATGCTATTCTTTCAAATCATCCCACCCTCATCTTCTCCCACAGAGTCCAAAAGTCTTTTCTTTATCTCTATGTCTCTTTTGCTGTCTCACATATAGGGTCATTATTACCATCTTTCTAAATTCCATATATATGCGTTAATATACTGTATGGGTGTTTCTCTTTCTGACTTACTTTACTCTGTATAATACGATCCAGTTTCATCCACTTCATTAGAATTGATTCAAATGCATTCTTTTTAATAGCTGAGTAATATTTCATGTGTATATGTACATGGCTTTCTTATCCATTTATCTGCCAATGGACATCTAGGTTGCTTCCATGTCCTAGCTATTGTAAACAGCATCAACATCATCTTTGACCAGCCAAGTTGACACATAAAATTAACTATCACAGTCCTTTATATGCACAAAAGTTCTGGCTACTGCAGGAAATTCTCTGAATATGTCATGCTCTCTCATGATTCTGGATTTTTATATATGCTGTTCCTTCTTTATGGATTACTCTTTTCCTACTTTTTCACCTGGTAAATTCCTGCTTATTTTTTAAGACCCATCTCTGGAGATCTTCCCTAGGCCCACTTCCTACCCCCAGTCTGAGTTAGATGCCCACCAAAGTGCTTCAATCATAGAATGTATTGAATGCATTGAATTATAACTGTATTTTTTTCTTTCTCTTCTGCTAGACCTGTGAGAGTTTTTAACCCCACAGGTATTAAAATTAGATATTACTGATTTTTATGTTTGCAGCACCTAGCTCAGTGCTTGGCATGAGATGGGTGTTTAGTAAGTGTTTGTTGAATGAATGAATGAGTGAATGAATGGACTATTTTTAGTGAAGCAAATTTTATTAAGTAGAAAATATAAGTAACACGCATGCATGCATGCTAAGTCGCTTCAGTTGTATCCATCTCTTTGTGACCCTATGGACTGTAGCCTGCCAGGCTCCTCTGTCCATGGGATTCTCCAGGCAAGAATACTGGAGTGGGTTGCCGTGCCCTCCTCCAGAGGATCTTCTCAACCCAGGGTCAAACCTGTATATCCTATGGTTCCTGATTTGCAGGTAGATTATTTACCACTGGGCCACCAGGGAAGCCCATAAGTACCATAAACAAATGGATTTAAATGGCAAGTAACTCAAATAAGGGGCCTTATCATTAAAGTACTTTAAAGTCCTTAATAACATTTCGAGAATGATAAAACATTAAGGTGACAAGTTTGGCTATGAAGAGAATGTGTGTATTTAGCTTTTCTGCCTCTGATTCTATTTCTGCTGCTGGGTCTCTCATATTTTCTTTAATATTAAATTCTCCAGGCATAACTAGAGCTGTCCCTTAAATAATGTGTATCTACTTTTCTTAATTAAACTATTATTAACCAGTTAGGAAGGATGTAGAGATACATATCTTTTAGCACCACCAGATTGAACTTCCATTGCTATCTCCCTGCTTTCCAGAACATGTCTCACAGTTTGGCCCAGTCAAGTAAATCCCACCAACAAGACCACAGCAGTTCCTTAACAGACTTCCCTGGACTTGCTCAGGACAAGCTTCACTTAGAAGCTGTTCACCACCATCAGATCTTTAAGAAAAAAAAAAAAAAACACCACATTTTGTTTATTCTTACTTCAAAAGCAACATATTTATTGTAGAAAATTGAGAAATGTGAGGAAGCAAAGAAAATGAAAACAACTCAATCCTACCACCCAGAAATAACTACTGACCCTCCCAGGCTTTTTTCTATTTGTGAACATTTTTTCCCCAATGTAATACAATATAAATACTCACTCATACATATCCAGCTCTTTGTGGCCCAATGGACTGGAGCCCTCCAGGCTCCTCTGTCCATGGGATTTCCCAGGCAAAAGTACTGGAGCAAGCTGCCATTTCCTACTCCAGGGGATCTTCCCAACCCAGGGATCAAACCCTGGCCTCCTGCATCTCCTGTGGCCTCCATTCATAGGTGAGTTTTTTACCACTGGGCTCCCTTGTGGCTTAGCTGGTAAAGAATCCACTTGCAATGCAGGAGACCTGGGTTCAATCCCTGGATTGGGAAGATCCCCTGGAGAAGAGAAAAGCTACCCACTCCAGTATTCTGGCCTGGAAAATTCCATGGACAGTCCATGGGGTCACAAAGAGTTGGACACAACTGAGCAACTTTCGCTCACTTCACTTTCACTTTACCACTAATGCCACCTGGGAACAAAAGTGGTATCAAACACTATATCCTATTTTATAACTCCCCCCTTACTTATCAATACATTGTAAACATTTTTCCATGTCATTAAATATCATTTTTAATGGCCAGTTACTATGTACCCAATATTGGGTTCTAAACACAACAGGTCAGTCATTAACTTCAGCTTTATGACAGCTGAAAGGCAAATGAGATGACCAACTGCTGCTGATCTTTTATGCAGGGATAGATCTATAACCATCCCAGGAAAAGGCACAGATAACAATGTTGACGTTTTCTCGCTGAATATAAATGAGGAAACAGTTTTTGATGGCCAGGGGAAGATTGTGAAAGAATAAATAGGAGATAAGTCAAGAGGATTCATGTTTCTCTCTTTGTTTCCTGTTCAAATGTCATCTATGGAGAGAAACTGGCTGAGACAAGTAGTGAAATAAAGTGTCTTCATTCATTTTTTGTGTTTATTTAGGATCAATACACTGTTTGGTTTTGAAAAATTTTGAGGTAACCATCCAATTAGAGTTAAAGGAAAAATGAAACCACAGGAAATATCAAGCACAGACGCTTCCAAGCATCTGGGAAGTACTCTTTTGGATTGCTTGGTCCTGAATATAGTTCTAGGTTCTCTAATTATAAGGATATGTTTATTTAGCCTCTATTCTATGGCAGGCATATACTAAGAACTTTACCATTTAAAGGTCAAGTAAATTCTGTGAAGTAGGTTATAATCTCTATTCTGTACATAAGGAAATAGGTTCTGAGAGACTGGATAATTTGCCAGTTAGTGGGTGACATAACTAGTTAATGCTAGAGACAAGATTCATATCAAGGTCTGCCTTCCAAAGCCCTTTCCTCTATGTTAGTCTATTAAGTAACCATTCATGGTAGGCAGAGTAATGCCCCCCACCTCATCCTAACTGCCAGAACATTACCTTATATGACAAAGGGGAATTAAGGTTGCCGATGGAATTAAAGTTGTTAATCAATTGACCTTAAAATAGGGAGACCATCCTGGGTTATCTAATTGGGCCCATTGTAATCACAAGTGTCCTTAAAAGTGGAAGACAGAGACAGAGAAGATGTGTCAACAGAGGCAAAGTCAGAGTGATGCAATGTGAGGACTCAGCCTGCTGTTGCTAACACTGGAGATAGAAGGCAATCATGAACCAAGAGATGTGAGCAGCCTCCAGAAGCTAGAAAAGGCAAGGAAGTGAATCCTTCCCTAGAACATCCAGAAAGGGATATACCCTGCCAATACCTGGGTTAAGCCCAGTGACACCTGAACTGGACCTCTGACTCACAGAACTGCCAGATAATAAATTCATGTTGTTTTATGTCACCAAGTTTGTGGTACTTTGTTACAGCAGCAAACAGGAAACTCATACACCATCATTTTGTGGATATCTAAAAATCAGATTTGTATTCTTAGAGAGAAGACCCACACACTTAGTTGTTGTTCAGTTGCTACTTCCTGCATGTAAATCCATGATTTTCCCCAGAAAAGAATTCTTAAGATCTAGAAAAGTGTTGGATGAGACTACAAAGTTCTGGGTCAAGTGACATGGACAAGATTATTTTAACCTGAGATAGAAAAATATCTACTATCTATTTACTATTATGGCTTGCTTACTCCCATGATACTGTTTGAGACATCTGCTTTTAAGAACCTCATGGATCATCTAGGAAAAAAAGTGAATTATAAAACACCTCTCAAGGGCTGAGTAAACTGCGTTGTTGGATGTAGTCATTAAATACTGAGTCAGAACTTTGGTTGGATACCACAGATAGGACTTTGGAGTAATAAACAGTGCTGGACGACAGGTCTACCAATTCTCGAGGCAGAAGGTCTGAACCTGAATTCTACTTCTATTACTTTCTACCTGTGCATTTATAGTGTAATCTTTCTAAACATCCATTTTTTCATCAAGATGGGCTGATATTACCAGGTTGGAAAGTTTTTTAATAAGGATTTAATAAAAAAGATAGATCTAAAGCACCTAGAACAAGGAATTCCCTGGTGGTGCAGTGGATAGGAATCTGCCTGCCAATGCAGGGACATGAGTTCAATCCCTGGTCCAGGAAGATTCCACATGCCACAGAGCAACTGAGCCTATGCACCACAATTACTGAGCCTGTGCTCTAGAGCCAGTAAGCCACAAATACTGAGCCTGCATGCTGCAGCTAGTGAAGCCCATTTGCATAGAGCCTGTGCTCTGGTGACAAGAGAAGCCGCCACAGTGAGAAGCCCACGCACCGCAACTACAGAAAGCTGGCACACAGCAACAACGACCTGTCACAACCAGAAACAAACAAATAAAATTTTTTTAAGCATCTAGAACAATACCTGGCACATAGCAGCCAATAACTATTAGCTCACTTCCTTCATGTTACTGAAATGTTGTAAAGGTTTTTTTTTTACCAGCAGAGAGGAAATGCTTGTTTTCCTCTATGATCTGTTTTTATTGCAAGAAGGCTTACATATAGTTTATAAATTTCTAGATTAGGAACTTTTTTTAAAGGATATAAACATTCATTCTAGGAAATGTGCCTGGAGGCCCCAATTGAAATCTGCTCCTCCAGCCCTTCCAATGATTTCAGAGGCTTCTGATCCCTTGTGTTGTATCTCTTACTGATTCAAAGAGCTAGAGTGATTTTTGTTATCTGTAACTACACCCTGCCAGATACACAGATGCACTGTGTATTACACCATGTGGTATGTAAAACTGAATCCTGTCAGTTAAGGAACCTCTTCTGCTTATTCTGTTGTAACAACATAGATGCTAACAAAGCATTAATGTTTTGTAATTTATGGAAGAGTATTCACTCATACATAATGCAAATCTAATGAACCAAAGGCTGAAGATAATGCTGGTGATCCCTTCCAATAATCTTAAATTGCCATTAACTCTTTACTTGATGAGACAGGGTGGTGAACAACAATAATTCATGGTAGACAATTACCTAACATTTTGTTCCTCATGTAGTTATTTTTTGGGGAAAATGGCCTACAATTTATCAAGAAAGCTAGAACAGATTTTTGAAAGAATCAATCAGGATTGGTATGGAATAATAATAACATAAGATTTTCATAAAGATAGGTAGACAGCACTTTGAGCTCCTACTGCAGAAATACATGTTAATTGTGGTAAATAAGAATTTAGGACTGCTAATTAGGACAGAATCCAAAAAATTCCTTCAATCCATCTTCTGCTGTTGTTAGAAACCTTTGAATTTTAATGTGGTCTACTTAATAATTCTCTGTAAATACAATTATCAAAGTGAGTTTCTTACAACTTCCTTACACATTCTGTCTACTCTGTCAACCACTTCACAAATCTTCTTGTAGGCCCAGCTAGCAAATTTCAGGCAAGTATTAAAAGTTACTCAATCCTCTGATTTTTTAAAAAGAGCTATTTCTGAGAGGACTCAGAGACACAGAGAAGTCAGAAGTCATCACAGTATGACTCCATCTCCTCCCACATCCATGCTAGGCAGGACTTGCAGTACATCTCAAGTTTTCTGGGTTGTGCACAGCCCAGTGTAGCTCCTTTAATCTTCCATGTCCACTTTGTCAACAGATCCAGGCACTATTTAAAGGGAACTTGCCAAGACACAATCTCCTTTGTAGCCTGTAAGTTCCATGAAAGCAAGAGAGTTCTCATCCATATTTGTATTCATAGCACACAAAATACATTGAACAAATGCAGGTTGAGCAAAAATACTCAGTTCTGAACTACCTTCTACAGCTGCTCCTTGAACTCTGTCCCAGCCTGCTATCAGTTTTCACAGGCTCTGCTGTTCAGTCTCCCATTTCTCTCCTGGTTTCACCTTTGAGATTGTCCTCACACTGTTATCTTTGCCACTTGGCTACAGTTCTGACTTTCTGTGTTAGAAATATTGGTTCCAGATCCCTGAGGAACCCTTCTCCTGGTGCCCCAAAGGTTGGGGACCACTGGTCTCAGTGATCTAAGAAGTACTGCGTTCTGCTGGGCTATGAGAAAGCTAGAGCAAGGCCTGAGGATGTTGCTGGGCTGTGTCAGTCTGGGTTATAGAGAGGAGACAATTACAGCTAAAGGGCTTGGAGATAAGGTGAGGTGGGGAGAGAGATCTAGCAGGGTGGATATGGGATCAGGAGAGGTAGGAAGGAGAAAGTGGAGAGATGCACCAAACAGGAAGCCTAGCACTCCTTTGACCTGGAGATTCAGCTGACACTTCTAGTGCAGAAAGTTAGGGAAGAGACAGCTAGGGGCTGTCAGCTGTGCAGGAGCTGCCAGGAGTCAACTCTAGGAGGGGAAAAGACTGAGAAAAAAGAAATAATTAAATGTAGAGGTGCAAAATATGGGAAAGAGAAAGGGGTAAAAGAGGGGAGGTAAGGATGAGAGCTATCAGTCTGGTTGTGCGTGCTAAGTCGCTTCAGTCATGTCTGACTCTTTGTGACCCCCATGGACTATAATAGCCCGTCAGGCTCTTCTGTGAATGGGTTTTCCCAAGTAAGAATACTGGAGTGGGTTCCCATTTCCTCCTCCAGATCAGTCCGGTTAGAGCTGGGCTAAACATTCTATTTTGCCCATCAGCTTGGAAATTCTGGGCATTCAGTTGCTGTGTAGGCAAAATTGAAGTGAGAAGCCTGTCTCTTCTGTACTCAAATGACTTGGGTAGATTATAATGAATTGTGTATATCAGGAAAGGGAAAGGTTAACTGAGATTAACCTGAAAAAAAGCCTCATGTGGCAGTTTTCAAACAAGCAGGTTGACTTGGCTTGTGTGAAGGTGATGATGCCTGATCTGGAAAAGAGCAATATATGTTGTACTGTTTTAAAATCCATTCTGGCACACTGTGATGAATGTGTCAGCTGGCAGCTAAGAACTTGCTGAAATGCAAAGTCTCTCACCATTTATAATTGACACTCCCCTTCTAGGAAAGAGCCTGTCTCATCTCTGAAGCAGTGGACTTACCAATTTGCATAAAATCTGCCATTCTCAGTGAACACATATTTATCATCTACCACTTACTTTCCTATTGTCTTTAAAAAAAATAACAAAAAACAAAACAGAATTAGTTTGCCATGAATCAGCACCTTTAAATTCAGCCATGCTGGCTGAATCTGTCAAGAGTGGCAGGAAGCCATTGCTGGAAGGGGGAGGGAAAGGAATAACATGATCCTTTTCTGTTTCCATCATCTTTTTTTGTATGTATCTAAGTGGTTAAATCACCAAGTAGGTTAGATGTTAAATGTACAATAGATTACTGTGCTGTTCTGATATCTTGTTAAAGTTGAACTTGTCGGTTGTTTATTCTTTACCTAACCTGTTCTTGCCTGGAGAATCCCAGGGACAGGGGAGCCTGGTGAGCTGCCGTCTATGGGGTCGCACAGAGTCAGACACGACTGAAGCGACTTAGCAGCAGCAGCAGCAACTCTTATGAAAGATGATCAAATAACCCAACTGAGTACAAAGAAAGCTGCCAATCCCCCAGGTCTTAACACCAGTCCCTGAACAAAAAAGGAATACCCAGGATCAACAGTCTACTCTCAAATCCCACAAACACTACATATACCACCTGCTCACATTTGCCCTGTTCTTGCTACTGTTTACCCATGAGAAAGCCAAGCCTGAATTTTCTCTTGAAGCCAAGACTTATGGAAATGCCAAATGAATCAGTTCGAAATTTTACACATTTGGTTTCAATTTATTCTTCATGCTATAGGCATCACTTGATGACATTACAACCCCATCGCATCTCTCCATACATCTTATTAAACTGAAATAACATAAAGCAATAGAAAAAATGGTGACCAGATGCCATCTTGTTTTAGACCAAACTATGTCAGATTTTGAATGAAACTTGACAACATCTGGTTGCTTAGATGGCATACATAGATTTATCAAAGTTATTTCAGGGAACTTCTCTGGCGGTCCAGTGCTTAGGGAATATGCCTTGCAATGCAGGGGATGTGGGTTCTACCTCTGGTGCAGGAACTAAGATTCCACATGCAGCTAAGCCTGCACACTGCAAATACTGAAGCCCACACGCCACAACTAAAGAGTCTGTGTGCCACAATGAAAGATCCCGCATGATGCAATGAAGATCCTGCATGCTACAACTAAGACCCAACACAGCTAAATAAATAAATATTTTTATAAATAAAGTTGTTCCACTCCTTTAATGTCACTTAGAGAATACACACAAATATATGATGCTACTACAAAGCTGAAAAGAGACTTTATAAAGTCCCATCATTGGCAGGGACACTGTATATGAAAGAAAAGCATAGTATAATCCATCTCATCAGGAGTTAATTTTACCAGCAGCATGTACGAAAATTTAGACTGTGTGAAGTCTTTGACCCAGCAGTCCTATTTCCCAGAATATATCCAAAGGAGATCACTAGTAAAGTACATAAAGATGGCAAGCAAGGACACTCATCACGGCTTTCTTTACACAGTGAAAAATGGAAAATAACTTTATTGTCCTTTAATGAGGGACCTGTTAAACAAAAAATCAATGCAATATTAATGCAGTCATCAAAAGCGATAATGTATCTGTACACATTTATTAACAGAAAAAAATCTTCATGTCACCTGCATGCGTGCTAAGTTGCTTCAGTCATGTCCAATTCTTTGCGACCCTATGGACTGTAGCCTGCCAGGCTCCTCGGTCCATGGCATTCTCCGGGCAAGAATACTGGAGTGGGTTGCCACGCCCTCCTCCAGGAAATCTTTCCAGCCCAAGGATCAAACCTCGAACTCACGTCTCCCGTGTTTCCTGCATTGGCAGGCAGGTTCTTTATCACCAGCACTGCTTGGGAAGCCCTAGCGCCACCTAGAAAGCCCCTTCATGTCACAATGGTAAGTAAAAAGAAAGGTACAAAAGATACAAAAAAAGCATTCATCCTATGACTCTATATAAAACAATTTGTATCTAGACTTTGGATGGTGAAATTTCAATTATTCAACACTTTCTTCTATTTACTTTTTAGTTTTATTTTCCATATAAGCCATGCATCTACTTTAAAATCAGGAAGAAAAAAAAAACTACTTTCATCATAGGGAAAATAATCAGTATTCCATGTTTCAGCCAGACCAGAAGTCACCCAGGAAGCCAAATGTAGCTTTTACATTTCTATGCTTCTGTTACAAGGAAAACTGCATATAAACAGACCATATTACAAAGGGAAACTGGACAAATGGTGTCTAGAACCCAAACCAAAACAGAGGTGAAATGCTACATAAACTAAAGGGGATACCTTTATTATACATAGTGTTCAAAAGAATTGGTTCATTGTGCATGTGTACGTGTATTACTACATTTTCATGACTAACAAAAAAAATAACATGGATTCCAAATAGCAGCAAAGAATATAATCATCACTGGTTTTTCTTACATAAGTTACCACTCTATAAATCTCCATGTTAATGTGGAAAAATCTAACCTGAACAGATGGATCTCACGCTGTTTTCTAAAACATGAACAGATTTCTGATCTTCTGGACCAGGAAATGAAGTCAGCACTACAACAGCAGACACCATCATCCAGCTCCTAGCATTTTAATTTGAGGAACTGCTAATAAAAGCAATATTCCCTCTTTAGAAATAACAGCACTACGATATGTTTGTCTTAATGGAATGTGCTCTTGATACAGAAACAAAACATGGTGGAGACCTGTTGCAGTGGAGGGGCTGGCTGACTGACCACTGAACTGCACTAGTTTTGGAGAAGCCCCTCACTGTGGTTCTTGGCAGGTACCACCATTCGGCTGCCTCCATCCTTCATTCTCCAAGTTTCCTTGGAAGGCACAGTCCTGAAAGCTGCCACTCTGCCTGCTTAAATCTTCATCTCATTAGCCAAAGGGCCCCTTTTCCTTGAGTATATCTTCACAGCAGCAGCTTCACAATAGACACTCTTGGGCTGGAGAACTTGCAGTCAAGCAATTAAGCAACTTTGCACATTTTTTCCTGCATCACCACTTTCTAGCTGTGTAACTTAAGGCTGTGAAGAGGCTGGTAGAGGAAGCAAGACTGAGCATGAGGAAGAATTGTGGCCAAGGTGATTGCCCATGAGGTCAGGATATTGGTTATATAAAGAGAGAATAAACAAATATTATAGTTAAATATATTGAAGATAATGGGAACCAAATTTCTCACCATCAGAGAAGGAAGATATAAATAGAAAAAAGGTGAAGACTAGAATTAACACTGTGGTATTCGAGTGCAGTTTAAGATATTAAACTAATTTTAATATAAATAGATTAATAAATATAGATGTGTATATGTACTTATGAGTTCCCCAGTTCTGTCAGCTAAGATGGCCATTGTTCTTGTTGTTTAGTTGATAAATCATGTCCAGCTCTGTGACCCCATGAACTGTAGCCCACCAGGCTCCTCTGTCCATGGAATTTCACAGGCAAGAATTCTGGAGTAGGTAGCCATTCCTTTCTTTATGGGATCTTTCTCCTTCATTGGCAGGTGGGATTCTTTACCACTGAACCACCAGGGAAGCCTAGGATGGCCCTAAAGTAGCCTAAAGTAATGATACTCCAGTAGCAATGACCACACCTAACACCCAGATCTTTCATTCTCTACTAAAGGAAAGCAGGGCTCTTTGGAAAAATATCTTTTGAAATGACTGAAATGGCAGGGACAGGAAAAGTACAAGATGAATCTGAAACATCTGACACTAGAAAGTACTCGGATAGTAATAGAGATTTCAAAGCAACACAAGAAACAACTTGAATGAGATTCAAATGACCAAATCTGTAACAATTTCAGCATCAAAGTCCATAATGAGAGTAATCCACTGAACACAATAGAAATCCACAAGCTAAATTGATGTAAATAAATGAATACATAAATAAAGAGAAAACTCCCTTACAATAGAATACCAACTAGTAAAAGTAAAATAAATGGGGAATTCCCTGGTGGTCATGTGGTTAGGACTCCACCTGGGGTTCACTCTCTGGTCTCGAGTTAAGACCCCACAAGCCACATGGCAAAGCCAAAGAAAACAAAAAAGGTAAAATGAATTGGAAAAATTTCCCTTTGGCAATCATCATAATAATTATTTAGGCAAGAATCATCATAAATGACTGAAAGTTTGTTGAAGAATAGGATGACATAGTCTCAAAGTATCTCCCCACAAAATGCTTATTAATTACAAGGCGGGGGGGCTTCCTTCATGGCTCAGGGGTAAAGAATCCGCCTGCCAATATAGGAGACACCAATTTGATCCCTGGTCTTGGAAGATTCCACATGCTGCAGAGCAACTAAGCCTGTGTGCCACAACTATTGAGCCTGTGCTCTGGAACCGAGTAGCCACAACTGCTGAGCCCATGTGCTACAACCACTGAAGCTGTTCCTTGTGGGCAATGATGCTCCTTAGTTCCATTCATGTTTAAACATCTGGATTTCCTGCTGTAACATCTGTTGCCATCTACAGCTAGAATGAGGTGTTGTCTTAGAACCTAGTACATTTAAGAACAAATGTTTGTATAAATTAATAAGTAATCATAGAGTAGCTCCTCTTTAGTTCTTCTTAGCCATTTCTACCTTAGCTATGAGATCTGCATAAATCCAGCCCAGAATCCTGCCGAAGTGTGTTCTTAAGTCTTTGTTCTATACTGAATTCTGTACTACTTGGAATTAAATGAATTCATTTGAAATGGCAAAAAAAAAAAAACCAAATCAATATTGTGTCTCTTAATAAGATCCACTGAAAACACACAATATCACATCTATCATTTTCCTGCCAAAAATGTATAACTATGCCAAAAATGCATAACTTGCCTCAGACAAACCTAAATAATCCTAAATGAGGAACATTCTACCAAATATGGTCTGAACTTCCAAAAATGTCAAAGTCACTAACAACAAGGAAGAAATGAACTATCACAGAGTAAAGATTAAGGGACATAACTAAATGCAATTACAACCCTGGATTTGATTCTAGACAAGAAATAAAAAATATTTTTCCAAAAAGGAAATTACTGGGACAAATACTGAATGAGATCTGTGGATTCAATGCAGAATTAGGTGTTAAGTTCCTCATTTTGGTGATAATTCTGTGGTTATACAGGAGAGTATCTTATCTTTAAGGAAGACACTTAAGTAGGGGTAATTAGGCATCACATTTGCAACTTATTTTCAATTGGTTCAGGGAAAAAAGAGTGAATGAATGACAAAGAAAACAGTGAAAAATGTTTATCATTGGAGAACTTGGGATGAAGTATACATGAGAATTAGCTTTTACCCCAAGAGTTCATTGGACTATGCATGAAACTTTACTATAAATTTGAAATTATTTATAAATAAAATATGAAAAAATATATTGGGGATAACATAAGAGTTTTTGGAAGAAGTACATGAGTTAATACATATGAGGTGCTTAAAACATAGCTAGGTATACAGTACCTGTAAAGAAGGCTGAGTGTTGAAGAATTGATGCTTTCAAACTGTGGTGCTGGAGAATTCTCTTGAGAGTCCCATGGACAGCAAGGAAATTAAACCAGTTAATTCTAAAGGAAATCAACCCTGAATATTCATTGGAGAGACTGATGCTGAAGCTGAAGTTCCAATATTTTGGCCACCTGATGCGAAGAGCCAACTCTTTGGAAAAGACCCTGATGCTGGGAAAGGTTGAGGGCAAGAGAAGAAGGGAGCAACAGAGGAGATTACAAAGGATCATAAGAGACTACTATCAGCAATTATATGGCAATAAAATGGACAACCTGGAAGAAATGGACAAATTCTTAGAAAAATACAATTTTCCAAAACTAAACCAGGAAGAAATAGACAATCTTAACAGACCCATCACAAGCACGGAAATTGAAACTGTAATCAGAAATCTTCCAGCAAACAAAAGCCCAGGTCCAGACGGCTTCACAGCTGAATTCTACCAAAAATTTCGAGAAGAGTTAACACCTATCCTACTCAGACTCTTCCAGAAAATCGCAGAGGAAGGGAAACTTCCAAACTCATTCTATGAGGCCACCATCACCCTAATACCAAAACCTGACAAAGACACTACAAAAAAGGAAAACTACAGGCCAATATCACTGATGAACATAGATGCAAAAATCCTCAACAAAATTCTAGCAATCAGAATCCAACAACACATTAAAAAGATCATACACCATGACCAAGTGGGCTTTATCCCAGGGATGCAAGGATTCTTCAATATCCATAAATCAATGTAATTCACCACATTAACAAATTGAAAAATAAAAGCCATATGATTATCTCAATAGATGCAGAGAAGGCCTTTGACAAAATTCAACATCCATTTATGATAAAAACTCTCCAGAAAGCAGGAATAGAAGGAACATACCTCAATATAATAAAAGCTATATATGACAAACCCACAGCAAACATTATCCTCAATGGTGAAAAATTGAAAGCATTTCCCCTTAAGTCAGGAACAAGACAAGGGTGTCCACTTTCACCACTACTATTCAACATAGTTCTGGAAGTTTTAGCCACAGCAATCAGAGCAGAAAAAGAAATAAAAGGAATCCAAATTGGAAAAGAAGAAGTAAAACTCTCACTGTTTGCAGATGATATGATCCTCTACATAGAAAACACTAAAGACTCTACCAGAAAATTACTAGAGCTAATTAATGAATATAGTAAAGTTGCAGGATATAAAATCAACACACAGAAATCCCTTGCATTCCTATACACTAATAATGAGAAAGTAGAAGAAGAAATTAAGGAAAAAATTCCATTCACCATTGCAACAAAAAGAATAAAATACTTAGGAATATATCTACCTAAAGAAACTAAAGACCTATATACAGAAAACTATAAAACACTGATGAAAGAAATCAAAGAGGACACTAATAGATGGAGAAATATACCATGCTCATGGATCGGAAGAATCAATATAGTGAAAATGAGTATATTACCCAAAGCAATTTACAAATTCAATGCAATCCCTATCAAGATACCGGCGATATTTTTCGCAGAACTAGAACAAATAATTTCAAGATTTGTATGGAAATACAAAAAACCACGAATAGCCAAAGCAATCTTGAGAAAGAAGAACGGAACTGGAGGAATCAATTTGCCTGACTTCAGGCTCTACTACAAAGCCACAGTAATCAAGACAGTATGGTATTGGCACAAAGACAGACATATAGATCAATGGAACAAAATAGAAAGCCCAGAGATAAATCCACATACATATGGACACCTTATCTTTGACAAAGGAGGCAAGAATATACAATGGAGTAAAGACAATCTCTTTAACAAGTGGTGCTGGGAAAACTGGTCAACCACTTGTAAAAGAATGAAACTAGATCACTTTCTAACACCGCACACAAAGATAAACTCAAAATGGATTAAAGATCTAAATGTAAGACCAGAAACTATAAAACTCTTAGAGGAGAACATAGGCAAAACACTCTCCGACATAAACCACAGCAGGATCCTCTATGATCCACCTCCCAGAATTCTGGAAATAAAAGCAAAAATAAACAAATGGGATCTAATTAAAATTAAAAGCTTCTGCACAACAAAGGAAAACATAAGCAAAGTGAAAAGACAGCCTTCCGAATGGGAGAAAATAATAGCAAATGAAGCAACTGACAAACAACTAATCTCAAAAATATACAAGCAACTCCTGCAGCTCAATTCCAGAAAAATAAACGACCCAATCAAAAAATGGGCCAAAGAACTAAATAGACATTTCTCCAAAGAAGACATACGGATGGCCAACAAACACATGAAAAGATGCTCAACATCACTCATTATTAGAGAAATGCAAATCAAAACCACAATGAGGTACCACTTCACACCAGTCAGAATGTCTGCGATCCAAAAATCTGCAAGCAATAAATGCTGGAGAGGATGTGGAGAGAAGGGAACCCTTCTACACTGTTGGTGGGAATGCAAACTAGTACAGCCACTATGGAGAACAGTGTGGAGATTCCTTAAAAAATTGCAAATAGAACTGCCTTATGACCCAGCAATCCCACTGTTGGGCATACACACAGAGGAAACCAGAATTGAAAGAGACACATGTACCCCAATGTTCATTGCAGCACTGTTTATAATAGCCAGGACATGGAAACAACCTAGATGTCCATCAGTAGATGAATGGATAAGAAAGCTGTGGTACATATACACAATGGAATATTACTCAGTCATTAAAAAGAATACATTTGAATCAGTTCTGCTGAGATGGATGAAACTGGAACCGATTATACAGAGTGAAGTGAGCCAGAAAGAAAAACACCAATACAGTATACTAACACATATATATGGAATTTAGGAAGATGGCAATGATGACCCTGTGTGCAGGACAGCAAAAAAGACACAGATGTGTATAGCAGACTTTTGGACTCAGAGGGAGAGGGAGAGGGTGTGATGATTTGGGAGAATGGCATTGAAACATGTATAATATCATGTAAGAATCGAAATGCCAGTCTATGTCTGATGCAGGATATGACACGCTTGGGGCTGACGCGCGGGGATGACCCAGAGAGATGCTGTGGGGAGGGGGGTGGGAGGGGGGCTCATGTTTGGGAACGCATGTACACCTGTGGTGGATTCATGTCAATCTATGCCAAAACCAATACAGAATTGTAAAGTAAAAATTAAAAATAAATAAATAAATTAAAAAAAAAAAAAAAAGAAAAAGCATCATTGATTCAATGGACATGAGTTTGAGTAAACTCCAGGAGATAAAGAAGGACAAGGATGCCTGGTGTGCTGCAGTTCATGGGTTGCAAAGAGTCAGACACAATTTAGCAACTAAACAGCAACAACAAGGTACACAGTAAATGTTAAATAAATGTTAGTGATAAAGATGGTAGTAGTAATGAATACCTGAACTTTATACCACAACTCATCTGAATCAGAACAAGTTGACTCTAGCTCACTTATTTGTTTTCTCTTTTCAGATTTAATTTTGAGATTGAAAGAACATTTATTTGTATTTGAGATGCTAACACCATCACTAAACTTTTTATTGAAATTTAAGCACACAGTGTACATGTAGGACAATATTTTATAAACTGTTGTCCTCAAGTAAAAAAAGTTAGTAAAATATTTTAAATAAGATCAAGCTTTTGAAAAGTCATTTTCATCTTTCATTAATTTAGGCAATATGGTGACAATGAGTTATATGATCTGTACATAAATACATTATATGTCTTTATCCATATACAATATATACATTAACATGTATGTATTTATTATAAGGCAGTCATATACAACATTATAATCATACACATAGAATTAACAACCATGAGAGTTGAAACGTCTCGGGGTCATCTACTCCAATTCCTTTAACAGCAACTATAACCTCTACAGCATCTGCAACAAATAGTACACTTTCTGTTTGAACCTACTTATTCCTTTTGAAGGCAGTCACCTGGGACTCATTCTGGTTGTTAGAAAATTGTTCTTTAACATTCAGTCAAAATCTCTCTATCTATAATTTCCAGAGTCTGTTCCTATATATTAGCTCTGGGGTCACTAATTATTTCTCTTCCACAGGAAATTTCAGTATCAGGAACTTTTCTACCCTCCCCATCCCAGGTCTCCCATCATAAGTTTTCTCTTCTCCAAACTGAAAATCTCCTCTTTTTTAAATTACTCCACATATAATCATGGTTTCCATCTCACCATATTAACCACCCCAGTTTCTATGATCTCACCTTTCAGGAGATTCTATTTCTATGAGGGGAGCCTGAGGTCACACCAGCTATTCTGGCATCCTCACACATTTATGGTTTTTCCTTCAGTCAATATTTACTAAATGCCTATGGTGTGGAAGGCACTGTGCTAAGATACTGTGAGAGATAAAATTAAGAAAACATATGCTCTCTCTTAAAGAACTCACACATTCATTTGGGAGAAAAGAAATATGCTAATAAGTACCAAAAATAGACACAAGTGCTGTGTATGTTAAAAGAAGGAAATTATATAATTAAATATGTATATGCTGTAACACTAAGTACTAGAGAACAAAGAAAAAATAATGAGTTTCAGACTAGACCTGTTTTGGTTTGGGATAGCATGAAAATTGGTAAAAAGCAGTAAGTGTGGGATTTAAGCAACATTAAGAGAGGAATTTCCAGATTGGCAGAATTACACATCGATTCAGAAGACACAAAAAGTTTATATTTTTATCCTTTTGACCTGTGACAATATGATCAATAAACACTTGTCCAGATTGACTTACATATAACTTTATAGAAAGACAAATAAATTGACTACTATGCACCTAATGCTTTACATTATTATTTTACTAAATCCCACGACAACCCCAACAAGGTAGGCACTAATAGTCTCTCTTTAAAAACAAATCAAGTGAAGATCAACAAGCTTCAGTGACTTGCCCAAAGTTACAGAGCTGCTTATGGCAGCCAGCCTTCAAATTCAGACTGTCATCTTCCAGTCCGACTTGAAGTCATCAACTACTTACTGTCCAATGAAGCAATATCCAGCAAACTCCCACCCACATTCCCACAACCTTCCTGGAGAACTACTTGGGAGAAATCTCTCACTGAACAACCTGTTCCTCCTCTGGGTTCAAGAACACTTTCTACAGAACTCTGTTACAACCCTTGGCATAAGGTATCACTGTGAATTGTTTATGTAACACTCACTCCTGATAAAGTGTTACTGCTCCAAGAACAGAGGTTATATCCTTATTTTCTTCATGGTATCCCCATACCTTAAGGCATTGCCAGACTCAACAAATGCTGGGAGCATGGTATAGCTTGCCTGCTTTGAATAAAGTCACCCATTTAGCCAGAGACCTCTAATTCTGGGTCTCATTTGTTGTGCAGAGCTTTGGTTGCCACAATTCTGCAATCTAACACTATCTTCTATCTCAGCTCTAAATTAAGGGAGTCATCCAAGAAGTAATTGTGAGTATCTGGCTTCAGTCCATCCCACCCTCAGCAGCCTCATTCACCTTTGGGATCCTTGCTCCAATTTATTATTTTTTAAATTGTTTTTATTTTGGGCTCCACTGGGAATTTGTTGCAGTGTGTGGGCTTTCTGTAATTGTGGCAAGCAGGGGCTACTATCTAGTTGTGGTGCGCTGCTTCTCATTGTGGTGGCTTCTCTTGTTGCAGAGCAACAAGGGCACAAGGACTCAATAGTTGTGGTGCATGGGATTAGTTGCCCCGAGGCAAGTGGGACCTTCATGGACCACAGATGGAACCTGTGTTCCCTACATTGGCAGGTGAATTCTGAACCACTGGACCACTGGGCAAGTCCCTCACCCCCATTTAGAACAATGGCTCAGCCAGAGTTACACAGAGCCCAGAGGCAAAATAAATGGGAAATTAGATTACCTAATAGCTTAACTTTCCTTCAAGTTTTTAAAGTAAAAGTCAAGGTTCAATAAAGTTGCTGATATTCTGGGGCCTTAAATACAAGGAAAGAGAAAGTGATTTTGAGAAGACAGGAAATGACTAAATGAACCTAAGTAATGATGACACACATGTGGATTGAATTAATATAAAATTCAATACATGAAATAGTGTTAAGTGCACATAATTATTACATATGCCCATTGATCATATATAATTCAACTACAGCAGTGACTATAAGGGAAATCAGAGTAGTAAGTATTTAACATGTATAATGTTATATAGTGAAAGTGAAAGTTTCTCAGTCGTTTCTGACTCTTTGAGTCCCCATGGACTGTAGTCTATGGAATACTCTAGGCCAGAATACTGGAGTGGGTAGCCTTTCCCTTCTCCAGGGGATCTTCCCAACCCAGGAATCAAACTGGGGTCTCGTGCATCGCAGGTGGAGTCTTTACCAACTGAGCTATCAGGGAAGCTCATAAAGGGCCAAAATTTTTAAGCTTTATATATATAAACATTTATAGGGCAAAGTAAAGTTTTGGTCCACAGAAAGAAAAAACTCAATGATCTCAGCTCATCGCTGACATTTCCCTAAGTAGGCGGGGATTTCCTGTGTCCAGACTAGGAGGTAGATGGATGAAAAGTGAGAATGGAGAGGCACTAGAGTGGGTATCATTCTCCTTCCAACACCCAAGCCAGTGATCAGCACACAGTGACTTTTAAACAATACTTTGGTTACTTAGAGAATCAACTGTTAAGGACAGAATGGCAAAAGAAAAACAAAAACAAGTGTGGTGATGGAAAAGGTTACTGTGCCTGATTTTATAGTAAAAATAATGCCAGAGAAACATGAAATAAGAAAGAGCAGTGGCACGTAACATCCTGGAACCGTGACTTACCACAGTGTTTAAGAATATCATCCATATTTCCTTACAGAGGCAAAGTGACCTCCACAAGGAAAATGAGACAAGACACTCATCACCAATGAAACGTTCAAAAGTGCTCAAAAAAGAGAGTTTGGTTAGAATACAATTAACACCATCATCATTTTCCCCATCAACAAATTCCAACCTCAAACTGGAAAATTAGATTGCTATCCAGTTCACCAAGATGTAAAGACTCCTCAAGCACTTACTAACTGGGAATGAACTAGTCCTCATGAAGACCAGCACAAACTGTCAGACTGCTAGACAGGCCAACAATTGCTATGATCAGCTAAAAGATCTGAAGTGTGGATAGCAGTACTATCCAACTTAAAAGTCACTATGGATAAACAACAAAGTCCTAATGTATATGATGGGGAACTATATTCAATATCCTGTGATAAACCATAAAGGAAAAGACTATTTTTAAAAAGAATGTATATATGTGTATAACTGAGTCACTTTGCTGTACAGCAGAGACTGGCACAACATTGTAAATCAACTGTACTTCAATTTAAAAAAGTTACTGGGGAATTTAGCTATCCATTTGAATTAAAATATTGTGAAAATTAATTTTATAAGCTCCAATTAAGCTTATATTTGATTATGGCATATTCAGTTCAGTTCAGTCGCTCAGTCATTTGCAACTCTTTGCGACCCCATGGACTGCAGCACTCCAGGCTTCCCTGTCCATCACCAACTCCTAGAGCTTGCTCAAACTCATGCCCATTGAGTCAGTGATGCCATCCAATTATCTCATCCTCTGTCACCGCTTCTCCTCCTGTCTTCAATCTTGGCCAGCATCAGAGTCTTTTCCAGTGAGTCAGTTGTTTGCGTCAGTTAGCCAAATATTGGAGTTTCAGCTTCAGCATCAGTCTTTCCAGTGAATATTCAGAACTGATTTCCTTTAGGATGGACTGGTTGGATTTCTTTGCAGTCCAAGGGACTCCCAAGAGTCTTATCCAACATCACAATTCAAAAGTATCAATTCTTCGGTGCTCAGCTTTCTTTATAGTCCAACTCTCACATCCATACATGACTACTGGAAAAACCATAGCTTTGACTAGATGGACCTTTCTCAGTAAAGTAATGTCTCTGCTTTTTAATATGCTATCTAGGTTGGTCACAGCTTTTCTTCCAAGGAGTAAGCGTCTTTTAAATTCATGGCTGCAGTCACCATCTGCAGTGATTTTGGAGCTCCAAAATACAAAGTCTCTCACTGTTTCCACTGTTTCCCCATCTATTTGCCATGAAGTGATGGAACTAGATGCCATGATTTTAGTTTTTTGAATGTTGAGTTTTAAGCCAGCTTTTTCACTCTCCTCTTTCATTTTCATCAAGAGGCTCTTTTTTTCCTCTTGGCTTTCTGCCATAAGGGTGGTGTCATCTGCATATCTGAGGTTATTGATATTTCTCCCAGCAATCTTCCAGCTTGTGCTTCATCCAGCCTGGCATTTCTCATGATGTATTCTGCATATAAATTAAGCAAGGTGACAATATACAGCCTTGATGTACTCCTTTCTCAATATTCTCAATACATACATATATTTATATGTATACACATTTTCTTCATTGTCATATTTTTCTTTCATCTGCAAAAAATACTCTAAAGAGTAGCTCATTTTTTAAAAGATCGGATAGTAACAGTTTGAAAATATGACAAACTAAATGGCATTTAAATAAAACGCTTTCATTAAGTACTTTTTTATTAATTTGTATTGGAGTATAATTGCTTTACAATGTTGTTAGTCCCTGTTGTTCAGCAAAGTGAATCAGTTATACATATACATATATCCCCTCTTTTTTGGATTTTCTTCCTTAAATAGGCCTAAATGGCCACCACAGAGCACTGAGTATAGACTTCCTTTTGCTATACAGTAGGTTCTCATTAGTTATCTGTTTTACATATAATTATGCAGATATGTCGATCCCAATCTTCCAATTCATTACACCTCCACACCTCCTTGCTAAGTCACTTCAGTCATGTCCGACTCTGTGCGACCCCATAGACGGCAGCCCACCAGGCTCCCCCGTCCCTGGGATTCTCCAGGCAAGAACACTGGAGTGGGTTGCCATTTCCTTCCCCAATGCAGGAAAGTGAAAAGTGAAAGTGAAGTCGCTCAGTCATGTCCGACTCTTTGAGACCCCATGGACTGCAGCCCACCAGGCTCCTCTGTCCATGGGATATTCCAGGCAAGAGTACTGGAGTGGGGTGCCATTGCCTTCTCCGTCACCTCCTTGATATCCATACGTTTGTTTTCTACATTGGTGCCTCTGTTTCTGTTTTACAGATAAGTTCATCTCTTCCATTTTTTCTAGATTCCACATATAAGTGACACTATATGATATTTGTTTTTCTCTTTCTGACTTACTTCACTCTGTATGACAGTCTCTAGGTCCATCCTCATCTCTGCAAATGGCACAATTTCGTTCCTTTTTATGGCTGAGTAATATTCTATTGTGTATATATGCCATAACTTCTTTACCCATTCATATGTTGACAGACATCTAGGTTACTTCCTTGTCCTGGCTATTGTAAATATTGCTGCAATGCAACATGGGGTGCATGTATCTTTTTGAATCATTAAATATTTAGAATCTGAATAAGTATTAAAAGGTTCAAACATGTTACTCCTTGTAGAAGACAAGCCTATGTACATGTGGGTTAACATAAGCAATTACTTCTCACAAAGCCATTGTCAATAGAATTTTACATCTAGTAATGAAATGAATTTAAAAAGGAAAATGGGAGTATAAACCTAGAATTTAAAATGTGATATTTTTATAATATCATGAAACATAGTAGATTATCTTTATTATAGAAGGATGGAGTTGGTGATGGACAGGGAGGCCTGGTGTGCTGCGGTTCATGGGGTCGCAAAGAGTCAGACACAACTGAGTGACTGAACTGAACAACCAAATGTAAATGTCAGATATTATAAAGGGTAAAAAGATAGATTTGACTATATAAAATGTGAAATTTTCTATACAGCAGAAAATAAAAGTTTAAAAATTTTTTTAAAGTCAGGAAAAAAGTTGCAACATATGCAACCAAATCTTTAGCATCTGAAGAATTTTCACAAATAAGAAAAAGCCTATAAGCATACCAACAGAAAAATAAAGCTATGAGCTGGAAACTCACAAAAGAAAAATAAGTATAACCAGTAAGTATATAAAAAGATGCTCTTTACTGCCTATCCAATTGACAAAAAACCTTATTTTGGTAATAGTGTGGGGATTCTGACATTCTAATTCAGTTTTTATACTGGTATATATTGGTACATCTTTTCTGTAGCACAATCTAGAATATCATTCTTCCAACAAATATTTCTTGAATACACATATATCTAACATTGTGTAGATGCTAAGAACATAGTAAAAAATAAAACAGACAAGGGAGGAGATAAGAAATAATTAAAGAAATAAACAAATCAATGTATCAAAAATAAAACATACATATCCCCTGAACCATCAATCTCAATTCTAGGAATTTTTTCCAAGGATATAATCAAGTGTACAAATATTTACTCAAAGATACTATTTGCAGCCTGGTATAATAACAGCAAAAATCAGAAATAAATAAATGTTCTTTATTATGAGATTATTTAAATAAATTGCTCTGCTTACATAGTACAATATTACACAACACTTAATAATGATGACCTAGTTTTATATGTATTGATTTGAAAGACATTAGTGATAAATTATACAGTGAAAATGCAACCAACAGAAGATTGGTTCATTTAAAATACATGTGGATTTATTTAAAAGAAAACCTGTTTGAGTATAGAAGTCTCCTAAAATACTAAAAATAGAATTACCATAACGATCCAGGAATCTCACTCCTGGACATTCATCCGAAAAAGATGAAAGCTCTAATTCAAAAAGATACATGTACCCCAATGTTCATAGAGGCACTGTTTACAATACCCGAGACACTGAAGCAACTCAAGTGTCCATCGACAAATGAATGCATAAAGAAGATGTGGTACATATATACAATGGAATATTACTCAGCCATAAAAGAATGAAATAATGTCATTTGCAGCAATATGAATGGACTGACAGATTAACATACTAAGTGAAGTAAGTCAGAGAAAGACAAATATTACATCACTTATATGTGGAATCTAAAAAATAATATAAACGAACTTATTTACAAAACAGAAACAGATTCACAGACATAGGAAACAAACATGGTTACCAAAAGGAAAGTGTGGCATAAGTTGGAATATGGGATTAAAAGATGCACACTACCAAATATAAAATATATAAATAATGAAGATTTATTGTATAGCACAGGGAACTATATTCAATATCATATAATAAACTATAATGGAAAAGAATCAGAAAAAAAGAATATAATGCATATATGTATAACTGAATCACTTGCTGTACTCACACAATATTGTAAGTCAACTATAATTCAATTTTTTAAAAATCTATTTACAATATTTTTCTCTGGTTTTATGTATTGCCCTATAACCCAAATTTCTTAACAATGAGCATACATTTTATTAGAGAAAAACCACAGCTATTCAACATTTTGAAGAGCATATATATAGTCTTTACAGAGTTCACAAAGCGTATCCCACCAGTATTATTGAGATTATCAGCATTGTGACACATCTTAGTCATTATTCCCTTCAGGTTATAACGTTCCATAAGATTGTTGGCTAGCTATTGTTTCCTATTAAATTTGTCATTAATTCTTTTTGTTTAAACTTCGTTTAGGAACATCTTCTTTGTATTAATATCAGTTTTACCTCTTTATAGACTACATTTGTTCTGTAATTAAAATATGTGTATTTTCTTAGACTTTAAACTTTTTATCTTGTTTTGGGGTATAATCAATGTTGTGACAGTTTCAGGTGAACAGCGAAGGGCCTAAGCCATACATACACATGTATCCCTTCTCCGTTAAATTCCTGTCCCCTCCAGGCTGCCACATAACAGTGAGCGGATTTCCATATGGTGCTCAATGTGCTCAGTCAGAAGTCATGTCCGACCCTTTGTGACCCCATGACTGTAGCCTGCCAGGCTCCTCTGTCCATGGGATTCTCCAGGCAAGAATACTGGAGTGGGTTTCCATTTCCATCTCTAGAGGATCTTCCTGACCCAGGGACCAAATCTGCGTATCCTGCATTGGAAGGTGGATTCTTTACCACCAAGCCACCAGGAAGCACCATGCTATACAGTAGGTCCTTGTAAAAATAAATAAATAAAATTTAAAATATGTGTAAATACTTTCTTGCTCAGCCAAATACCAAACACTTTAATTCACAGGTTCTGTGACTTGGAAACAGATGATTATGAAACTTAATGGTTCTGAAGAGTTCAGAAATACTAAAGGTGTCAAAAAATAAAGATAGATTATAAAAAAAGTTCTGGAAAACGTGTAATTTGTAGTGTATGATGGCGCTGAAAACCAGTAAGTGTATTTACCTGTGTGTAATGTTTGTGTGTATATACTCACACATGCATCCTGCATATGCTACATATTTGCATATGTGAGAGTTCTTTATGCTCACCCTGTGCCCTTGTAGGTAAATCAAGCCTGTTAAGCATATGCTTTATCTGCACCCCCAGGACGAGCCACATTTGCCTTCAGTTATCTTCAGGAAACAAGCATCAACTCATCCGAAAAGGGTTACACTGTCGAGCGGGCGCTACTCTGGCCACCTGCCTTGGAGGCCGGCTATTTCTGGCAAAGGTGCGGCGTGGAACCGCAAAGCAGGCCGCCTCCAGGGAACTAAGCCGACGCAGAAGGCGCTGGAGGTACTTCAGCACCACGGACACGGGCAACCCCCATCAGGTCCTTTAGAGCCTAAATACAGCCGACACCTCCCCTTCCCCAAGCGCTCCCAGCCCTCTCCGCCCAGTGCGTCACTGTCTCTGGGCCCTCAATCGTCACTCAGTCGCCAGCTCTTCATCCCTCTCCCCCGCCAACCCCCGCAAAAGCCTGGACACGGATGCGAGTCTGCGCAGCCCCCCTACTCGCCCTTCTTGCTGGCCCCCGCCACCCCTCCATCCTCCTCTCTCCAAAGAGGCCACACGGGCGCACGTGGCGTAGAAACCCTACGGCCCAAGGGCGGGTCAGGGAGGGGTGGCACTTTCCTCCTCGGAGTTGGGGGAGGCTGCGTGGACTTGCCCTGCGCCTCTAGCCACCACACTCGGCGGGGGCCTGGCCCTTCCTCCACTACTCCTTGCCCTTGCCTTTCATTGGCGAAAGATCCCGCTATACCGTTTATTCTCTGCGAAAATCTAACCATGCAGACAGGCGTCCAAGAGTCAGCAACATAGTAAAGGAAAATACTCATTCTTGGCCTTATTTCTAAAACCACCCAGGCATTCTTTAAAAGTTTGAAATTGATGGCATGGCGCCACAGGGACTCACCCTGGTTTGGGTGGGCTCGGGCGTGAGGAAAGCAAGAGCCCTGGCCTTTATCAGAGAAGTACACAGACACGCGACGGTGGCAGGAAACGGGGGCGCAGAGGCCGTAGCTGATGCTGACCCTACCGAACCCGTGTCCAGGTGTTCCAAGGGAGCAGCGCTGGGAAGTGGGGGCCCCGCGGACCCTCAGGCGTCGCGCAGAGCCCTGGAGAAAGGGTGTGAAGGGGGCGGGGCGCTTCACCCGGTCCGGCCCAGGCCCCAGAGAGGGGCTCGGCCTCTTAGGTGCCTCGGCTGAAAGTGAGTGTGTGGGCCTCCCCACTCCTTACGGGTGGGGGCGGCCCGGCAGGCAGGGTCAAGTCCCCAGTCTGCTGTGCTGACCGGCGGCCGGGTTACCTGCGTGTCGCGGCGAGGAAGGCGCGAACCGGTGCTCCGGCCGGGGCTGCCCGCTGCCGCGCGCCTAGTCCAGGCTCTGAGCCCGCTGAGGCCGCCGCGGGCTTCGCCAGGAAAACCGCGGCCCGGGCGGCGGAGGCCGCGGGGCTGGGCGGGGAGAAGGGGCGTCGCCCGCGCGGACACTGCGCCTGCGCTCTCTGCGGCTCCCCCTGTCCCTCACCCGCAGGTGCCCCCGTGGAAGACGACTGGGGGCGCCGGGTATTCGGGCCGGGTTGAGGGACTTCCCCTTCCCGCACGGCGGGAGGGCCCAGGAGCCGGGAGACTGCCTTCCCGGACCGCCAGAGCCTACGCCCTTAGAAACACGCCCTTGGAGAGACCAGATTCGAAGCACTCGCCAGCCAGCCCGAGCGACTTGGTTTTCTGGAAGGGGGCAGGGAGGCAGCGTCAATCCATTTCGACCATTCTATCTGTGTTTAAGGTCGCAAGTCGATTCCTTGATATTTAAAATATGTCTCAGTTCAGTTCAGTTCAGTCGCTCAGTCGTGTCCGACTCTTTGCGACCCCATGAATCGCAGCACGCCAGGCCTCCCTGTCCATCACCAACTCCCGGAGTTCACTCAAACTCATGTCCATCGAGTCGGTGACGCCATCCAGCCATCTCATCCTCGGTCGTCCCCTTCTCCTCCTGCCCCCAATCCCTCCCAGCATCAGAGTCTTTTCCAATGAGTCAACTCTTCGCATGAGGTGGCCAAAGTACTGGAGTTTCAGCTTTAGCATCAGTCCTTCCAAAGAACACCCAGGGCTGATCTCCTTCAGAATGGACTGGTTGGATCTCCTTGCAGTCCAAGGGACTCTCAAGAGT